>NC_091812.1:35359318-35662348 GCF_041296235.1 Equus asinus
ATCTTAGAATAACTGCAGCCCTGAGGCAGGAACCCAGTTGCTCTCCTCCCTACCCCTATGCTCTGTGAAATGTCAGACTCTTGGCAGCTCCACTGCATCCCAGATGCTCCTGCAGGGCAAGTCCGTCTGAACGGAAACTCCTTTTGGGGGTACTTATCAGCATTTCTAAATGTCCACCTGTGCTGCAATGAAATTTTAAAAGGGAGTGCTGGATTTTGATGTCGGTTTTTAATAGGTGTTTCCAGGAGCCATCAACAGCCCAAACCAATTTTCCGTTTACACCAATGATACTGCAAACCTGAAACATGTAGTCCTGTGTGTGGGGGAAAGCCCTGCAATGGTGAGAAATGTCGCCGTGAGAAACCAGGTTCCCCATGGAAGTGATAATTAATGCAATTAGATGTGGGCAGCGTGTTTAGGGGGAATCTGGGTGTGCCCGTGTATCCTCAGTCTTTATCACACAAACCAATGAGAGTCTTCACCTGACTGTGGTTCCTTCATGGGAATCCACCTTATCGCATGCTTGCTTTGGTCATTGGGAGTAAAGTAGAACATTCGGTGGTAATCCTCCCTTTTTCTTAGTATCTTTTATATCCTTTCCAGGAGTTGGGTTTGTTTTGTGAAATAGCTAATGAGATTGTCACCACTACCATCATTAATACATAAATGGAGAAGTGTTCAGGGTGTTCTGAGCACCGGGATTCCAAAGAATGTTAAGGTATATGGCCCAGCACTTAAGGGACTTGGAGCAGGGCCATCCTCAAGTCCTCACCTTGGGAAGGCTCAGCCCGTGCCCTCGTTGATGGAGAAGTGATTCTGTAGAAAGGCACCCACGAGGCTTTCTCTGCCTCTCTTAGACCTTACTTTCTTGCTGTTTCTTCTGATACCTTTTTGCCATATCTTAACCTTCCCCTACCTCCCCACCTGATCTTAATCCTACTTGTTTTTTTAAATAACAGTTTTGAGATGTAGTTCACATACCATCCAGGTCACCCGTTTAAAGTGTACAATTCCATGGTTTTTAATATATTCACATAATTCTGCAACCATCACCACAAACAGTTTTAGAACATCTTCATCACCCCAAAAAAGAAAACCCATACCCACTGGCATCATCCCCATTTCCTCCCAGGGCCCCCAGCCCTAGATGGCCGTTAATCCGCTTTGTCTCTTCTGGTATGCTTTCTCTTTCGGAGGGATGTGAAGCCCACGTACTTAGTCTGAAAGGTTGAACTCAGATGACCCGTTGGCTAGGATTTCTCAGAGGGTGAAACCGCTTACTTCTGATGCAGCAGTTGCTGGACTCTGTCTGTTTCCTCACCATGCTTCCTGACGTGTACCTCTGTGCTGTGATAGAGTGAATGGCCCCGGAACAAATAGGTCTGCAGAACACTGCATGGTTAACCCATCCGTTTGTGCTGTCCAAGGATAGTGGGAGAGAATAGCCGTCCTCTTTGAGGGCAACCTGCAAAGACCCATTTCCATATGCTCTCTCAGCTTAAAAAGTAGACATTATCTTTACAGCAACTTCTCAGAATTGATTTACATTTGGGCAAACTACAAACTGGAAAGAGGAGAGTGGAATTTAGTGGCTGGTCTGGTTTTGAACAGGTGTTTGATTTTGCTAATCTCAGTGGTGCCTAAGCTCGCTTTTGTAAATTTTGAACCCCAAATTCCTGGTTCGTGGACACAGCCACCAGAACAGAGAGATCGTTTGCATTTCCGTGAATGGCCAGCTGATAGAATTCACCATCATTGAGGGGGAGAAAAATTCAAGCTAGACAAGAACTTTTTTTTGGCAGATTCTTATTTGAAATTTGTTTGAATTTGTAAAGGCAAATTAATTTCTCTATGTCGTTCACAGTAAATAGGTACTTGTCACCTTTCTTTTTTCTCTTCCATCTCGAGAGTTTCTACTATAGATGGAAGAAAGTTAGTGCTTCCTTTTGGTATTTTGAGAGTTTTATTTTTGTGCCTTTCCTTGGCAGCCTTTCCTCTCTGTAATCCAGTCTCGAAGTGATGGCGAGGGTGAGTATTCCTGGTGTTCTAGAAGGTTTTTTTAATACATGTTTACAACTGAATAAATTTATCTTTTCTTCTTTTACTTTATAGCCCTATATTTAATATGTTATGAGCCTTTTTATAGACAAAACAAAAAAAGGGGAAAGCCTATTTGGAAATGTGAAAGTATCAAAGGAAAGGTCATTTTTAAGCATCTGGTTAAATCACAATTTGGAGAGATCTTACACTTCAAAACAAAAGTTTTGGACCATAGATCTGTTGAGAGGGGGGTGACAGGACTGTCACCATCTCCATCTTCCTTTGAAATCTCATACAAGTTTGGGTATGTGTCTCTCTATATATCTGCATTTTCTGGAGAGAAGGTCCATAACTTTCATAAGCTGTCAAAGTCAATGCCTTAAAATATGTTTTTGATGACTAGCTTTTACTGTATTTGTTTTAAGATCTGCTCTTTGCTATTTAAAAACAACTTTCAAGATTAGTTAACTCTTTAAATGTTTCTTTTGCAGAATAAGATCCTTTTTGCAGTACGCTTTGTTTGTTTAATTTATTGTCCATTTAAAATTTTGATCCAAATTCTAGGGAACTTCTCCCAGGAGAGTATGGTTTAAAAGTAAAGGATATTAACATAAATGAACTAGACTTAGCTTTGATTTTTTTTTTGCGTGTGGGAGAATGTATGTTCTAGTGCAGTCTGTGATGTGTCGTTAGATGGAAGATGCATCATTCTTTACCATAGTTGAATTGGTTCATCTTCATGCAATGTCTGTGGTAAAGACAGTCTTTTTAATCTCTGTATTCAAGGGAACAGAAGTAGATTGGATCCTGGCTTGGTGAGTCTGGAGACTGAGCTATATTGTCTTCCGGGAAAGCAGTTAAACAGAGCACAGATTTTAAACTGATGTGGTCACTATGATGTCAGTCAAGATAATAAATACCTAAGATTTTTGTGTATGTGGTACTCTTTTGAGAAGAAGCATCAATTACCATTAACCTAGGTAAAAAGGAGCTGAATTCTACTCTGAAATTTTTAAGAGTTTAAGAATTAGGCCTTAAGTTAATAATCAATGAAATAAGAGAGGTCACGTTTTTAAGAAGTGAAATCCTTAACGTTTAACAGTTAGTGTATACTCATTGGTCTGTGCCACAAAAACAAAGCAGAGGGTTAAGAAAGTATTTCATGATTTGACCGCAAATTACGGTTTTGGCCTTAATGATCTGGGTTGGCCACAAATTTAAATGTTTATTTCAGCAAACATTTACGTAATGTTACCGTGTGCTGAGCGCTAGACTAGACTTGTGCAGGAATAACAGGAAGACTAAAGCATGATGGTAGACTCCTGGAGCCGGCAGTGCAGGGCCGAGCGGACACCTAATAATGTCATTGCTTCACTCTGTTTTATTTTTGTCTTTCTAAGTTTGTTTAGGATACCTATTTTGACAGTCATACAAACCTTTGGAAAATGTGAATATCACCTATCACCAGGCGTCACGAGGAAGTATTTTTAAAATATGTGAAAATAAATTGTAGTAAAAATGTAGGTTATATTTCTCCATCAGAAAATAAGCTATTCCAGATAACTGAGCTTTCCAAATGGCACCGGATTTGTCCCTTTGATTATCTTCTCTGTCCCTCTCTCACTTGAGCCAGTTTGGTTTGAAAACTTCCTCAAATTGATTATACACTTACAGACTTTCTTAAACAATATATTGACCGGAATTTAAGCTTCTCTTAGTAAGTCATGATTATTGTATTGTGCTGTAATAACAACAATGTCCTTAGGAACCATACAGCTTATAGGGCTGTTTGCTCCCACACTTCTGCTTTCTAACGTCTTTTTAAAATCTTTTCTCTTGCTATAGGAATTTGCTTTTGAGTTACTATGACTTTCGAAAGCAATTCCCATGACCTTATAATCTGACCAAACATAGGATTGAGGGGGAGGGACACAACCCTAAACTACCAAATTTAATAGAACCATAGGTAAAAGAAGAGTAAGTTGGCCATGGGTTTAGGGTTCCTTTGTAAGCCAAGTTCATGGTTATTTTTTTTGATAGTTTATGTATTTGACTATTTTCTCTTCTCACTAGTGTTCCATACAGAGTGGGTAGACAACCAAGAACTGGGTAGATATGTCATTATCACATAATGATGTTTTATAATATTTCTTGGCATTATAAATAAGTATGCTGTATTGTACTTTTATTATATTGACTAAACACAAGAAATAAGCAACTACAAGAGCTTAAAGTTAAGAAGACTCTCACGTTATACCTCTGTTTTTTTCCACTGCCTTTCCTTGAACCTTAATTGATTATCACTATTTATCTTTGGCACTGGTCAGGTCTCCAACTAGTGAAAAGTACAGAAAACAAGTGTAGTTTTTTAGTGTCCATACTCTTTCCCCATTAAATGTGTATTTAATCCCCACTCTTTTTTTTTTTTTTTTGAATCATTCCAGTTAGCTTTAAGGGAGTGATCTTGAGGAGAAAACTCTTAATATAGTTGTACACACTGTGGTGTCAAATGAGGAGGAGCCCTGACGGGGTATGTTGGGAGCGAAGGTTCTTGCCACAGTCTCAGGAAGTGCTCCAAGCTATTTTGTCCTTGTTGACTCAGAAGAACAAATACTAAAGATGGCACTGACGCTCTCAGTTCCTCGTCTGGCCCACACTTATATATAGCAGAGACGTGAAATACCAGCCCCAAACCAAGACCTTCAGTGGGAGTCTGAGGAAAGTGTTTTTCACAGAGCTGTCATTGAAGTTCAAGGAAATCGGGTGAAAACTAAAAGATCTGGTTGACCTAGCACATTTCAACCTTCTGCTTTCATACGCACCTTACACAACTCATCTACCTGTTAGAGACCACCATTTCTGGATGTGCCTTCTCCTTTAAGCTGTATTAACTATGGGGTACTAAAGTCCTTGTTTCTTTTACAGGATCATCTCAATATCTTTTAGAAATATTCTGTATGTGTAAGGTTTGCCTTCTCTGGGTCATAAAGTGAGAACATAGATACAGGAATAGAAAGGTACCAGTTCCTTTTCTTATGGAATTTATTCATTTATTCAAAAAATAATTTTTAATTAGTTAATTAAAAATAATTTTGAATGTTGGCTATCCCAGGCTCTGAGTGCTAGATCCTCAGGAAGCTAGGATGGCATCATCATTGCGCTTGCAAAGGTTAGAGCCCAGGGGAAGAGCAGTGCATAGGAAGGACAGCCCAGCATGGTGAGCGCTGTTGCAGAGTCATGCCTCAAGCGGAGCTCACCTCTCCCAGCTTCAATCTCCTTGTCTATTACAGGGCGAAAGTATCTCATGAAGCTGCTTTGAAGCTTAGCTAAGATAACGCACATGAAAACATTGTAAAATTGTACAGCGGGGACATGTCTGTTCTCACGTTTGGTTTAAAATAGAAGGTGGGAGACTTTTTATCCTGAAACCATTTAGATAATCCAGTGTGAGAGTCTGGGTAAAGGGAGACAGTTCACTGCAGTGTCGAATGCAGGTCCCAGGAGAATATGTGAGATGGTGTTCTTAGGAGCCTCTCATTCCAGAAATCATATTATTGGCATTTATGCTAAGTGGTGAGGACATTGCGACTAGCGCAGCTTCATTTGACATCACGCCCTACTGTGAGCCTTTCTTAGCCCCCACGGTGCAATTTTACCGTATCTTGTTAATAAGAATGTATTGAGCCCCGTGGCTTCAGGATGTATAAAGATACCTGTTTTATAGTTGGTTTCTAGAGTGTTGTTTTTTCTTTTTTTAAAGATTAGCACTTGAGCTAACAACTGTTGCCAACCTTTTTTGTTTTTCCTGCTTTTTCTCCCCAAATCCCCCCAGTACATAGTTGTATATTCTAGTTGTGGGTCCTTCTAGTTGTGGCATGTGGGACGCCTCCTCAGCATGGCCTGATGAGGGGTGCCTTGTCCATGCCCAGGATCCGAACCAGGGAAACCCTGGGCTGCCAAAGCAGAGCGCGTGAATTTAACCACTCGGCCACAGGGTTGGCCCCCTCTAGAGTGTTTTTATAGCAATCTCCCTGTGTTTCTATTTATCGTTATTCCTCTCTCTCTCCCTTTTTCCTATTTGTTCTTTAAAGGTAGGGAGATACATGTCCTAGTGTCCCTGGGACAGTCCTAGTTTATGCCTGCTGTCCCAGCATCCCACCTATTTAGCATTTTAGCACTCTCAAACATGTCCCAATTAAAACCATAAGTTATATGGTCACCCTGGTTCAAAGATTTAAAAAAAAATGAAATGAGGACCCAGCAAATTAGTGAAATTATAACGATCTGTGATAACTGACGTCAGCCACCGAACTGACTTACAGAGTGTGGATTTGGTCCAATGATACCCTGGAATGCACCTTACAGACCTTACTCAGTAGTGTCTGTGCACGGGGCACAGCAGTTTTCCTGGTGAGCTGGTGAGACTAAAGCGTGTTTTCATCCCCATCCCCCACCCCCCCCAACCCCCTCCCACCCCCGGCTCAGAACAGTAGCTTTGACACTTCAACAGTTTTCCCTCTAGCATGGCTTGTTGGAGCTTGAAGGCTGACATTCCTTCTTAAAGGCCCATCAAGGTTTTCATTCAGAGTGAACCTATGCATTAAGATGGTATTGATCCTGTTTTTGACCATCATTCACCCATGGCAGCCAACCAAGTAAGGGTGTAAAGCATGTCTGTCGCACTGTCGCCACCTGTGCAGCTCTCATGCAGTGACTCAACGGGTGGGAGTAAGATGCAGCTTAGAGGGACAGGCCTACGTGGCAGCATCTCTGCCACACCCTGCTCCCCTTTCAGGATGAGAGGCAGGACTCAGAGGTTCCAAAAAGAGAGAAAATTCTGCAAGGAGGATGGTGCCACTTTGTACATCTACTTGCAATCCCCAGTATAGTGGAATGAAATTGTCCCTTCCTGCCAGCGTTAGCATGAAATCTGTGTAAAGGTTAAGGGGACACTTTACTGTTTTGGTACGTGCAATCCCAATAGTTTCATGGCAGGGCACTTTGAAAATGTTCGGTGCAAGTTATGCTAGGTTAAAAGCAAGTGCATGGTCTGCTGTCTCCGTTGACAGCTGTGTTGGAGTTGGGTTGGCCTTTGTGTTGGTGAGCCCTAAAGAAATGCGTGTGATTTAAGTCTTGCAAAGTGAAAGTGGAAGGTCAGAAAATAAATAAAAATCCATGGAATGGGTCATTTGGCTGCCATCCCCATTTTACTTTCCTGAGAGGCAGAAGTGGTGGAAAGATCTCTGTAAAACAGTGCTTCTCACACTTTAATCTGGGGCTCTGGTCGAAATGCAGATTCTGATGTAGTAGGTCTGGGATGGGGGCCTACGATTCTGCATTTCTGACCAGCTCCGGGGGACGCTGGTGCTGCTGGACCACGTGCCACACCTTGAGTGGCGAGTTGTCAGGAAACGTGTGCTTCAACGGGCTCTGACTCTGGATGTCACTGTTGCACCATAGGCAACTTAGGGTGACACAGACAGGACTCCCGACTCTCAGGAGGAGCTGTGTTTTAGTGAGAGGTTAGAGCGAGAGAACTGTCCAGTTGGGGCTTGAATACTGTTCCCGGTCTCTTTGAAAATCCTAAGGTTTGAAAACCCTACAGGAGTCCGATGTGCCTGCCAATGAAAAAAATTTAAAAAAAAAACATTTCATGGACTTGGGATTCCAGTAACTGGCTCCTTTTACATCTGTTAAGGGCTATGAGGAGAGGAGTAGAGGGCAGAAGACTAAGAAAATAAGTAGGAAATTAGAGGAAATTTAGAAAAGGAAAGTTCCATTCCTTCCTGCTTCTCTCATAGGGAAAAAACTGTTATGTGCCTTCCTTTCTTCATGTCTCTGAAGACAGACACGGGATGACCACAACTGATTTGTGTGACCATATTCTGGCTATTTAACCTGTTATTTCACAAAACATCCTCACCTACAAAAGGAAGGATTTAAATTTAGGTGGTTTTCAGAGCCCATTTGATTGTTAAAGCATAGCAACTAAGAGTTTTATGATCATACAGCACTAGGTATAGTATATTCATGTATCTTTAAGAACGTGGCTTTATTTCTAGAAGGGCACTTTGAAAATATGTGTGTGTTAATATATATAAACTTTGTATTTTTTTCCTCTACATTCCTGGCTCTCTTTCTTTTAAAAAAAAATCTTTGTTTCATAGCTTCAAAAGAAATTTTTTGTATAATCCATAGTTGACTGTATTAATTTCTGCTTCCATGATGTTAATTTAAGGAATCTGGCCTCACAGTAACAGCAAATTCTAGAACTTTCCTCTGTGGTTAATCAGCATTTTCCCTAAGCATCACATATTTTGGGGGGTATATGTATGCATTAGATAACCTCTTTGAGAGGACAAATGGTTATTTGTTCCAGAAGGTACTTTAGGTCCAACTGTATGTACTTGACTAAGTGTGTTCTCTCAACATAGTGACATCTTCAGTCCTGGGACAGAAGTCTGGAATTTATTCACCTCTCTGTTCTGATTAATTGGTTACACATCAAACCCCATATAATGTAGTGGGTAGTGAAGCACTCTAAGTCAGTCAAGAGTTTCTCATTCTTAGACTTCTGGATGCGAAAATTAAAATTTTCTATAAATTTTCTCCAAGAGACAATGTTCATATTATTTACAGGAATTGAGTTTTATAAAATATAAACTCCTCTGAGCCAAGGATGAAGAATAAACATAGAATGCCATGTTGAACAACTAAAATTGCTATATCAAGTTCAGACTTAATGAAAACATATTAAATTGTATACGGAGAGGTTTCTGATGCATTGTTTTGAGGATATGTTTACTGTATTAAAAGCAATAAGCCTAGGCATGGATTCCGGTTTCATTGACCCCCTCACACAGTTTTGGTGAGAGTTTAAATCAGTACTGTTCTGCAGGGTGACTTGATGTTATCCATGAGAATGTACAGGCTCTATCTTTTCATCTCATAAGTCCACTTCTTGGCATTGATCCAAGGCAAATTATTGGACCAGTACACAAAGCTGTATGTAAAAAGTATGTTCCTCGAAGTGTTTGTAATATGAAAAAATATGGAAATAATCTACATATTCACTAATAAAGGAGGGTCAAATAAATATGGCACAAATATGAAAGGAAACATTATAGAGCCATTAAAACGGAGATATATGGGTATTGTCTCATAATAAATGTTAAAAGAAATAAAGTAACGGTGCTGAAACAATTGGCTACTCATATAGGAAAAAAAAATGAACCTCAATCCCTACCTCATACCATATACAAAAATTAATTTGAGATGAAGCATAGCCCTAATGAAAAGCTAAAACTATAAAGCTTCTAGAAGGAAACAGAAAATAATATCTTTGAATCTTAGGGTCAAGCAAGACATCTTACACAAGACACCAAAGCAATGACCATAAAAGAGAAAACTGATATGCTAGACTTCATAAAATTTAAAACTTGTATTCTTCAAAAAACATCAAAGGGGCTGGCCCCGTGGCCAAGTGGTTGGGTTTGCACACTCTGCTTCAGCAGCCCAGGGTTTCACCAGTTCAAATCCTGGGCGGAGGCATGGCACCGCTTGTCGGGCCATGCTGAGGCAGCGTCCCACATACCACAACTAGAAGGACCCACAACTAAAATATATGCAACTGTGTACTGGGGGGCTTTGGAGAAAAAAAAGGGAAAAATAAAAAAATCTTTAAAAAACAAATCAAGAAAATGAGAAGACAAACAACAGTCTGCTAGAAGTATTTACAATGTTTAACTCATAAATCTGACAAAGGACTCTTACCCAAAATATGTAAAGAACTTCCAAAATTCAATAGCCAAAAGATATTCCAGTAAGAAATGAGCAAAATATTTGCACAGACTCATCACAAAAGAAGAGATGAATGGCCACTAAGCACATGAAAAGATGCTTGATATCATTGGTCATCAGGGAAACGCAAATCAAAACCACAATGAGATGACCAGCAATGACTGATAATGCCAACTGTGGGTGGGGCTGTAGAACAACTCAAACTCACACATTGCTAGCAAGAATGTAAAATGTTACAACCACTTTGGAAAACAGTTTGTTTCTTATAAAGATAAGCACATTCCCTGTGATTCAGAAATTCTATTCCTAAGTATTTAAACATACACTCACAAAAAGGTTTGTGTATGACTATTCACAGCAGCTTTATTTGTAATAGTCCAAAACTGGAAACAACCCAATTGTCCATCAATAGGTGAATGGATAAACAGATTGTACTATATTAATAAAAAAATACTACTCAGCGATAAATAAACTAAAAAAATTGAAAGTAACATATTTGGGTAAAACATATATACATATACACGTGTCTATAAGCACAGGGAAGAATCAGGAAGCTACACACCAAAATGTTGATGGCAGTACAATTATAGCTGATTTTTTACTTTCTTTCTTACACTTTTGTTTGTTGTTGAAAATGTAGTACTATTTCATTGAAGGAGAAGAGATAACTTCATTTGGAAGGGGTAGGGAAAAAGCAGCCACTCTGGGAGCTGAGCTGGAGGAGAAACTGGAGCTGTGTGTTTCAGCATCTCCTCCGCGTCGACTGGAGAGAATTCTGACTGTTCATCGCTGTGCGGGCGGAGCTTCCAGAGGCCCTGGAGGCCTGTGGGGCGAGCCCTGTGTCCTGCTGACCATGCACAGCGTCCCCTATGGTCTTACTTTATTTGGCTGTATTGGCCCAGGGGAGCCCAGGATTTGGACGAGCCGAGTCACAGAATGTCTGTCAGGCCTGGAAGTGTCGTCAGTGCCGTGACAGTCCCCCCATGAAGCATCAGAGGCCCACAGCATTTAAGTCACTTTCCCAGAGTCCTAGAGGTGGTTCCCAGGCTCCTGACCTAGGGCTGCTACTTTGCTGATCTTTGATCCCTGTGGTTGTGGAAGAGCCCTCAGTTCTCCAAAGCAGCTTTTAAGGCCAGAGAAAAAGAAGTTTCAGGTAAGGGAATGAGTTTTCTTTCATATCTTAGAGCATCAGATTGTTAGGCCTTCTGTTCGGATCTGTGTCCGGTGAAACACATGGAAATTCAGAGGTTCCTGACGTTCCTTGGGTCCCGGCCTCTAATAAAGGCAGCCAAACCTCTCATTTGAACAATGTATGTTTGCTAAAAGCCACAAAACTTTACTTTTGATTTGGGGGGTTTCAAGAACCCTCTGAAATCTGTCCCTGTGTTGTAAATGTTTTTGTCTTGTATTCTTAGGTTGTCAGGTACTTCTCTTGCATTTGGACATAATGGAACTATGAACTGGTTTTGATACTTTTGTGGTAAATAGGATTCTTGACAAGACAACAGTATGGGAAGAGAGAGAGAAAGGACGGCAAGTAGGAAGGTCTCACCTTGTCGTATTACACACTTAGCCTTGTCTTTGTTTCTTGTTGCTGATAGATTGTTTTTCCACTACAAGTAAAATTTTATGATTTTCTTTAGCACTCCCACCACACTAGCACAACTGCTTTCCTTTTGGTATGTGCTCAACTCTGTTCCCATCCACATGAATAATTTATGATTATAGCCAAAGACTGTCTTCAGCAAGTTCCTTCATCCTGTTCTCTGGAAGAAAGCAGTACCTTCCATACAAATAGTCCAAGACCCAAGACAAGGCCAGCATTTCTTTGTGCTTCTCACCAAAAACGTAGGTGTTTGAATAAGAGCAGGTAGTTTCTGCTTAAAAGATGTAAGAGTTTTGAAAATGGCCTAGTGCCGTGGTTTTCGCATCAGCTGGAGGACTTGGTAACACACCAACTGCCAGGCCTACATGAAGAGTTTCTGATTCAGTGATCCCGGGTGGGGCCCAAGAATATCCATTTCTAATAAGCTCCCAGGTGATGCTGACACTGTGGTCCAGGGCCACACTTTGAGAAACAGTGACCTAGGGAACAAGAGTCCTATAAGACAGTGTGTTTGCCAGACTTCTCTGATAACAAGAATCACCTGGGGATGTGTGTGAAAAATAGAAATTTCAGCTCCATGCCAGACTCACTGAATCAGAGCCTCTGCAGAGAGTCTTGGGGTGCTGTATTATCAGATTTGGGGAAATACTATTGCTATCAAGTAAACCCTGCAAATCACCATGGGGCACTAGAATTTATTTACCACTCTAAATGACCCTGTGACCCCCTCTGCCCCTCGAAGTGTATCTTCTTGGCTTTATCCTCATTTTTAAGTGAATTTTAGGCCATCCTTGAAGAACGTAAATATTTTTATTTCAGGCGCCAAATATATTGTGTAAAAGAGATACCAGAATGCCTGCCTTCTGAGAACTTCCTAAAGCTTCACCGAGACCCCTTTTTATAAGCATAGTCACAGTTTGTTGGGGGGCGGGCGGGTAGGGCCAGAGGGAAGGAAGGAAAGAAACGTGCATTTCTAGCGAGTTCCCTAGTGATGGTGATGCTGCTGGTCCGGGGAACCACTCTTTGAGAACCTCTGGAACAGACCAATGGCTCTCAAACATAGCATGTTGGAATCTCCTGGGGGAGCTTTAAAAAATCCTTCTGCCTGGGTCTCACCCCCAGAGAGTAATTTAATTGGTCTGTGGTGGGGCGTGGACAGTAATGCCAGTGATCGCTGAGGTTGTGAACCACTATTGTGTGATCCTAAGGATAGAAAGTAACCTGTTAAGAAGCATTAAGCCCTGATGGGGAAATAGGGCTAACCCAGTGCCTCTCATACTTCAGTGTGTATACGAATTACCTGGGCATCTTGTTAGGATGCAGATTCTGATTCACTTTATCTCTAGTGAGGCCCAAGATTCTGCCTTTTTTTTCCTGAAGAAGATTAGCCCTGAGCTAACATTTGTTGCCAGTCTTCGTCTGTTTTTTGAATGTGAGCTGACATCACAGCATGGCCGCTGATAGATGAGTGGTACCCGGGAACTGAACCTGGGCTACTGAAGCAGAGCACACTGAACTTAACAAGTAGGCCACTGGGGCTGGTCCAAGATTCTGCTTTTTTAGCAAGTTGAGCAGATGAATATCAAGGGGCTTAGAAGGTGTTAACAAACACACCTAAATACCTGTCAACACGTAGTTTTTATATTTATGTTTTTTAAAAGTGTAGAACAAATAAAACCTATGTCATTGAAAAGGCAGACACCTTAAATTAGAATTATAATTTATATATTATATAAATTATATTTATCTATTAAATTATTATATATAAAATAATAGATATTTTTGCAGTTAACCAACATTTACCTTCCCTTGATGGCTAGAAAATTTTCTTTTTGCTTCTTTCCACCCCCCCTACCTGTAGTTTGAAACGGATATTTGTGATTTAGTTTTGCTTTAGTATGATACACATGTAGTAACAGGCCTTGTTTTCCCCCCGATATTTAGATCTCAGTGTTCAGTTTTTCTAAGTTTGGGGATCTTGCCTTTTGCATCTTCCTTGCCTCAGACCCTACCCCTTAGATGTCACTGCCCAGGAGGCTAAATGTTCAGTGATGCCCCAAGGCCCTCATTTCAGGAGCTGGTGGCATTTGGCTCTGTAGTGCCATCAGATTGCACATTCTGCAAGCCGGCCTCCTTGGGACATAGCTTCAGCCTGTGTTTCTGGCTTGAGCCCAACCCTTCTGTCCTGGGTTAGGGGTGAAGCTTTTTCTCTGGCAGGTTCCATCTGCTGGCACTTTTCCTGCTGTGGTGGAGTTGAGACATTGCTGTCAGAGCCTTTTAGAAGCGGGGAACAGAGAATTGGGGCAAGGGAGGAGCAGGACCTCAGGTGAGGAGGAAGGGACGTATGTAAGTCTCACCCGCTAAGTTGGCTTCCCCTGGTCTTTTGCATTTCCCCAGCTGCATGTGGTAGAAGCGTTGGGTGATTGATGGCATTTGGATTGGCCCTCAGAGGACACATTGGTGGCCGTTGACCATTTGAAATTGGTGGGAAGGACCCCGCTTCCCCAACTGACCAGGGGACAGGCCCTCCCTCTTGGGCGTGGCTTGTCATTGGTCAGGCTGTAATCGTACTGCTGTGATCCAAAGCATCTCTCAGTGGAATGGGATGCTGGCAGGAAACAAGGGTTTTCAGTTATTTCCTATTTTTAAACGAGATCTCTGTGGCAGATGCCAACGCCCCCACCTCCACCCTGTGCTCTGGAGTTAGCCCGCCTGGCGTGGGTAGATGAACATCAGAAGACTTGTGTAGAGTCATGAAAGAAGTGCTTGTCCCAGCAGGAAAGCCCGTGACAATAAAAAAGCAGAGAATGTTCTGAGTCTCCTACATTAAAAAGAGAAAAGCTTAAGTGAGATTTATTTCAAGGAAAGGAAAGCAACATTCAGGATTTGCTGGCACAGCTTGTATGACAGGTGGAGGGCAGCTTGAACTTGAGTGTGGCTGGGGTGCGGTCGATGCTAGTTCTGCCTTTTGAAAACTCTGGACTCGGTTGCTGCTTCCAGCATTTCCCATAACCGTTTTCAGTGGAAGTGCAGTGTGCGTACTATGTTGATAACACAGTTTAACATTTAGGGAACTTCTGTCAAGTAGCAAATTATAAAGTACTTCCTGGGTTAGGCACTTGACCTCTTGTAAGTTTCTCTTAAATAAGTAGGAACTTGTATGTTCTGGGGAAAACACAAGAACATCGGGGTAGTTTCTCTTTGGCATGGCTGACGCTTTCTGCTCTAAAGAGTGAAAAGCCAAATTTTTAAAAATCAAAGAACTGGTTCTATCTTCAAGGTGAAATTCTCTCTGTGAAGTCTGAATAAAGCACTCCTGGAAGATCCAGTGTCCTTTCCCCATGATAATACAACTCAAGAAAACCACACCTAGGTCTCCTTAGAAAGGGTAAGAAACCTAAGCCAAACACTTAAAAATAAGATTTATTTTATTTACTCATCAGCTTTAAACCCCTCAATGACTTGACTTTGCTCTTAGAGTAAATGGCAGTCTCCTTACTATGGCAGGCCCAGCAAATCTCATCATCTAGCCTCTGCTTCTCTCTCTTCTCTCAGCGTAACCTGCCCTTTCTCTGTCTCAAACTCAGTTGATCAAGTACGTGGAGCTTTTTCCTGCCCCAGAGCCTTTGGACCATTCTTTTACAGAAAAAGAAAAAAAAGACTTTAATTTTGATGAAGACAACTTTATCAATTTTTATTTTTATGGATCTTGCTTTTGGTGTCCTGTCTAGAACTCTTTTCCAAGCCCTAGGTCTTGAAGGTCTTCTGTGTTTTCTTGTAAGAGTTTCATAGTTTTTGTTATTTTACATTCAAGACTGTGATTCATTTTGAATTAGTTTTTGCGTAAGGTGAAAGGTTAAGATCAAGTTTGTTATTTGGCTTGTAGATGGTAGCTGCTGTAGCACCATTTGTTGAAAAGACTTTTCTTCCTTTGTTGAGTTGTTTTATATGCCGTTGTCAAAAATCATATGGGAGCGTTGTCTTGATTTGTTTCTGGGCTCTCTTTTGTTCCCTGGACCATTCTCATCTTCCACACTTCCCCAGCTAACTCCTATCCATCCCTCAGGTCTCACTGTCATTTCCCTAAGGAAGTCTCTAAGGACACTCATTCCCATCCATCTCCATACCCTCAACTTCATGCCTAAGAAGTTCTGCCTCCATTATTCTCATTCAACACCTGTTTTTTCTCCCTCATGGCATTTAGCATAATTTCTTAATAATTTTCTAGTTTGTTCGTAGTAGTGTGTGTGTAATTCCTTCCTATAAGGCCCAAGAAGGCAGAAACTGAGTCTATTCTGTTCACCGCCATGATGCCCAGCACTGTGCCTGTTACATGCTGAGTGCCCAATCAATGTATTTTGAATAAATGAATGGAAAAAAGTCAGGCTTCCTGGGCGATGTTTTCTAAATCATTGGGGACCATTTTCTTAAAATAAGAGGACATTCCTGGCTCTTGAGCCTTAGGATTTAATTTTTTCCCCAATTAACCTATCTTTTAAGGCAGTGGTTTCGCAAACCTTTGCCCTGCATGAGTCTTCTGGGGGGCTTGTTAAAATGCAAACTCCTGGGCCCCAGCCCCAGAGTATTTGATTCAGTAAGTCTCGGGTGGCCTGAGAATTTGCATTTCCAACAAGTTCCCAGAAGATAATGCTGATGCTGCTGGTCTGGGGACCACACTTTGAGAACCACTGTTTGAAGGTTAAGAACCTAAGGATGTGTTATGATCCCCTTTTACTTGGTGACAGTCCCAGGCACCCTTCAACTTGTCGTTAACAGTATTGATCAGTTTGGGAGTAATCACAGAGAATATCACATCAGAATCCAATCCTGGAGGAATGGAAGGGAAAATATCTGCTATAGCAGTAAGTCAGGAGAACTGCACATTTTAAATAATTTAAACAGGAGGTGAACAAAAGCTTTTCAAAGTACACTAAACTAATTCTCTTCTGTGGCTTTTACATTTTGTTTCTTCAGTGTTTGAATAGGCAAAAGCACTGATATTTTAACTCAGACTACCATGAGTAGGGATTCTTGCTCAGTAAGAACAAGGCTTTACTAATATTGACATATTTATAAAATTAGGGTTTAGGTTTCTGCTATGGTCTATTTTCCCTAAACCTATTACAATGAACCAAAGCAAATCAATAAATACTATTTCATATGCCTAGACTGAGTCATATAATTACTTTCCTCTGAAGTCAACAAAAAACATAAAGGTGATAAACTTAAAAAAAAATAAACTTCAGTAATTCTAATTTTCATTTGTCTGCTCTTCTCCAGACAGCCTATTACCCTTTTTCACAGAGGAGCAGCTCATTTTCAGCATAGGTTGTTATAATCTGATAAACTCTCATCACACAACATTTCCTGGAAAGATTTGGCAGCATCACTTTTCTTTAAGTGTTCAGGAAGCGACGTGGGTCCCGGCCGCTCAGCTGGAACAGAACCAGTGCAGGGCTCCGAAAGCATTTGCAGGCTCTGAGATGGTTTTAACGTGTTTGGTGGCAACATTGCCCTTGTGCACACTTTTGGAAAGATTCTGACGTACTGTCGTGGTGTAGAGTGGGTGTGGATGGGCCGGGACGGTCTCTGGGAGGGGCTGGATGCCTCCATGCCCACTTTGGTGCACAAAGAGGCAGCTCTTAACATGAGAACTCTTTTCAAATAAGGCAGAAAAGATAAATAAGGACTTGGCTTTTAGTACAGCCAATCTGTTAAGCATACTGTGAACCTAAATTATTTGGGGGCCCAAAGCACGGATCTCCAGTTAGATTATTTTGGGGGATGGGGAGGGGAGTGTCTGCTTTGTTCATTTCTGTATCCTCAGTGCCAGAAACAGTGCTTGGCATAGCCGAGGCGCTCACTTGTTGAATGAATGAATGAGTGAATGAATTTGCTTTCGATTCTTCCAGTTTCTCTCTTCATTGTCTGCATATGATATACGTACTTACTCCAGCCTCTTAAATATGTTACCCCAAGGAATAAGGTTGCAAATATAACTGTGAACAAACATAGCATAAAATTTCTCTAATGGGCAAAACCCAACTTTTTTTTCTACATTATGAATGAAAACCAGTATCCAGGCAATATTCTAATTTAGATCTTGATTGATAATTGAGATTTCCCTCCATCTATACCCCACCCATGACAAGAAAATTATCTGCCGTATGTATGTGAGGAGGCCAGATGGAGTTCGGTCATAATTACATAATTTGGTTGCAAAATAACCGCGAGCTGGTTAACATTACCTCCGCACTTCCTGTGGTAGAAGCCAATATTAGACATCACCAGAAGATAATCTGATGAACCGTGGCCAGAGTTTGCACTCAAACATACTTATAATTAACTTGCTTTTAAATTAAATTCTTGACAGAAATGTGTGGGCAATCATAAATGGTGTATAATAAATTAGGTTTTTGGATGACTGAAAGACTGACTTATTTAAAGAAATAAGTGAGCTCTGCATTTTTTATTAGGGTAAAGATGTTTCTGTGTCTGTGTATGTGTGATTTTCAGTTTAGTTGTGTAGACTCTGCTTCCTTGAGATTTCTCCTTAGCACCTAGTCTCCTTATGTCACCTTCCTCTCAGCCCGTCCACTTCATTTGTGACTAAGCCGTCATATAAGCAAACTGCTCTAGCCACAGCAGCTTCTTGCCATGCACTTTCTCGTCTCCTGCCTTTGCGTGTCCTGTTCCTTCTGCCTAGAATGCCTTTCCATCTTTCTCACCCGGAAAAACATTCATTCATCCTTCAAGATTTAGGCCAAGTGTTCTCTTATGAATACAGCTTTTGGCCACTGCCACCCTCCCACCCTTTAAGGAGAAAGTAGGACCACCTTACTGTGGATTGGAATTGAACTGTGTATACACTGCTGTTCTAGCGCCTTCTCCTTTCATTGCATCTCTGTCTGCGTCCAGCACTCGTGTGTGAAGTTCTGGGAATGGCACAGGGCTTTAGTTGATCTTATGTCTCCAAAACAGAAACAAAATAGTGGTTGGTACAAACTCTAGGATGTTGTAGATCTTTAAAACATGTTAAGGTAATTTAAATATACATATAGTCAAATCATATGTTGAAATAGCCTCAGGTGGTAACAATGGCTACCTTAGGATCGTGAGATAGTAAATGATTATTTTTTGCATGTTTTGTCTTTTCCAGATTTTAAGTTATTTATATTGCTTCCTTAATGTTATAAAGTGAAGAAAAAGTGACATGTTAGAGAAGAGACTCTAGAACTTTCACATCAAAATGGTTGTTTCCCCTTTCATAATTGTCATTTTGAGCAGCAAGTTCTTATTCCGATTATAGTGCCCTAATTCTATCTGTTTTTGAAACTCCTACGCTTCCTTTGAGAGCTTCCCACCTATCCTCAGTGGTGGAAAATTAAAGTACTTAATTTTTTGAAAGAGTCAAATGACATTCAAAGCAAAGTCTATGGAAGAAGGTTGATAATCAAGCTAGTATCACGTGGAGTCGGGAAGAGAGTGCGCGGGTTAAGCACTGAGACATTTCCTGTGTGTCGTGTAAGTACCGCCTCAAGCCCTTAAACACGTGATCTCAAGGAGTAAAGTTGGAAATACAACTGCTTTAAAAACAATATTACATAAAATTCTGAAACGTAACTTTCTCTCTAAAAGGGATTTGAGCAAAGCATCCTTGTAATGAGCATAGACATCCTTCCCTCGACTACCTTGAAAGGAACCCACTCATTTGTGCCTGTAGGTTCTTACCTGTTAAAGCGGCATCGCCCTCACTCTAAACCGCATAACAAACAGGGCCTGGTGCATGAGCCGAATTGCTCTCGGGAGCTGAGTCATTTAGCTCTAAATGCAGCTCTGTCACTTACTAGCTGTGTGACCTCAGCAAATTCTAAACCCCTCTGTGCCTCAGTTTCCTATCTGTAAAATGGGGAGAGAGTATTTTACTAGTACATAGCATTGTTGTCAGGTTTAAATAAGGTAATAACTGTTAAGTGCTTTAAAAAGTGCCTTGAATGTAACATAATTTAGCTAATTCTAAGAAACACATTTTTCACATTTTGATGCTTCTGAAATGAGGATGTGTCTTACAATTAAGGGAATTTTTAAAAAGCATTTTGTCACCATTTAATTAGCAACATCCTTTTTTTTTAAATCAGTAGTCCTTGACATAATGGTGCACCATAGAGTAGATGACGTTTTAGGTTTCAGTAGCTAATAGTAGTAACAGCTCAATAAATACTAGCTGTTGTCAGTGTTGTCATCAGCCTCAGCATCTTGGTCCTAACCAGGGCCGTGGCGTTTGTTGGGGTGGTAGGCAGTGCTAGCCTCGAGTATATGTCAGATCTCAATTTCATTTGTCTGTTTGCACTGATGTATTCTTAGAAAAGATCTAGTGAGCTGTTTTTCATATTTGTTTCATATTAAGCTAATGTAAAGTATTTATGGGATTAATTCATGCAGTGTCCACATTATTCTCTTCAATGCAGATCAGTCCCTTGAAATAGAGGAGACAAATTCTTTACCTTCCCTATTGAGGTATTTTCCTAAATCCTTTCAAAGAAGTGCTTTTTCTTAGCGAACAGAACTGAGCCACCATTGTACCACTTAAGATTTACGAGTTTGCAGTCTTCCCGGAGGGAGAGAAGAAGCGGTTTATTGATCTGTAACAGAGAATGGATCACGGCCAAACCTTTTCTGGTTTATCCAATGTACTGACATAAGAATCCGCATATCGTTAAGAAGACTGAGTCCTCACAATTTGAGGCCACCTGTCATGCAGAACAATAACTGGGAAAAATCGATACTCAATATACAACTGTTGTGTTTGCACAGACACTGCCAGCTCCACACCCAGGGACAGGCATATCTTGTTATTTTACCGGTGATGTGCTTGTTGTTCCTAATTTCAGGCTTCTTCCTCATTTTGATTTTATTGTTCAGTTTGGGGGAGGGTGGGAGAGACCAATTTGGATCCGAGATAAAGATCTTCTGCCAGGTGAAAGAAGTTCAATAACAGGAGGAGACCTTGGACGAGAGTTGCTGAAGCTTGGCTGGGAGGATTCTGGGCACATCTCCATCCAGATACCTTGATGCATACTTCATTCTCCCATAACACACGCAGCTTGTTTCTTCTTGCCTTTAAATGGTGGTATTTACAAGCCATTATAAAGCAAGAGTGCAAACACATAGGGCTAGAAAGGGGCCAGCAAGCAAGGGTTTTGCTTAGATTTTGTTGTTGGCTTTTAAAAGTATAATTAGTTGAATCCCAGAAGCTGGGCTTCTTGCCTTTGTCCCCTCACCTCCCCACGCCACTCCTCCTTCTTCGTCCCCCCCAGTCCCTACCTTTTCTGTTGTTGTCATCACAAAGCTACATTTGTCAGACATGGATAGTCGTTCCTATTCTTAAAGATAATGCTCACTCTATCCCAAAAGCCTGCCTTTTGATTCACCAGCTCTGACTGTGCACAGGGTTCATCACTCTCCAAGTTCAATGCCATGGACCTGAACCAGTGCCTGTTGCCAACAGAATGTCAGATGATTGTCACATAGTCAAAGAGATTAGAGCCACCGGTCCTCTGCGTATGCTGCCAGACAGAAACTGGGGACCAGCAGGGAGGCTGAGAATCAGGTCTCTGTGGGTGAGCTGAGCGGTAGTCACAGAGCTGGAAAAACCGTGTAGGGGAGCATGCCTGTCAAAGCAGGCCTGTGAAAAAAAACCACCAGGAATTTAGCATTTGCACCGAGTTGCTTCCACGGTAGCTAGCTTTGAACTGTAGTGCAAAACCATTCAGACAGTCAGGAAAATTTCACTAGCTAAGCAGCAAGAAATTCCCACCCAATGTGATCAAAGTCATCAGTCACTTCCGCTTCCTTCTTTTTATTTACTTATATTTCTGACCTCTTATAATCCCCACGACTGGCCCCATAGTTTCCTTTTGCGTAGCATTTCTTTTAATACTCTCTTCTTTCTGCAGTGCATTTTAAAGCAAATAAAACCAAAATTGACAAGAAGTAGCTAATGTTTCTTTTTTAATAATCATTTTAAAAATAATAAAGGAGCTAAAAATCATCCATAATTGCATCACTCAAGGACAGCCACAAGGAATATTTTGGTGTATTTACTTTTAATTCTTTTAAATAAATGTGTAAATACATATTTTTAATAAAATTAGGTTTATGCTAGAACACAGTTTTTTATCAATGTACTTTGAGTATTTTTATGTATTATTAAAAGCTCGTAAATGATTTCAATGACTGCATTCGGATCCAGTATATATAGATAGATGATTATTTTAGCCTTCTCCTGTGCTTGGGAGATCATGTGGTTTTCTGAATTGACACTTTAATTCTACACTTGGAATCCATTAAGCTCAATTTTTCTGATTTTGTGGGTCGAGAATTGGAATTTGGGCACAGTGGAAATGGAATATTTCTATCTGTGCTATTGTTTGCCTTCTTTGCTGGCATTTTTCAGAAGGCATTTTTGGAAAAGCAAAGGTTGGAGCAGTGTTCTTTTTCTTCTTTTTGTTTGTTTGTTACAAATTTTGTGATTGTTATGTAAGTCGTGTTATAGTAATCTCAGTTAACTTTTAAATAGACAGTCAATATAAAATAAGAAATGCATTGCCCAACATGAACCCTAATGTTTCAGAGTGATGTCCCGTTTGAAGTTTACATAACAGAACAGTGGAAGCTATTGAAGATTTTTTTTAACTAGGGGACTGACTGGATCTGATTTATGTTTTAGAAGACAGGGTAGGTGAAAGATTTTAGCTATCTCAAAAGAATTTGCGTGAAGTTAATCTTGTAAAAAATGTGAACATTTGTTGCAACAAGTGCTTTGAAATTGCAGTTGAGTAGATGAAACTGTTGAACCAGCATTTGGAAAGGAGGAGAAGTTTAAAAACCAAAAATAGTTTGTGAAGTGCTACAGAACGAAGTGGCTTGTATTTGAAGGCCACCTTCCTAAATAAGTCACGTTTCTGGAGAACCAATTTTGTCTCCCATGAGGAATGTGTCTGGAGACCTGCTGTCAGTGCCTGCCCGCTGGGCGTCTCTGGTATAACTCCCAACACTGATGGCCAGGTCTAGTGCAGCCACCACCTTGATCCACAGGCTATCTCCCGCATTCTGATTTGCTCTCTCCATTATCAGTCATCTTTGTAAACAGAAATCTGAGATTTAGTTTTGTACATATTTTTAAATGATCCATTTTTATGAGGCTCTCTTGATTGTTTCAGGTTGAATCCGTTTGGGAACTTGATGCATAAAATTTGCATGACTCCTCACTCCTTTCTGGATCTGTCATTGGATTCAAGCCAGCATGGCTCACACCGCAAAGGTTAACGGCTGTGCCTCAGGTAACTGTGCTCTGGAGTGTGTGTGTATGAGTGTGTGTCTTTGCTCAAACTAATATCTAATTTCTCCTTTAATAACGGGTCGGTAATAGCAAGTTGTCTAGATAACTAAGATTTCAAAGCAATTTTCTATCCATTGAAGTTGTGTTTGGTTTTGTTTTTTTAATCTCTTAGAGAATTTGCTTTTATCTTTAGTCTTTTTGTACAGAAATCAGTTAGGCAAATTATTGCCTAAGTCAATTCTATTGAAGTGTTGAAGGATAAACATGAAACCCTGAATGCTGATGCAAGGGTAATGTGTACTCCTCTTGCACTTCCTTATGAGAGATTGAACGCTGAGAGAGGAACTGAGTTTGAATGCTTAAAACCAATTCCTAGTATCCCATCCCAAGCAGCGTTTGTTTGATGTTCCTAAACAAAGAGAAAGGGGGGAAGAGAATGGTACGTCCTCTAAAGTGACTGTCCCAGAGAGAAGTATGCAACAAGCCATATTACGAATCATAAAGACTTCTATTTTGATTCTTACTTTGGTTATATCAGAGACCTGTATAGTTTTCAGATCTATTCCAATATTGCTTATATAAGATTTGGGAGAAATCTGTAGAACAAACACAGAGAAAAGCTTCCTAAGAGATGGCATATGACAACCTGTCGAAAGTTCATTCCTCTTTTGCATTATCTGCCAAATAGCAGAATGTGTGAGAGCAGTCACTGTGTATGTGGGAATTCTCATGAAGGCCTAAGTCCAAAGTCCTCACTCTGTGGGCTCTGAGCACTGGATAATGGAGAGAGTGTGGAATTGGAGTCAGGAGACCTGAATTAGAATCCATCTCCAGCACTGACCATGCAATCTGGGGCAGGACTGTTTGTCCATGTGTAAAACATCAATAAGTGTATCCACCTGCAGGCTTAGAGCCAACGAGAGCACCAGAAACATACAAGTGCTGTGTAAGCTGTAAAGATGACAGCAGGAGAAGGAGACCTCTGAAGTGGGAGTCCGCAGCCCATGTATGTGACGTTTAGTTCCCATAATCCCAGCCGCAAGTATTTCCTCTGGCAGGAATGCTGTGGCTTTCCTAAAACCAAACCCAAATAAACTCAGTTGTTTGTTCTGGGATAACTGGTCTTTCTCCATCCATTCTTTTGCTTGTCCTTTCCACTGCCCAACTTCTTGGGACTTTGATAGATTCTACTCAGGATTGCTGTCAATAATAAATATGAATGACAATAGCTAACATTTAATGAACACTTACCATGTACCATGGTGCCTAAGATGCCTTGCCTGCATTATCACCCTTGATCCTCACAGTAATCCTATGAGATTATGCTATTGCCATCACCACCACCACTGTCATCCCTACGTGATGACATAGAGAAGCTCAGCAATTTACCTGAGTGAAGTAAGAAAAGCCAGAGTTATTACTTGTTTCTCTCATAAAATATTTGATAAGGAAGGAGACTGAATCATTGTGAAATTTCTGGAGTGTTGTGACTGAGTTTCAGTCCCCTGTGATGCTGTGATCTCCCTTCCCTTTCCTGCCTTCACTTCCATTCACACACTCACAGGAAGCGGGTCATGGGGATGTTGGTGCCTCAGGACCTCGACCCTCTGGCCTCTCTGGCAAAATCCTATCTTTAAGAGTCTAGATAGCCCATTTGCCCCAAATTCATCTTCCAACTTGCCTTGTCCTGGAGTGTCCCTTTTCTCTTTGTTCCTAAGTCTGATGATCCAGTTATAACCTTTCCTTCTCAACTGGTGTCCTACCTAACAGGTCTGGGCACTGAGTCTGAAAGCAGAGGAAAGCTCTCTGATTTGTGACTTCTGAGGTGTTAGGGTATCAGTTGTTTCTGCAGACAGGTGTCTGGACCAGGCAAGAAAAGGTTTTGTTTATTCCAGTCACCATGACCTCTGTAAGCCTGTAAGCAAATCTGATTAGAGGCTCAGTCATACACAATTACTTTATATATATGTGTGTGTGTATATATATTGTATGCATATACATGCATATATAATACATATGTATATGATGCTCATTGTAGAAAAATTTTAAATATAGAAGTTTAGTGTTGTCTAAAAAAACAAAGCAAGAATCACTGGTAATACCACCACCCAGGAATAAATGTTTTACTCATTTTCTATATAGTCTTTAAATTTTGCGTATTTCAAATAGTTGAGATTATGCTTATCAAAATTACTTTACCATTTCTTTTTTGCATTTTATATTACAAAAGAAATACCTGCTCATTGTTTAAAAAAGAAAAGCCAAACTCAATGCAAAAGTGTATGCTGGTTATAAATATACTATTTTGAAACGTAATTACCTAAGAACATTCATAGGCCCCAGATTAAAATGGGATAAAGAGGGCTTTATGGCAGCTAATGAGAGCTGGTTCCTGAGCTTTCCCATGAGAAAAAGATAGACTGAGTAGTGTAGTAGACGTTTTAAATGTGGATTAAATTAATGTATTTTTTTCATTTTGCAAAGATAAAGTATAAAATTAAATATGTTTTTTAAACTGTGCTTTCCCTACATGTGTTTGCCGCAAAGAGGTCCCACCCACCCCTCCCCCTGAAAAGTCACTGCTTTGGGCTCCATAGAACATGAAGGGAAATCGCAGGTGAAGGCAGAGGCAGGGCGGAATAAAGCACCAACAACCGAGCAGCTGCTGAGAGCCGCGCAGCACCGTCCAGCCAGACCGCGCCCTTGGCTGCAAAACCCACCTGAGGACTGATGGTCCATGATTACATCCCTGTTTAGAGCTTAAGCTGCGTAAGGGACTATTCACAAATCCTTTTATCCTCTGACTTCCCCACTGAGTCCTTCAGTTAGATTGGGTAAAAGGTGCTGATTTTAAAATAAGAGCAGTTCATTAATGCTGTAATTTGAAAAGATTTATTACAATACATTTCAAACATAGGAAATGTGTAATGGTTATATAACAATCCCCCATAGCACCTAGCTTAAGAAATAAACTTTACTAGTATATTTTTATTTGCATGGCAAGTATTATGGAGCACCTACTGTGTGCCAGGCATTGTTCTAGGCACTGGGGATACAGCAGTAAATACAACAGGCAAATCCCTACCTTCAAGGACCATCCATTCTAATGGAAGTTGAGGTCTCTTATGGACAGCGTCCACATAAAATAAAGGACATGGTTATACTAAAAAAGTGTTGTTTATCTGAAATTCAAATTTAACTCGATGGCCTCTGTTTTTATTTGCTAAACCTGGTGACCTTCCTTGTGTACCCATTCTGGACTGCATCTTCCTCCTTACCGCCCACCCTGTCAATATCAATCACTCATCATAGTGCTCTCTCTTTTTCACCAGATCTTCCATCCTACTTCTGTTGACTGGTCCAGTTTTATTTTCATTAATTTAAAACATTCTATTACGTTGTTACTAGGAGTATCCTAATGTCATGTGTTACTGTAATGAGGTCTGGGCATCATAAATTGCTCATGACTGTTCTCTTCTCTCCTAGCTAACTAGGAAGTAAATGGGGGGTGGTTGGTTAGGAAAATTGCTGTATTTCTGCCGAGTTTAGGGATGGGGATGGTCTGCTTGGTCCGAAGTTTCTGAATCATGTTGTAAACTGGATGCACTGATTGATACCTCTCTAAACACTAATTAACATTGTGAAACTTTAATTAGAGCTTAGAATCTCTTTAGAAGCCAAATAACAAGTAGCTTATTTGTCAGATGAAGATAATAATACCTGTCCTACCTTCTTCACAGGATTGTTGTGAGAAAAAAATAAAACAATAGCCATAAAAACACTTTTTTTTTTTTTTTTGCTTGAGGAAGATTAGCCCTGAGCTAACATCTGTGCCAGTCTTCCTCCACTTTATATGTGGGTTGCCTCCACAGCATGGCTGATGAGTTGTGTAGGTCTGCACCTGCCAAAGTGGAGCTCACCAAACTTAACAACTATGCCATGGGGCCAGCCCCTAAAAACACTTTTTAAGACATAAAGTGCTGGTCAGATGTCAGGGGAAATCACTGTCCTTCTTGTTCTGCTGTCTGTGTCATGAGCTCCTGATCCAATAAACACCTGTTCAGGTGCCATTGTGCCAGGTGCTGTTGGATGCTATGACATTGGGCAAGAATTGTATTACTGTCCTGCCTCTAAAAGTTAAATGACATAAATAGATGGAGTGACTTTTTATGTCTGCCATCACCATCTTTATTTTTGCCAGTACTTACCTTTGCTAGTTTATTATAGTTTTTCCCCATCTTGCTATTTCTCTTTCACAGCCTAAATATATATATATTTCCAGACCAATACATATTTACTTACTTAAGGTACTTATCAAACTGCACTAAAAATTTGTTGACATTTTAAATTAATATAATAAATTTCATAAAATCTTGTTACCCTGGTCAGTTATTTGGCTCCGGGTTTCGTCACCATGCCAATCTTCAATGAGGTACAAAGGCCACTGATAAGACCAAGTCAGTCAGACATTGCCACAGACTCATGGCGGAGCAGGGAGAACGCTGTAGCACAGTGCAGCCCACTCTCGGTTGTGTAAATATTTTTTCTGGGCAGGAGCATTTCTCAAACAGAACTCTGAGCCCACTGCGGTGAACCTGACAGCAGGCATTGAGTGCTGTTTGTCAAGTACAAGACCAGCTTGCACTGACTGCTCTGGCTGGAACCAACCTGGTGTTTTCTGAGAGCATCGGTAAAGAGAGAGGTGGGGTGTTCGTGGTGGTGAGTCTTGGCTCTGTCATCTGCAGTAGTATTACTCCAAAGGCAGAGGGTGAGCTGATTAGAAGCTGGGGCTGCCTTAATTCGTGGGTACCCTCCATGACTTTCCAGAGTCTCCTGATTCAGTTTGCAAAAGGATCAAATGTGTGTTCCTGTTTGTGCTTTGCTTTCTCTTCTAAGCGGTGTGTTCAGAAGAGCTGAGAGGGTGAAACAAAGTTGCCCAACATAAAAACCTAGGTAAGAGCCAGAGGGAGTCTTATTGATTTCACCTGTGCAGCCTCCCATCCCTGCTTTCAGATGACAAAACACTCGCCCAGCTCTTACACTTAGTTAATGGCTAAGCCAGAAGTTGAATATGGACAGTCTTTTTCCTTTGTTCAAGGCATCATGTTGACATTAAAAATCAGAAGTGTGGCATCTGTGAAATTCTGATCAGACAGAGCAAGGGGAAAGTTTGCTTTTCAGAAAACTACATAAAACCCAAAAGTAGAATGGTTATGAATAAAATGTCCTCCCTGATAGGAGTTATGTTGATAAGTGACTTTTTTCTTAGTCTGAGTTATTTCGTAGAGTCAAATTAACAAACATATTCTAATTCCTCATATGTATTTAGTACATCATGCAGTTTCATCCTGTTATTTGATCTGTGTAATAATTGGATTTAATTCGGTTATGCATTTCAACTTTAAATGAAACTGTTGTTAGTTTATTGCAGGTTAATTTCACACTGAAGTTTATAAATGAAATAATGTATTTTTTTGTAGTGATAGTGTTTGAGAAGATAGTTGTTTTTTTTTTTAAGGAAGAAGTAGTTACATTTGAATTTCATAACAGTTAATATGTTGAGACCATCTGCAAATAGGAGACCCTGGCTTTCAGAGTCTTGCCTGGCCAGTTAATCAGAACCCCAGAATTCGTCCAGCCCCCAGAGAAGTTCTGAAGAGGCCCTCCCTTGTCAGGGCTTGTCTGTTTTACAAACTCTCAAGGCTTCAGTTTTCACCTGTAGCCAGCTTCACTGTATAAGCTTTCTTGCTCCAAACCTAGAGCGAGTCATAATGGGTTAAGCATCAGATTTCAGACAGGCGATTAGCTCTCCAGCTAAGCTGAGGAAGGATGACTTATCTTCCAGTGAGGACCAGCCCCCTTGGGTGTGGAAAGGATAGAATCCAGGCTCCTGCTAGTCCTGGGTGCTGGGCAAAGACACCCTTCGATTAGAGATTTCTACCCAGGTGTTCTTTGGGTGCCAACAACAAAGAAAAAACACGAAATAAAAATCCAATGGGGAGATTCGCTATGTTAAGGACTTGAGCTGTTGCTGTCATTCTGAGACTGCATAGCGAGGAGAAGGATTAAACCAGCCCTTCCTACAGGATTTGAATATTCTGTGCCTGCTCACCCGCAGACGTCCCATCGTGAGTATTTGCATTTGTTTCTGGTTATGCACTTCCCCTCCTTGAAGGACTAGGGTGGCCTCGCTAAGCCCCTCAAAAGTATAGTTGGTTACCTTCCTTTTTCACGGTTTGCCTTCTTCCTGTGTCCTGGATAATTCCAGTTCATCTCTGTGCAGTTTCTGAGAAAGCTTTGTATGAGCTTTGAAAATAAGTGACGAAAGCTCACACTTTCAATTTGGGGGTCCTTTTCTATAAAAGGCGATTGGATTTGATCTGGCATGAAAAATATTAGCATAGTTCGCAAATTCAAGGTAGTCATTTCTTGCTCTTTTCTGGCAACATATTTAAAAATTGCATTGACTAGACTTCGCTCATAAAAACCTCAAAGAAGACCCAGCCAGGAAATCAGATTTGATAAGATCCATTCAAACAGTTTTAGAAATTCGCAGTCAAAATAAAATTTGATGATTCTCTTTTTCCTCTCTTGGCTTCTCTGCTGGATATTTTTGGAATAAGCTGTAACTCAGTAAGCTGATTGATTTACTCATTTCCATATGCTTTAGGAAAAGTATGCTCATGTTTTAGAGGCTAAGCCTGTTTCTGCTTTTGGGTTGCAGTTCATTATGAAGGCGGAAAACGAGAAGTTTTTAAATATGCAGCCCATTTGTATATATAGCATTAGTTATCTCAGCTGGTAGTTCTATATGGACAAGTGATCTCACAGCTTAAAAATAAGTATGCAGCTATTTTGAAGATTTTTTTTTAACAGTGACCAGATTTCTAATCCTAGCAGTTCTTAGAGCAAGCCATGGCTGACAATTCAGAATAAATAATATTCTGTAATATTCAGAAGGCCTTTCTAACCAACAGATAGAAAAGCAGAACTGTAGGCGTGAGGAAGAACTGGGCACAGGGACCAATTGTTGGATTCGTGGGATTTGTTCTTATCCTGAAAGTTAATCTTTGTGTCCTTACTCCATCTTGTGTGACAAGCTAGATTTGAGTGATCCGTGACGTTTCTACCAGCTGGATTGGAGGCTGTGGACATGGTTATGATGTCACCATATGAACCTTTCTTTAAAAGAGGTGGTACTAGAGTCGTAGGTTATGGAAGCAGTTTGCTATTAATAGTCATAGTTCTAGGTCTATTTTAGGTCCTTTTTCGTGATTTTCTTTCTTTCTTTTCTTTTTTTTTTTTTTGTGGAAGATTAGTCCTGAGCTAACATCTGCTGCCAATACTCCTCTTTTTGCTGAGGAAGACTGGCCCTGAGCTAACATCTGTGCCCATCTTCCTCTGCTTTCCATGTGGGACGCCTGCCACAGCATGGCTCAACAAGCAGTGCGTAGGTCCACACCCAGGATCCAAACCAGCGAACCCCTGGCCACCAAAGTGGAACACGCAAACTTAACCGCTGTACCACCAGGCCAGCCCCTGGTGATTTTATTTAATTGGAAAAACTTTCTCTCCGAGGAGTCTTTTGTATTTTGGATATGATCTCTGTTAGGAAAATCAAGAGAGAGTCGTGGGGATTTCTGAATTTAGCCTCACAATATTTGGTTTAGTTGATAAATCCTATCAGCTTTGCAAATAATTTCGTGAAAACGTTGATTCATCTTGTCCTGCCAAAGCTTCCCATCCCTGCCCACTTTTCTGGATGTCCTGTTCTCTTGCATCAACTGTCCAGTAGGCCAAGGCATTTTAAGTGTTTCTGTACAGCTGGCACATTTAAGAGGTTCCTAGAAGAAAAGGGGAGACTATGCCCAGACTAGAAATATAAAAGAGGGAAAGAAATGTGATATTTCTAATAATTCATCAGCCCAACTGCTTAATATCTTTAAAAGCTTAGTCATGTTAAATTAAGTCTTACTTTCTTCCTACTAAAACCAAAAAAAGTTCACTTTTCCTCTGCTTTCGGTATTGCCGTCATCTAAGTCCATATACCTACCAACGTGTGGCTGGTTTATTTCCTTTTCCCCAGTATTTCAGATTGAGTGGCTGGGATGCTTTACTCAAACCAAGGATGCACCCTGGAAATTTTTGTTTGGTTGGTTGGTTTTTGGTTTTTTTGTGTGTTATATGAGGAAGATTGGCCCTGAGCTAACATCTGTTGCCAATCTTTCCTCTTTTTGTTTGAGGAAGATTGTCGCTGAGCTAACATCTGTGCCAGTCTTCCTCTATTTTGTACATGGGATGCTGCCACAGTGTGGCCTGACGAGCGGTGCCAGGTCCACGCCTGGGATCTGAACCGGCGAACCCCAGGCCACAATATCAGAGCACACGAACCTAACCACTATGCCACCGTGCTGGCCCCATGGGAATGTTTTTGGAGGCAGCCTGTTTGGCACGTCCCCCTCCAACTGCAAGGACAAAGACGGATTTGTCTTCCTGTGACCTCGCAGAGAAGGCAGAAGTACCTGCTGGCTCTATGCAGCCTGTACCCTAAGCTGGACTCCACCTCTTCGAGTCATGAGTCAGCCCGGTGATATACTGACTTTATAGCACACCAGGGTGGAGACCTGGAAGTCTGTAGGCCAGTAGGGGAGGAAGGGATGGTTTGCATGTCAGACCGTTCCGACAATGCGGCTTACGGGAAAAAATTGCAACACACTGAAGCCCTGTGCCACCAGATTTTTCCATTAGCGCCACGCTTTACCCAGCTTCCAAATCTGCCCCAGGGACAGCTGGTTGGCAATGTGAGGGGAAACGGCCACATCACGTCGTAAGCTGTGGTTGGTGGCCTGTCAGCCTGTCCAGGGAGGAATCGCAGCAGGCCCTGAGCGTTGCCTTCCACGCTCTCCTGCATCACACGCATACAGGAGCTGTGGATTCTCTAGGGAGGGGTGCTCGCCGTTATTTGGGCACTAAAAACGGCGGCTGGAACTTACACCACCTCAGGATACTGAATTTAAATGAAGAAACCCGAGACAGAATGTCTTCCAGAAAGGTAAAGGAGGCTTAGAGTTTGGGTGCTTTTCCTCTGGGGCATTTTTCTTTGGTGTTGTGTCCTCTGGACACTTTGATGATGAAAAAGTAGACTTTCCAATTAGTGTGAATTTAACCTGTGGTGTAGTTTTGGGACTACCAGGAGGAATGGTACAAGACTCAGTCGAAATACTTCAATGCAGTGAGTTCATTCATTCAGCAGCTCACTTTTAAATGACTGCACAGAACTTCATTTGGCAGAAGGGCAGCCCTTTTCCTTTTTTGTGTAGTGGACCAACCCTGAGATCCTGTGAAATTTGGTCTGTCTTTGCCTTATTCTCACTACTTTGTGATTTGGTTTTGTTAAGGATGGCTGGCAAGATTAAGGATCATTGAGCTTTCTATACTTCTGTTATTTTTTCTCTCTCTCTCTAAACATTTTAGCTTTTAATCTGTATTCCCTTCTCTTAACTCTGAGCTGTTGGTTTTGGCCTTATGTTAACAGAAATTGTGGTGTATTTCTGTTCTCTTCAGTCCTGATGCCTGCAAAAAATGTGGTTGGCCTTCTCAGCCCACCATGGCCCCAGGTGGCAAGAGACCACCTCTGTCTAAAGAGCTGTGAAAGAGGTGGGGCTTCGGCACCTTCCGAGCTGCTGTTCCCCAGTCCCAGCTGCCCTGTTCCTCTCTTAGTGGCTTTGCTCAAAGCACTATTCTCTTTACCCAAATGTCTTTCCCATAGCTGTTAGTTTAAGCCCTTCTTATCCTTCAAGTCCTGCTTCCTCTCTTACATCTTCCAACAAGTGTTCTCAGATACTCCCGATGGAATTTACCTCTTCCTCTTCTTTATTCCTAGAGTGCTTTGTATCCTATTAAATAGTTGCCATCACTTGCTTTTAACCAAGAGTTATGGTTGTGTGCCCCACTAATCTGTAAGCTTTGAGATCTTAAGAGGCAAGATTCATGTCATCTTCCTCTTGGTATGTCCATCACACCTTGCTTAGTACTCAGCGTCTAGTCAACAGGCTCCATGCTCAACCAGCAAATATTCCCAGCACACCTACCTGTGCTGGCATGATGCTGGGCATATAATACAGCGCACAACACAGGCACAGCACCTGCTTAAGAATTTGTGGGATTGAACTGAGCCCTGCCAGTTGCCAATCTTATATTGTTATACCCTTTGCAGTTTTCTTCAGCCTGTTCACCTGGATATTTTTCCTGAATGAACAGGTGGCTTTTACTCAGTCACACACACTCACTTGCTTTCTTCCTCCTCTCACCTCTCGACTAACTGGAAGTTGTAGTATCTGCTTTTTCTCCATCACGTGTTCTAAGGTAGAGCTTAAAATGAAATTGTTAAATGCCTTGGGTTCCAGGGAGAGGTGACCGGTAGAATGTGGTTGTCCAGGGAGGATTACGGGCAGAGGCCATTTGGAAAGTTCCCTCTAGCTCCCATGGCCTCTTCCTTTGCTCTTTCACTGATTGTTAGCAACCCAACCAGAGAGAGGGGTTGGAGCTCTACTCAGGCTTATTACCTAGTCTGGTTTGGCAGGCTGGTTGAAACCACAGATGAGAATCTGAGTTAGTGACCTCTGAGGTGGGAGTGTGGCCAGTTGGTCTACCTTCCTTCTCTCCCACGGTTTTCTTGCGAAGATCTCTACAGATCTATCCTCCCCTTTAGGTGGGAGGAAGGAAACAGTCTTTATTATCTGTTACTTACAGCCTTTATGGTCTCTGTGGTAATCTAGTTTAAATTGCCTGATTTAGTTTTATGCCCCAAATTCATTTTGTCATTTCACTTTTTTGAATGTTGATTTCAAATCTTGAATGAAAATATATTGTGAGACAGTCTCTTGTTTAAATTTGATGAAAGTAATAATCATGGGGCAACCCAGACTGTAAAGAAAGCCTAACATGTAGAAATTCAATGTGACTCCAGTTTTAAGCCTTAAATGTGTTTGGTAAAATGCGCTTTGTTGAGTAAGAGAGTGAAGACAGAGATTTTTTTGTTTTTTTTTGGTCTTTTAAGATAGGCCCAACATCCATAGAGTCTTCTTCCTAATTTCACTCTCCTGGCTAGAATCTCACACCTCATCTGGGGCACACCCTCCGCATGTTGATTATGGCCTCTCCTCAGAAAATCTCTTACATTAAGTTTTAGGAGCAGATCCTTCTAATCCAGGCATCTAAAAGAGGAGTCGTCTTCCAACAGCCAACGCTGTACACACCTAACAGGACTCGAAAGAGCTGGAAGCCCTGGCTGGACCTGTCCTTGTAATCCCCTACAAGTCCTGTCAGCTCCCTGAGGCTGTGCTGGGGGTGGGTGGAGAAGGAGCCTTGGTGAGGTGGAAAGGCACTCCACCTGCTTTTCGCCCTCCTTGTAGTTTCCTTAGACACTCCAGCTTGTCATGTCACACCCCATCACAAGCCTGAGAGGAGAGGATGGTTAAGAAACATGATAAGACATTTGAATTCTTTAGGGGTTGGGGGGAAGTCTCAAATATAGCAGAAATAATCCAGGCCCTCCATGAGAATGACAGCAGAGCATCTTGCTTTCAATCTGTCTCTTTTTAAGATGATGAATACGTATGGGTAGGGTTTTTGCACCTTAAGTTTACTTGCTAGAGAAATAGCATTAGGGATCCTAGGTTCTGGTTTTGGTTGTTGTCTTTATCTTTATTTTTTTAATGAAATCTCTCAGTAGTAATATAGCTAAATTTAAACATGAGATTAAATTAATATGCAGCCGAATTAAAATTATTTTTCGAATATGTTTTATAGTTTGTTCCAACAAGGACTCTTGCAATTTAAAATGAGAAAGAAAAAGTTGACTACCTGGAAATGGGAAAAGGAAAGGGCTGGAAAATGGATCCCAGAAATGAAATTGGATCCCAAATGGAGACCATGAAGTCCTTGTTCGGTGTCACACCGAGGCCTGCGAGTGTAGTTCTGTTTGACCAGCCTAAGGTTTTTCCTTAATTTGAGTTAATTGCCAAGATTTTTTAAATTAGGTAGTTTTATGTAAAAACACCAATTTCTTCAGCTTCTCTTGAAAAGTCAAAGGATCTGGCATCACTGGGTGTGTCTTCTCCAGGGCCCCCGTCAACTGGAGGGGACAAGTTGCTCTCTGGTCTCCCCCGAGTCCCTCTGGACCCTTTGTTTCAGTTACTGGCCTGGACTCGGAAGGTGTTGGAACTTGTGATCTGGACCCTCAGGGTACTTGAATTGCTTAAGGGGCTGCGCCCAACTTGGCTCTCAGCTTCCTTTAAGCCTACAGGAAGAACACACTTTGAATTGCAGATTGCATTTGGATTAAAGCTGCGTTTCTCATCCCGGGCTGCAACACAGAATCGTCTGGGGAACTTCAAAAAGTGCTGACGGCCCTGGCCCCACCCGGGAGAGTCTGATTCATTGGGCTGGGGGTGGGGAGGTGACTCTGCATTTTTTAAAACAGCCCCAGGTGGTTGGATTGTGTCTCAGGGTTGAGAACCTGTGGCATGAGGGTGCCTGTTTTGGGAGTTTCCAGCCTTGGCACCTTCACTTTGAATGGGAAAGTGAAGTTAGGACGTCACCCCTGCGCCACACACTCCTGCCTCGGCTGTAAAATGAGGGTGTGGGCTCAGAGTCTTGACATTTTCATACAGCTCTTTAAAAGGAAACAAACCCTCAAAGTTTGGCTTCTCTGGAAGGAATTCAACTGACTGAATGGATCCTGGACACCTACAGTGCTGGGGGCACAGCAATGGTTGAGATGAAGAGGACAAAGGTCCTCTGAGTTTGGAGGGGTGTGAAATGTGTGCACAGATGGGAACAGAGGGAAAAACGAGCCCCTCTGAGAGCCTAGAGGGGAGGAGTGGCTGGAAGGATAATGGACAACTTCAGACAGAAGTAATATTTTAGCTGGTCCTCGCAAACTAGAAGAATTTTGACTGAGAAGGTTGAGGGGGCCTGGCAGAAAGGGAGGGAATGGTACAGGCAAAAGCACTGAAACAACATGCTCTTCCTCCCCCCGCCCCCACGTCCCCTTCAGAAATGTCTGCTCCTTTCCCCCTACCCATCTTTCTGCCTCTGAGAGCTAGAGGAAAAGAATGTACCTCTTGTGTGGCTTTTCAAGACTATGTAGGATTAACACAGCAGGTGAGAAAGCAGTAGCAGTATGGACGACATAAGCGTCATTTCTCAAATGCCAAGAATCATACATCCCTCGTAGGGTCGCGTGAAGATTAAATGAGTTCATGAACATGCAAAGCACTCGGAACAGGGAGGCCCGGAAGAATTGCACACAGTGTGGACTCTGGGGAAAGATGAGGGCAAGGAGGCCATTGCGAGACCGATAACACAGGTGCCTTTGTGCTGTGTCTGTGGGCCTGGAAACGTGTTAAGAAATCAGTAGGAAGAGGAAGGTAAATTGAGGGTATGTCAGGAACTGCGCATCTTGAGATGTCCAAATGTAATTCCCTGTTAACCACTCAGTACCTCATTCAACTTTGGCTTTCTCTCTAGACTAGGAGTCAGGCCTTCTGGGAAAGAAGCCCTGATGCAGTGGTCCTGTTAAGTAAGGACCCAGAAGAGCTGTGGGTTCAGATATGCCTGACGGCAGTCTCCAGGTTGTGTAGCCCCCATCCAGGGGAGGAAGCCTGTGGCGGTGCGTTCTCAGCCGGCTGGTACCACAGAAGTCTTCTCATAGCCGGTTTCCCTTCGCCCTGGGAGTCACCTTTTCTAGCTGCTCCCTACCTATCAGAGGAGAAAGCCTGAGTACATCTTCATCCTCCCAGATCTCGTTTGGTTGCTTCTTTTGTACATAAATTAAGAGAGTAAAGGCCAACAGGTGTGTCTTTCTCCCTACAGTGGGAATCTTTGTGTCTGATGGTTTCCAGGCAGAGAGAGCTCCCGTCTTTCATTGTCGCATCCCAACTTTTGTCATCCTTGATAAAGGACTAGATATTTATTTGCATACGATGACTTTTTCTGCTAGACTTCACCTTCATAGAAGCACACATACAAAATACTTAACTGTTTTATAAGAACAAGCTATATTCTTACCAGAACACAATAGTTATGAAATAAAAATTTAGCAGAATTTTTTTTGCAGGATTAAGAAACACTGCATTCAGATGCTTTCCTCAGTTTAATTCTTAAGAACAAGTCTTTTGATACTAATATTTAGTTTGGAATATAATAATGTGACTAAATAATACCAGAATTTTCTCAAAAGTAACAGAGAAGAAAATTTCTCTGTTAAAAGCAAATGATGAAACAGGCCAAGGGCATTTTAAAGATGATGGGCATTTTCTAAAACTGGGTTGTGGTGATGGATGCACAACTGTATACATTTACTAGAACTTATCAAACTGTACACTTAAAATGGGTGAGTTTCATGGTATGTAAATATCTCAGTATAAGTTTTTTTAAGTATTAAAAACGGGGAAAAAAATAGGCCTAACTCAAATCTCTTATCTAATGTACATATTGTTGGAAACAATAATTTGGAATTATTGGGACCCAATATTTCAAAGTATCTGGTGCTTGAAACTTTGTTCTTAGTTTATTTCTCTTTGAATCACTTTATTTGATGTAAAACAAGCCAAAATGAGTCCCACACCCCCTTAGAAAGTTTCATCTTTGTAGCTTCACACAGAAAAATATCTGTTCCAAAGATAATCACTTTTAAAGCATCCAGCCACCAGGTGTGCACCGGGAGGATGGAATGAGAAGGTAAATGGAGCGAGGGGTGGAGCGGGCACTAAGATGAACCAGTTAAACTGGGCAGATCCATTGGATTCTTGTAAAACCTTGTCCCTCCACGCAGCTGTCCCGGGGTTTGAATTTTACAAAGCAGGCGGTTTAGAATCATCCCTAATCTTTGTTAATCTCTGTTTCATTGTTTAGAACTCGCTTTGCTTGTTTGCCCTGTAGACGGAGTTCAGTAAATCTTGTTCCACTAGAGCCGCATTTACCCAGTGTACTTAGGTGCACGTGGACACCAGGTCTAAAAGAACCTTTTCTCTCTCGCTCTCTCTTTTTTTTTTTCTTTTTGAGATAATGAATTTAAACCATTAGACAGACATATCATTCTTACTAACTTTTTCAAACAAACAAAAGGTTGCTCAAAGATGTTATCACCCTAAACCAAAATGCACTTGTTTGGGAACTAATTCATTGTCTTTGAAAGTCACATGATCTAATTTGGATAAAATGTTTAAGGTAATATAAAAAAAAAGTTTGAGTCTATAGTTTACAAATGGGAGAGTCTTTAGTCTTCAAATTACATGTTGTATTAAATAAGAATAGCCAAGAAAAGGAAGCTCTCGCCTCCAGCCCAGCCTGGGTTCAGCGTGATTCTAAATCATTTCCTTCGCTGGAGCTCAGTTATAACAGGGAGCCTTCTCAGTGCTGGAGGGTTGCCGGGAGGGAGTAAGTCAGCGGGAAGAATGAGGAAACATTTGCTGCCCTTCTGTCTCAGTTCTTCCTGGAATTGACAAGGTTACAGTTGCATTTCTAGGTTAGCATTTCATGTGTCTAAAGAGCACGAGGATAGTTTGTTTGAAAAATTAGAAGGGGCAGGGGAGAGATCTGTCTTCACCTCTTTTTTGTTATTGTTAAGATTCTTGCTGGCGATTTCTTTCGTTGGTAGTTTTTGCTGTCTCACTGCCGCTGAGAGTCCTGGAATTAAACCCGTGGCCAGTGGGCTGTTAGTTGGTCAGGAAATTCCAAATGGGTATAAATAAATTCTCTGCGGCAGCTCCCGGGCTCTGTGCCTGCTAAAGTGTGTTGTCCCTTTAACACCGAGGGAAGCATGCCGGAGACTTGGCTTCCTGCTTGCTGAAAATCACAGTTATTTTGTTTCTGGGTGGGTGAGTAAGAAAGCCCAAAAAAAGAAAAATAGACGAGAGCATGACGTTTGGGTGGGAGCTGGTGAAACATAAACTCAAGCTCTGTAGGTTATGAAAAATATTTGCTTTCATTACAAGCTGGAAAGGATAACTCAGTCCTTGATTTTTGGTTCAGTGAACATTTTGGCTTTCCCTACGGCTTTAACATAAAGATGTCATTGTCATGGGAGTGAAAGGTTGTATGTATATGCTAAGGTTTGAGTTCTTGAGTTTATGGTTTACTTAAATTCCAGAATTTCCTTTTTTGTTGTTAAATGTATTTTTGGTCATTTGTTTTCAGCTCTGTTTTTCTGATGGAGAGCTGCTCACTATGCCTTAAAGCTGTTTTCTTTTTCTTATATAAACATTATAAAACAAGGGCTGGGATTCATACAATTTCTTCAGCTCCCCCCACCCCCAAAAAACTACTGTTTTGTTAGAAAAGCCCTTTCTGTCCCAAAGTCCTAGCTTGTGCTCCTTCTCTGCTTGGCACAAAATTACCCTTTGAACTGGCACATTTTCCTGTTTACGCTTGCAGCAGCATGTTATTTTTGGAGAAAGTTTGGAAAACAGCATTTAGTCCTCAAGCTAGTTCTCTTCTGTGGATGGATGACAAATTTAGGCTATATTTTAGCATATTTATGTATTGGCATATATTTCAACATTTCAGCAACAGTTCTTTAAATTAGACAGTGGACATTGGAGAGCAGTACTCCTGAGGCTGGTGAAGAGCAAGGACTGAAGTGCCCGTGGCATCTTGGCTATTTCAAGACCGATTTTGGTAGAGTCGCTGCATCTTATAGTTGGCACTGAACACTGGAGAAGAGGGCCATTGTATAAACCTCAAGACTTCTGTAATGTCACGTGCCTCCTTAACACAATGTGCCCTTTATTAAGACTTAGCCCATTCCATTCCCATGAGCAGTCAGCCTTCCCACTTTCTTCCCCCTCAACCGCTCACCTGCAGCCTGGCTTCTGGACTCTTAAGACATGCCCAGAGTAGAACTGATGATAACAGCGAAGGAAAGCGGCATTTGGGGATTGCTAGGTTGTGTCAGGTGTTATGATGCAACTGGAAAGGTGCTGCCGAACGGAATGGGCAGAGAGCAGAGAGCAAGACCGCGGGCTCTGGCTGCCTGAGCTCATCTGGTGTGACGGTTGCTGCAGTTAATTTCTTTCTTCACTTGATCGCATGGCATGCGATGTTAGGAAAGTTTGTGTGAAGTATGGTGAAAGAGTCGAAGCAGCCATTGGAAATCGTGGAGTCCCACCAGCCTCCCCAGTGTACGCACATAGACCTCCTTGCTGCATTGTGCAATTCCAGGAACATTGCTTGTCTGTGAACTAGGAAATATTTAAAGCTCCTGTTCTTGTTTTATGAAAAGAAACTTATACCTTCCTCCCAATTTAGGCAAGCCATTCTGGATGACTGCCTGGAATGCATTCGGTGGTTCTAAAGCACGTCTCTGCACTGTGTGCTAAAGAATGCTCTACTCTTAGACTTCGGTAGAGATAGAGGAATGGGATTGTTTAGAAAAGTCGGTGTAGACCTTTGTCCTCTTATTGTGAGAAGGAAATATTTTAGCTTATAATATACTTTCATGTATACTTTCAAAGGTTGGGGGATTTTTGTTTTACCTTCTTCCTGTGCATAATTGATGCTGGACTAGGGCTCCGTCGATACCTAACCAGCACCCACACTCCGCCCTCCCTGAGCCCCAGTGTGCACACACGTACATGTGCATGTCCCCTGCAGGGCCCAGCCAGTGGCTCCTTTATCCACTCCGGGAAGCAGAGACCAACTTAGACCTCAAGATTTTAGCAAACTTATTTGCTAAACACCTCAAACTCTACCTTCATGGTGAGGGGAAGTTCTGGATCATCTGGGATCCAGGATCATCTGGGAGCCAGGACTGTATGCTTCACCAAACAACAGAGGGTGATTCAGTCATAGTAAATAATAATAGCAAGCCACAGACATGGTTGTAAGTGGTCCACAACAACACTGTGAAGCAGGTCTATTATTTTCCCCATTATATAGTTGGACTAGAGTCTAACTTGCCAACAGCTGGAAAGTAGCAGAGCCAGGATTCAAACCCACGCAGTCTGGCCCCAGAGTGCCTGCTTTTAATCATTACATGTCTTCCTCCACCATGCCTTGTTAATCAGTAGATGCTTAGATGTAGGGCTTTTCATTTCAACAAATGTTGAGTATTCTGTGTGCCGAGCACTGAGGGATAGAGAAAGAAATACTACTAGGTTCCTGCCCCCTGGTGGGGCAAGACAGGCACGTGCCTGCTAACATCACAGAGGACAGTATGTATGGGCAAAGTGTTTTAGAAGAATGGAGGGAAGAAGCTGACCAATTCTTCCCAGGACAGAGCAGTTGGGGATAAGCAAAGACTTTACAAAGGGTGGGATATTTGGTTTGGGCCGTTAAGGACAATGCAGGTAGTTCTGACAGAGAGAACAGGTTGGGGAAGGGCGTGCCAGGTACAGGGAACAGAATGCACAAAGGGAGATAGGCTTGGAAGTTGCTCAGTAGGTTGAGGTTCAGGGTGGGGAGGAAACTGGGAGGTGCTGGATCGGGGTTAAATTGTTGAAGACTTAATGTCACAGAGATCAGGAGCTTTTAGACTTGATTCTCTATCGTGGGGCTCCCAGCACGTCCATCTGCAAGATTAATGCTTGAGAAGCTCTTCGAGTTTCCAGGGATACCTCAAACAAATGTAAAATTCCTCCAAGGATATGTAATACAGGAGAGCAGAGACATCAGCCCTGATGAAAACAAGCTGCTTTATTTGCATATGAGCAACGGCAGAGACTTGGCTGTGCTCCCTGGTGACTGACTGCACTCATGTACCCCAGACGCTGAAGGCACAACTGAAGGATGGTTATTATCTCGTGTGTGTATATATACATGTGTGCATATGCATGTGTGTAGAGACACTCCTTTGTCACGTCTCTTTAATCTCCTTCAATCTAGAACAGTTCTCAGCCTTTCCTTTCTTTCATAAGCTTGACAGTTTTAAAAAGAGACACCTATTGTTCTGTAGGATGTCTATCAGGCAGGATCCATCGACATTTCCCGACTCAGTCCAGGCCTTCTAGGCAGGAACACCACAGGAGTGATGCTGTGTTTTTCTCAGAGCATGACATCAGGGGCACATGCTGTTGGCCTTCATCACCTGGCCCAGGTGGTTGGTTATCTGTCAGCTTTCTGCACCGGGCAGTCACCATTTTTCCCTTTGTTATTGATAAGTATTTTGTGGGAGGTATGCTGAGACCACACCAATAACCTGTTCTTCAGTAGGAAGTCTCTACCTAGAAGCTTTAGCGTCCTCTGATGATTCCTGGCTGAATCAGCCACTGTTATAATGGTAGTTAAATGGTGATTTTCTGTTTCCATAATTCCTCCTTTACTTATTAGTTGCCACTCTACTGTATTTACTTATTATAATATTATGGACTCACAGATACCTGACTTATTCACTGGATTGTAATCTGCTATTATCATTAATCACTTTGTGTGTGTGTGTGTGCGTGTGCGAGTGTGTGTGTCTGCGGGCGGGCGGGCGAGGAAGATTGGCCCTGAGCTAACATCTGTTGCCAATCCTCCTCTTTTTTGCTTGAGGAAGATTGTCTCCAAGCCAACATCTATGCCAGTCTGCCTCCAATTTGCATGTGGGACGCTACCCCAACATAGGCCAACAGGCAGTGTGCAGGTTCACACCCAGGATCTGAATGCGGGAACCCAACCACTATGCCACTGTGCTGGCTCCTAATCAAATTATTTTGATGCTCAAATTATCCCAGACCTGGACAGTGAGAGCCTAAAAGAGAGTTTCTGAGACAGATAGACCCTTAACACTGTCTTTAAATAGCTAATCTGATGTGTGCTGACAACTGAGAATAACGAGTAGGCAGCACGCGGTCTCCCGAGTTCCAGATGCTGTGTGCACCTCAGGCAGTAAGGGTCACCTGCAGCAAGATCCTTGTCAGACAGGCAGACAGTTACACTCAGGTGACTCCAGGGGGGGGGCCGACCCGAAATTTGGCTTGTCAGCATCTAGTGGGTAGACCGTCTTGAATTTTCAGAGCATATTGCTACGTTCCCCCAGTCTTTAGCCTTCGTTGTTAGGTAAGTGGGCCCCTGGTCAGGCATGGGCAGAGAAGTAGGGACTAGCCCCGGGAGCACGAAAGGTTGGCAGTAGCGTGTTGCCCCGTCTTTTCTCTCTGCGCCATGGAGACACTTGCCGGCTGCCAGAGTCATCGGTGTTATTGCTTCACAGACATTTTCAGTCCCTGCTATTCCCATCATAGTTCCAAATACAGAGCAGGTTTGCGCTCTGCGTCTCAGCATGCGAGATCAGAGCCTGCAGTCCCTGGATGTCCTCTTCCTTCTTCCTGCCTTTCCTCATGCCACACCTGTCCCTCCCAGATTAGATTGATCTGGCTTTAATGCCCTTCAGAAGAGGAAATCCTATCATTTTTCTCTGCAGTGAGTCATCCACGGGGTTTAAAGAAAAATATTTTTCTTTTTTATTAGCAGAATGAGGTCGTGGATAGAACCCCAGAGGACGAGTCCAGAGACCTGGTCCTGGTCTCCAGCTCGGCCCAGGGGAGCTGGGATTCATCAGACTGCCTCTGTTTCTCAGTTTCCTCCTCAATATTTCGGGGGAAGGTGTCGACCACAGGCAGGCTCTAAGTTCTGGTGGTTTTTACATTGTGGCTAGCCCTTATTAGCTGGTTGAGTAAATAAAACTCATGTGGTGCAAAGGAATTTGTGATACCGGGAGAAAAATTCATGGGGACTTGAACAATCCATGGAAAACCTAAGGGAGGACCCTAAAGAGAATTTTAATACGTACTCCAGCATCTAGCCAGAACAGTCTTATTAAAATGCAAATCTGGGGCCAGCCCGGTGGCACAGCAGTTAAGTGCTCATGTTCTGCTTCGATCACCCTGGGTTCACTGGTTCGGATCCCGGGTACAGACAAGGCAATGCTTGGCAAGCCATGCTGTGGCAGGCGTCCCACATATAAAGTAGAGGAAGATGGGTATGGATGTTAGTTCAGGGCCAGTCTTCCTCAGCAAAAAGAGGAGGATTGGCAGCAGATGTTAGCTCAGGGCTAATCTTCCTCAAAAAAAAAAAAAAAAGCAAATCTGATCATTTCACTCACTTGTTTAGAACCCTTTAGTAGCTTCCTAATGCACTTACAAATCAAAAACCTGACTCCCAGGGCCCAGCAGTTGGGGCTTGGTCCCCTTTCTCCCTCACTTTGGGCTTTCCTTATCACGCAAAGCTCTCCTTTCAGTTCCTAATAGTGGCAGGTTTGGCTGATGCTGTTTCCTCTGCCTCACATTTCTCCCATCCCAGTCTCCCTACCAACCACACACCCCACGCACTTTGCCCAGTGGACTCCTCAAATACAGCACCCTGACAGAAGTCTCCCAACACCCAGCCCAGTGGGGTCCTGCCCTGCCCAGCATCCCTCCTGTATTTACTGGCACAGCTGTTATGTATTTATGCAACCACTTGTCAGTCTCCTATAGTTTGCAGGTTCCACCCAGGCAGGCTCCATGTCTGCCTTGCTCAGCTCCTGGCAGGGTTTGGCACATGGTAGGTACTTAATAAATATTTACTGAATGAAAGAATAAACTGATCTTTCAGTCTGATAATTGCATCTTCCCTAGGTCAGCACTCCTCCTGTGAGGTATGGGAATAAGTAGAGATGGAATGTGGATCCAGTAAGGAAAGTAGCAATGATGGGAGACAGTGGGAGATGTAGGGACCGGGTACAGGTTAACGTCTGTGGGGACAGGTTAAAAAAGAGATGAGATCAGCTGTGAGAGAAAATCTAAGGATTTATGGGGAGAAGCCAAAAGGGTTATGAAGAATTACGGATATGAGGAACAATTCCACATTATAACTTAGCCATAGAAACACACCAAGCCTGTAAAATTGCAGTTACACTACATGTGACATGTTGATTGGCCTGGCATTTCCAATGAACTTCTGGCAAACACTTTTGCTTCCTTAATGTTGTCATTTTGTTTGCACAAAGCATTTGGGTAGCTGTTTAAAACAGCTGCAATGTGCAGAGAAGTGTAGGTGGAATCAGGTAGGTAGTCCAGTCATGCGCCGCGTAACAACATTTCCATCAGTGGGCCACATATACAACACTGGCCGCGTAAGATGAGTACCATAGAGCCTAGGTGTGTAGTAGGCTGTACCATCTAGGTTTGTGTAAGCACACTCTATGGTATACAAAGGCATGTACAAGGCTGTACACATCTAAGTTTGCGTAAACACACACACAATGACAAAATCACCTAACGATGCATTTCTCAGAACGTATCTCTATCAGGTGATGCATGACTATTATAAACTCCATGGAACAGGGATTCAGGCTTCAAAGAACAGGCCCTAACATCCAGCAGGTGCTCGTCATTTGAATGAATGATTGGATGGATTTGTTAGCTCGGCGGGGAAAAGAGCAGGTTTAAAAATAACTCTGGTAAATGAAAGAGCAAGAGAAAATCTTACCTGCCATACATTCTTTTAAAACAGAATGAGGAACACTTACACTGTTATCCTTTTTCTTGTGTGTTCTCTAACAAACGGTGTTGCTCATGAAGATTTGATCCAGGGAGACTCCTTGGGTCTACAAGTCTTAATGCTAACAGTGTCATCAGGAGAACTTTCCTGTTAAACCTGTTCGGAAGGACCTGTTCCACTTCGCTGTCTTCTTTATCCCACTGTTCTGTGCCTAGAAAAGTTGATTGGCTGAGTTACTTTCATACTCGGAGTAATTACCTTCAGGAGAACGCATCTCTCTCCCTGAATTCGTCCTGGTTTTCTTTCCTACCTCTCAACCTTAGCTGATGTGGAATCTTTTCGACTGCTTCAAACAGCAGGATGCTTGCACTCTGCTGCTTGTAAATATGGGAATCCCTGATAATTACGTGCTTCTTGGGGACTGACTCAGCTTTTTAGGCAAAGTTTTCATGCTTCATGTGAGAGGTGACAATATAGTTACGGGAATTAGCAAAGTTCTTCAGTTTCAACAATCAGGGAGTATATCTGGTGAAGAAAAACACAGAGTATGTGGAAGTTGTGGCACATGGGTGTAATTATTTTTCATGGCACCATTAGTTGGTAATTAGAGTGTGCAGCAGTGAAACCAGAACAAAGAAGTCATTGTATCCTAATTAATAGATGAAGTAATAATATCAAAGTTTTGCCTATTTAAAAATCCACCAGGACACATTATTTCAGAAACCTCCAGTGCTTTCTGCTCATATAAAGGCATGGCTCACAGTGGTAGAGTGTGTAGGAAAGTAGTTAGTATTTTCTTACTCAAAAGTGGCATTTTTACCACCCTGCCGCTTGAGTATCATGTTTTGGTCCCATTAAGACTTGGAAGGCTGCAGACCACAGGTTATATGGCCATGTTCTCAACTGCTACCTGTGAATTTTATACTCTGCTCACTGTCTTTAGCGCAGGCCTTCTCAGCCTCAACACCAGTGACATTTGGGAGAGGATAATTCTTTGTTGGGGAGGGTGGAACTGTCCTGTGCCTTGTAGGATGTTTGGCAGCATCCCTGGCCTCTACCCGCTGGATGCCAGTAAGAGCCCCCTTCCCGTTATGACAACAAAAAATGTCTCCAGACATTGCCAAACATCCCTGGGGGCCAAATCGCCCCTAGTTGAGAACCACTACTAGCTGTTTAGTACTCTCAGACTAGTTTCCTGCCATCTAATCTTCCATCTCCCAGTGAGTACATTAATTAACTTTTATGGCTTCCCAAACCAAATATCGTTTGGACAGTAAGTTTAGTGTCCTTGAAAAGTTAAAATCATATAATACTTTATGAATCTAAATTGTTATTTTTGAAATATTCGTATCTCAGTTTTACTTTGTTAATGCAGAAAAATTGCAAGGAAATTTCAGATTGTTCTTGAGGCCATACGCTGGGTCTGTCTCATGGAGCCCAGTTTTACAGGTAGCAAATACATAAATAAAGAGTAGAATTGCCTTCAGTTTGTTGATTTCAGCTTCTCTCTGAATGTATGGGAATTTGGTCCAGACCTGGGCTCTAGTTGGTGCTGTCACCTTTGGTGGCTTGGTTACCCCATATTGCAGACTATACAAACTGGATTGGGCGACAGAAGGGAGCCGAGGGACTCTGACCCTTGGTATCGAGGAGGTAGGTCAGCACAGAGATGATGCCAACCTAAGAAGCTGTGTGGCCCACTGTTAGCAGCCAACCCACTTACCTTGACACACTAGTATAAATTCTGGTGATGGCACCTCTTTGCTTCACTTCTGCCTTGCAGTGTATTAGGTTTTTTTTTTACCCTATGCATCCCACCCACACCCCACTAGACTGTGAGCCTTGTGAGAACAGGGACCTTGTCTCTTTTGTTCACAATCTGTCTCCAGCTCCTGGAACAGTGCCTTGTAAGTAAGTGAAAGATAGAGACAGAGATTACTGATTACTTTTTAAAAATCAATATGATTATAAATATAAGTTGAATGTATGAATAAATTTTTTATTTGGTCTTCACTTCACACTTGGAGACTATAACATTTTAACTGGGCCCCTTGAATTTAATTTAATTTCCCTACCTTAGTCTAATGCACGCACAGTTGTCAAGACAATCTTCGTTGATGCCTCATAGCTCCTAGCACAGGGCCTGGGGTGCAATCTCTCAGTGACTAAGTGGACAAGATTCCCCTGCTCTAGCACCCGAGTCTGGTGGCCTTTTCTGTCCTCAGTCATCCTGCTCTCGTCTAACCTCATCTTTCCTTAACCTGCCCCACGAGGCTCTTTTCTGGCTCTTCCCCACCATCTACCTCTTTCCCTTTTACTCTGGCATCACTTACTTTGTCTTCAAAACTCATCTCCCGGTTACCTCCATCCTGCTGTGCTCACTTTTCACCTCCCATGCTACTGCTGCTGTTGACGACGTGCCTTTGTGACTGGCCTCAGTCAGTGTTATGTTTAGGGCGTTTGCATTTATCTCCCAGCTAGACTATGCCTCATTTTATTTCTAATAAATCCCTCCTCCTACTCTTTCCACTGAATAGGGCCATTTTCTGCATCCAATTAAGCTTTTAATAAGCGCTGTACAGTGAAGGTAGAGTGGTGCCAGGAACAGTCTCCACCACTGGATTTCCAGACATTCAGAAAATTCCTGTAAACGCCAGGGACAGCCGTCTGATTCCAGAAGGGTTAGCTGGAAGCTGTTACTTCCAGTTGCTGATATAGCCTGTGGTTTTTGGCTGTGTATAAGCAGGCAAAGCTCTGTTAGTCCAAAAAGGCTTTTTAGGTAGAGTCTCCTTATAGCCCTCTTAGAGGGCTTTTTAAACTGTTGTTTTTACACTTCCTTAATGATTCTTGAATTTCTCAATTTTTTTTGTAATAAAGTTTTAATGTATCATCTGCCCAGTTTATCATTTTTGTTTTCAAGATCTGGTCTTAATTTTTTTTAGGGGGGAGAGGAGACATTGCGGAGAGAGGGTGCTATATATCCATTAGAATTCAGTTTAGCTCTAAGTAGCCAAGACTCAAACAATAACTAAATAAAATAGAAGTTTCTCTCTCTTTCACATAAAAGTATAGAGGTAGGTTTTCCAGAACTGGTTTAGTAGCTCTGATCTACAAAGCTCTTAGAGACCCAGGTTCTTTCTCACTCCATCCCTGTGTGTGAATTCATGGTCAAAGATAACAGCTAATATTCCACTTATCACCTCTGCATTCCTGGCAGCAGGATGGAGGAAAAAACAAAGAAGAAAGATGATCAAAGAACTATTCCTGTGTCTTTACAAGAGGTTCCTGGGGGTGGCTACATGACGTTTCTGCTTATGGCCATACTGACAGTAAAGGAGGCTGGGGAAATACAGTCTTTGTATTTTCCTTGCTACACGTGAGGAGTTCTATTAGTGCGAAAGAATGGGATAACACATACTGAGCAACATCTAGCTGTCTTTGCCATGGCTGTCCCATTCATCCCCCTCTCAAATGAACTTTCTTGGAGTTTATTTCAATACATTCTTCTAGCTTTCCAAACAGTGACTCCTTGTAATCATATTTTTTCAAAGACAAGTACCTATGTTTTATAAAAATTTATGAAATATGAAGAACAACATAAAAATTACCCATGATTCCACAACCTAAAGATAACCACTGAAACAGCGTCGTGTAAGAAATGTCCCTAACACTAATAAAGAGCAAGCAACTTCAGTCTAGAGTGTTAAGATGTTTCTCAAAGTTCATTGGGTTATACTGTATATTCAGTCTTACACCATCAGTGAACATTTTCAAACACCTTCTTCATTCCCAGCATCTTGTTAATTGATGTGTGTGGTTGGGAGCGGGAGCAATGAAGGAAATTTTTAAAATTCTTTGCTTTCAAAAACCTTGGGAAGTCAATCAGTACCCTGTAAGTGCCATCCTTGTGTTAAAGGTATGTAAAGGGACACTTTCTAGAAAGCAGAAGGTAAAAAATAATGACGCTAGATATCTTTAGTTGTAGAATAAAATTTGTACTGTGGGCAATTGTTTGTAAAAATGACACCCTGAGAACACATCTTGCTTTTTTAGTTGCTGGCGAATGAAATTTGGATTACAAGTCCTTCGGGTAGTCTGATTCAAGCAGTATTAGGAAATAATCAAGCTTAACATGGTTAAATTCTAACCTCTCCTGGTTTGTAGATTTAGAAGTCCAAAGTTCATTTGGGGATAATTCAGCATGACCCATGCCTCTGTGAACTTCGGAAACATCTAAAGATGGGCCAGTTAAGTTTCACTGGAAAATGTGATGCGTTTTGTTTGTGTTCTAAATCCTGACGTTAAATCAACACATTAAAAAAACATTTTTGAAGAGAAGTAAGCTTGTGCAACAGGAAAGGTTAATTTTAGTTTATGTGGGAAAAGTAACTGTGTTAAGACATGCACAGAAAAACCTAGGAGTTGTACCAAAATATTGGTTGGCACTAGATGCTGAGACGTCAGTGACTTTTTTCCTTTAAGTGGTCTGTACATGACCTTTTTTTTTTTTTTTACAAGCATCAACTACTTTTGTAATTGGAAAAAGGTGATTTCTAAAATAAATTTTTAAGAAACTTTCATCGATGGCAAAGGCTCAGTTGAGATGAACGTTACAGGATAACTTCTTGTTACTGGTTTTGCACCGAGTGCAGAGATGAGCTCCCGCAGCGCTCTGGACCAGCGAGTCCTGCAGGGTCCTCTGACAACCTGCCGAGAACAGTGGGACCAGCTGTGCCTCCAACTTCCTCAGGTGACCGGGAGCCAGGCTGCTGCGTTTCCACCCGAGAACACAGACTCTTTCATGACGAAGTGACTGGTCCAGCAAAGACTGAGCCTCTCTGTGGAGATGTTTAAATTGCTGGCTTTATTTTTACTCCTGGCAACCCTGGAATGAAGAACACACATTTTCAAAAGCTCGCGGTTTCCTGTTTTCATTAAGAAAGCAGGGAATGCCGAACAGCTGAGTGTGCTGGGGGTGGTGTCGCCGAGCCGGAGGGAGACTTCATTGGTGAAGCCTCGGCCTATGGCATGTGCGCGTGGCCCGCTGACTTTCCAGACTGGGGAAGCGCCTTTCCTTATGGGGCGAGGACCGAGGGCGGCCGAGGCAGGGCCGGGGCGCCGCGAGCGCGCTGCTGAGCGGGGCCGCGGGCCGGGCGGGCGCGGAGCGCAGCGCGGAGGGCGGCCGGTAGGTGTGCGGCCAGCGGGCGAGCGGGCGGGCGAGCGGGGCTCCTCTCGGCGGCTGAATCCCCCGGTCGGCGCGCAGCGGCGGGAAGGCAGGCTGGGAGCCGCGGCCCTATTCAGCCTCGCCGCCTCCCCTTGGTGAGATCTGTCTGCCTCTGGCTGACACCGAGCCTGCAGTTTCTTTTTGCTTGTGGAATTTCAGACAGCCCTGGAAACAGGTCCGGCTGCATATTTGGAGCGAGCGGTTGTCTGTGTGGCGTTAAAAAGGAAAGGAGGAGAGAAGGAGAAAGACGCTCTGTTCGCGTGAGCACCGGTTTCCAGGCACAGGCCTCTTCATCAGCTCACCCTGCCTTAGGCAAGAAAAGGATGGATGCTGAGCGCCTCTTCCAATAGAATTCTTTTCCACACGTTTTAAAATTGAAATCTAGTGCCTAAATTCTAATAGCTAGAACAGTTTAATAGTGTTTTTAAATCAGAACACGAAGATAACTTTTTTACTTCTCTGGCAATGTACTTTTCTTTCAGTATTTCAGAGGAAAGAGGGTGAATGGAGGCGAAAGGATTACTCAGAGCATTCACACTATCAGGTGTAAATGTTCAGTGATGTTGGAGCTGGGGAGGGCAGGCACGAAACCCAAAGCTGGAAGTACTTGGACCTTGACAGCTATCTGCTAGGTTTTTATACCCAGGATGCGGGCAGGGGTACAGATGGCTTACATTTTCACTCATTGCTTTTGGGTCCTTTCCGTAGCTCTGAAAATGCAGAGCTTGTTATTATGACTCTAGGAAAACACATTACTTAATCCTACAATTTAAACAAACAAAAATGGCCTTGCTTTTCGATTTGAAATGCACAGCTCAGGTCAGCAGCAAGGTCTATGTCCTGAAAGGTTCTTGTGTCTCCTTTTCTAAATGTTTAGTTTAGCCAGAAGTAGCGTTTCCCGAATGCCACATGATCCAGTGTTTGGAGTAGTTATTTTCATTCTCCTGTGCATCTGTTTGGCTATATCACAAATGCAAAACAGGGTATTCTTGGGATAATGTGTTTTGTCCAAAAGAAGTCAAGGTGGAGAAAACTTTTCCTCTAGTTGGAACAGGGTTTGGTTCTGTTTTTAAATGGAAAAACGCAAAGTAGAGTTAAAGTCTGTCCTCTGTGTTCTTGCATCTGTGCTGCTGGAGTTAATCACTCAGTGTCCTCTGTGTCCCAGCTTTCTTAGCAAGGAAGATGTCAGGGCAAATTGTGATCTTGTGGAGGTGATTAGGCACTGGGGCACACTTGGCCATCATTTAGAAAGGCCATGAAGTCTGCCGAAAGAGCAGTAGACGGGAGAACTCATGTCTCAGGCTTCCTGGATCTACACTGACTTGGTCCATTATTCTAAAACTTTTAGCATTTTGTGCTTCAGATTACACTTTATAAAGTAGGAGCCTTAATGACTGCTGTCCATACTTCTGGGCTCTGTAGACGATAAAAGAAATGATCTATTTGAAAATGCTTTGAAGTCTTTATAATGCATTCTTCTAAAAAATATTTAGTCAGGACTTACTATGTACATAGCTCTTTAAAATCGTTCTTTCACTACATTCTCTTAACTTTATGAGTTAAATATGTGTATTTCCATTTTTGCTCTGGGGGAAACTTAAGTTCTGAGAGATTTATTAACTCGCTCACCCAGCTGTTCAGTTGTAGATCCAGGATCTTAAATCATACCAGCTTGCCACACTGCAATGTACACAAATATTAGTTTTTACCAGTATGTGTATTAATAGTATTCTAATATTCTCTTCTCTCTCTCTCTCTCTCTCTCTTAGGAAAAGCAGATGATGTTCTGAATGGAGACCATGACAAGGAACATAAAGATCCTTATTTTGTGGAGACCCCCTATGGTTATCAGCTAGACTTAGATTTTCTCAAATACGTGGATGACATACAGAAGGGAAACACCATCAAGAAACTGAACATCCAGAAGAGGCGAAAACCATCTGTGCCATGCCCAGAAACCAGGGCCACACCAGGTCAGCAAGGTATATGGACTTCTACTGAATCCCTCTCATCCTCCAACAGCGATGACAACAAGCAGTGCCCGAACTTCCTTCTAGCCAGAAGCCAGGTTACGTCAACTCCAGTCCCAAGACCACCTGCCCCTCTGGAGACTTCCCCTACTTTTCTTACCATCCCAGAAAGTCGACAGCTGCCACCACCCTCACCACAACTCTCAAAGCACAACCTTCATGTCACCAAGACACTAATGGAGACCCGCAGAAGACTGGAACAGGAGAGAGTCACCATGCAGACGCCGGGTGAGTTCCGAAGGCCCAGGCTGGCCAGTTTTGGAGGCATGGGTTCCACGAGCTCTCTCTCCTCTTTTATGGGTTCTGGAAACCACAATCCTGCCATGCACCAGCTTCAGAATGGATACCAAGGCAATGGGGATTATGGTGGCTATGCCCCAGCTGCTGCCACCACTTCTTCCATGGGGAGCTCTATCCGCCACAGCCCCCTGAGCTCAGGGATTTCCACTCCAGTGACCAACGTGAGCCCCATGCACCTGCAGCACATCCGTGAACAGATGGCCATTGCTCTGAAACGCCTGAAGGAGCTTGAAGAGCAGGTGCGAACCATCCCTGTGCTCCAGGTAAAGATCTCGGTCTTGCAAGAGGAGAAAAGGCAGTTGTCCTCACAGCTGAAAAACCAAAGAGCTGCATGCCAGAACGATGTCTGTGGTGTGAGGAAGAGGTCCTACAGTGCTGGGAATGCCTCCCAGCTGGAGCAGCTCTCCAGGGCCCGGAGAAGTGGCGGGGAATTATATATTGACTATGAGGACGAAGAGATGGAGAGTGTAGAGCAGAGCACACAGAGGATAAAGGAGTTCCGGCAGCTCACGGCAGACATGCAGGCCCTGGAGCAGAAGATCCAGGACAGCAGCTACGAGGCCTCCTCGGAGCTCAGGGAGAACGGGCAGAGCCAGCCTCCAGAGTGCCGGTCTGTGGCTGTGGGCGCTGACGAGCACATGGACAACATTGTCGTGTACCACAGGGGCTCCAGGTCCTGTAAGGATGCTGCTGTGGGGGCAGTCACTGAGACCAGGAATTCTGGGGTCAGCGTGACAGAAGCCATGCTTGGAGTCACCACTGAAGCTGACAAAGAAATTGAGCTGCAGCAACAGACGATAGAAGCCTTAAAGGAAAAGATCTACCGCCTGGAAGTACAGCTTAAAGAAACCACCCATGACCGGGAGATGACTAAACTCAAACAAGAGCTGCAGGCTGCTGGATCGCGGAAAAAGGTTGACAAAGCCATGATGGCCCAGCCACTTGTTTACAGCAAGATGGTGGAGGCCGTGGTGCAGACGAGAGACCAAATGGCTGGCAGTCATGTGGACATGGTTGACACGTGTGTCGGGACCTCTGTGCAAACAAATAGCATAGGCATCTCGTGTCAGCCTGACTGTGAGAATAAAGTCGTGGGGCCAGAGCTGCCCATGAATTGGTGGATTGTTAAGGAAAGAGTGGAAATGCGTGATCGATGTACTGGGAGGTCTGTGGAGACGTGTGACAAGAGCGTGGGAGTGGACATCAGTGTGTGCGAAACAGGCAGCAATACAGAGGAGTCTGTGAAAGACCTGACACTCCTCAAGACCGACCTCAGTCTCAAAGAAGTGCGATCCATTGGTTGTGGAGATTGCTCTGTCGACGTGACTGTCTGCTCTCCGAAGGAGTGCACCTCCCGGAGCATAAACACGGAGGACGTTAGCCAGGTGGAAGCTGCCGTCATGGCGGTACCTCATACCACCAGCCAGCACACCAATACGATTTTGGAACAGGTAAACCAGTTCACCAACACTGAGACAGCCACCCTTACAGAATCCTGCACCAATACCTCCCTCAGCACTTCGGACAAGCAGACCAGCACCCAGACTGTGGAGATGCGGACAGTGGCTATAGGAGAAGGCCGCGTCAAGGACATCAACTCCTCTGCCAAGACACGGTCCATCGGAGTTGGAACGGTGCTCTCAGGCACTTCTGGGTTTGACAGGCCATCAGCTGTGAAGACCAAAGAATTAGGTGTGGGGCAGATAAATATTAATGACAACTACCTAGTTGGTCTCAAAATGAGGACTATAGCTTGTGGGCCTCCCCAGTTGACTGTGGGGCCAACAGCCAGCAGGAGGAGCATAGGTGTTGGGGACGAGCCTGTAGGAGAGTTCGAGGAGAGCCCCCAGCCCCAGGCTCCATCTAGAATGATGACTGGCTTGGATCACTACATCGAGCGTGTCCAGAAGCTGCTGGCAGAACAGCAGACGCTGCTGGCTGAGAACTATAGTGAATTGGCAGAAGCTTTTGGGGAACCTCACTCACAGATTGGCTCCCTCAACTCGCAGCTCATCAGTACCCTATCGTCGATCAATTCTGTCATGAAGTCTGCAAGCACTGAGGAGCTGAGGAACCTTGACTTCCCAAAGACGAGCCTGGGTCGAGTCACAGGTAGGTGGCACTTTAAGGGACCTGGGGATGAGGAAGGGTGGGGACAATGTATTTCCAGGAGAGATTTTTTTTTTAACTGCTAGAACCATGGAGAAAGCTTTAGAATGATAATTGGTAGAAGGAAAACCAAGGATCAAGATCCATAAGGAGCTCTGCTAATTCTCATTGTCTCGTAGCTGCGTTGGCCTCTTGCTGTGTACTAAGGCTAGAAGAAAAGCAGCCTAGTGCTGGCTGGCCTCGGGGCTGTCTTCTGGGGCTGCTGGTTTGATTTGATGCTTTATGCTTTGTTTTCCAGTTATTTACTTGCTTACTTTATACAGAAAGACCTGAAAAAAGTCCTACACTGTTTGTAACCGCAATTACCAGGATATTATCAATAAAAACACTGGTTAAAATATTCTTAATTAAAATTTTTATGAAAGGAGAGAGATTCCACGAATTCATTTATTAATTCAGCAAATGATTGAATTCCCACTCTGTTTCAACCACAGGTATAGGCCAAGGTATAGTGCAGTCAACAAAACCAAGCAGAGTCCCTGTCCTCGTGGTGCCTACGTTTTTGTTGGGGATATAGGCAATAAACGATAGACCTAAAGTATGTCAGGATATGATATGTGCTATGAAGAAAAGAACTCTAGTTATGGGAATAGCAAGTGGTGATGATTGGGGTGGGGACTATTTGAGATGATGGTCCAGGAAGGCCTGTTTGATAAGGGCCCCTCAGCCAGAACTCAGAAGGGAGCCCTTCCCCATGGTTCATTTTGATAGGTTCTTATATTTTCGTCTTCCTCATTCTTGCCCTTATTCACTGGGATTCCTGCCCACTCCTTCTTTTCTCCAAATTGAAGCTAACAATTGAGAAATTACCCCAGAAGATTTTTTGACATGTAATACTTCCCTATGAGCTTCACTAAAAGGACTTCCCCTGTTATCAGTTGCATGTGTCTCTAACAGGGCATAACTCATCCGAGGGCTGGGTTCCATTCCTGGCTCTCCAGCCGTCACAAACCAGCGTAACCTGGGGACAGGATGTCGCCCTTCATAAACTTCCTTCATAAAATTGAAAGGGTACCATCCTATCAGGTTGTCAGTGTGGTCATCGCTGGCATCAGAGCACCCAGGGCAGCCTCTGCTGTCATTGCTGCTGGTGCTGGTTGCATGTGGTTTCTTTTGTTGACATGCTAAACTGTAGTGTGGGGTTTGGAAGCTTCCACCAACACACTCTCCACTCTGACCAACTGGCGCGTGCGAAATGAATGTAAATGCATCAGATGATTTGTACAGTGCGCACAGAATTTAACTTTATGTGAAAATGTGCACTATAGACTTTAATGTAAGTAAGCCATCCCTCCATAGCCTAAAAGGGTGGTGGTTAAAAGAGACCGTTGGAATAGATTATTTTTATATCCTCCTAGATTTCCACTTCCAAACCTGAATTAATATTGGTCTTTTAGTAACTGTGCCATGGGACAGATAGTTTATTGTGGAAGAAAAAATGAGCATGACACTGATAGCTGATGCCTTTTAGAATCAAAAGCATTGAAGGTACAGGAAAGTCATTTTAGAGTAAATAGGATTAAAACGATATGTGGACTGAAGCAGTCTTAAGTAATAATATGTCTGTGTCTGCTTCTTTTTAAAAATCATGATGTCAGATGTTGAAGTCAAAACAAAACTCTTCACTACCCCCAGACACAGATGGTACAGTGGAGTGAGCATCCATCCTAAGAGCATTTTCCTGCCATCCTTCCTTCCTCTCCTCCCCAAACTGGGGTTTCTGTTTCACATTCTTGCCAAAAATATTCAATGTTGCAACATTGGAGTGATCTGCCTGACACCCTGAGCCTCGAGACCAGGGAGAAAGTTTTGTCTGGCTGGGATACAGTGGTTTTTTGGTGTCTTTCCAGTCATGCTTACATTCCACTCATCGCTGTTTAGATCTGACCCCGCAGATGAACACCCAATTCATCAGCTACAATGCGTGAGACCTATAGCGTTCGTCAACCAAAAGTATGAATATTTTAGTGGCGCTTATTTGGTCCTAGTGGCACCTCCCTCTCAGAGCACACGAGAACAACTTGAATGTACTTCTCTAATTCCCATCCCATTTGTATTTTAAACATTTTGCTTTGAAGTTCTAATGAAGGAGGAATTCAAGTAGGAACTCAACCCAGGGTATTACATTTTTATCTGATGTTTGTTATATGGGCTGAAAGTCACAGCAGCTTGATGTGGTAAGGTAGGGACCTCAGCTCCTGCAAGCTGTGAAGAGTGAGGGTGTCAGGGGCTGGCCCTTGTGGCCGCGTGGTTAAGTTCGCGCGCTCTGCTTCGTCCACCCAGGGTTTCGCCAGTTCAAATCCTGGGCGCGGACATGGCACCGCTCATCAAGCCATGCTGAGGCGGCGTCCCACATGCCCCAACTAGAAGGACCCACAACTAAAATATACAACTATGTACGGGGGGGCTTTGGGGAGAAAAAGGAAAAATAAAATCTTTAAAAAGAAAAAAAGAGTGAGGCTGTCAGAATGCACTGTGGCTGACTGTGCCCACCGTACAATGTAGAATATTGCTCACACACAATGTTTCGTGTGTTTCTCTACCAAAAGGCTTACTGGAGTATAGAAAGGTATTCATTTCAAACTTTCTTACCCAAATAAAACAATAGGGAATTTGGATTTGACGTCTCCCTAAAAGAGCATATGAAGGATCACTTACGTGAACCTAGTACGTTAGTTTAAAGGAGTTAAGGTTGGGTCCCTCAGCCAGACGTTCTGGGGTCAAATTCTTTCTCTGCCACTGGGATAAGTTATCTTTATTTCCTCACAGGCTCGAAATGAAGATTTAGTGACTCAATATGAGCAAAGCCTTTGGAGTGGTCTGCAGCACAGAGTATAAGTGCTCAGTGAGTGCGTGCTGGCACGGCTCTTACTGTTTTTAGCACTTCCAGAAATGGAAATGTAGACACAGAACAAATCACCAAAAAAAAAAAATTGTACAAATGGTCTCTTGTTTCTAATCCAAATTTTTATCTTCATGATCCTGGCTGACCATCGCCTTTTTCCCCCCAGTTATGATGCCACCCCAGTTAACAATTTTATCAAGATAAAGAAACACATAGATAAGAATAAGAAAACACAAAATGAGTAGAATAAGTTTTCAATTCAGAGTCATTCAGAATTCGTGTCAAAGCTCAAAACAAGCCTAAACTGAGGTAAGTGTATATTAGTGCCCAATCCAGACAATTCTGTTCAGTTTTCCTAAGGTTGAAGATTTCATGGTATCACTTTTTCGTATGCAAAAGAGCATCATTTTTAGCAGCAGCATAATGCCTAACACTCTTGTTCACTTTCTCAAATTATAACTGGAGTATATGCTCGTAACAAATTAACAGTTTAGAAGAGCATAAGTAAAGAGAGCCTGCCTCACGCTCATAGGTAACTCCGTGGAGGGTTGGTATGGACAAGTGTGATGTGTGCAGGTCTGTATTTTAAAGAGAGACTTTTTAAACAAAATTTGATTCTACCTATGTATTTTTCACGTAAAATGTCAGAAACATGTTTCTAGGAGTTAAGAGACAATCTCCTAGTTTAGATGCAGCTAGAATCTGGTGGTAACCAAAGATGTTCTGTAAAGTACGTTTTAATTCCTGGTAGTGTGAATTTCATGTATTTAAGATTTTCTTTCATGGAATTAAAAAGTTAAGAGGAAACAGGTTACTGTGAGAACAGAAAATGTTTAGGAAAAAAGTTTATTCTTCTTGTAAATCAATTGTTTTGGTTTGAGGAGTGGGTTAATATTTATTTTCTTTTTCCCTCTGGAGAAAAGAAACTTCTAGACAAATAGCTTAGACTTGCAAACACAGGCTTGTGCCGGAAATGACGTTTTAGACCGCATATGTGACAGTGGTCCTATGAGATTAGTACCATATATGGTGCTGGCCCTGTGGCATAGCGGTTAAGTTCAGCACACTCTGCTTTGGCAGCCTGGGTTCATAGGTTCAGATCTTGGGCACAGACCTACACCACTTACCAGCCATGCTGTGGTGGCATCCTACATATAAAGTGGAGGAAGATTGGCACAGATGTTAGCTCAGGGCTAATCTTCCTCAAGCAAAAAAAAAAAAGAGGAAGATTGGCAACAGATGTTAGCTCAGGGCTAATCTTCCTTAGCAAAAAAAAAAAAAAGATTAGTACCATATAGCCTAGGTGTGTAGTGGGTTATCCCATCTAGGTTTGTGTAAGGACAATCTATGATGTTTGCACAACAGCAAAATCACCCAACAATGCATTTCTCACGATGTATCCCTGTTGTTAAGCCATGCGTGACTATACTCTAAAAATATATAACCGTCTCCAAGCAAACATAAACAAAACTATCTACAACAGCGGAACTTAACTGCCTACCACATGATTTATAGAAAATTCATGTCTCATACTCAAATCAAAGAACTGCTTTTAAAATCAACTTCTGTATTTGCACTCTTAGTTATCTTGGGTTTGTTAAAAAATTTATGAACTTGAAGTCCTTCCCATAACTGTGGAAGCAATTTTGTAGACAGAGATCTGAGCCAAGGCAAAAGCAGGGAAAGAAAGTCATTACAAAATACCGTTTCTAGTTAGTTTTCTCTTAGTTCAAATTATATACCATTTACTTGTCCTAGTACCTGGTTGTTTTTTTAAATCTCAGTTTTCTTTTAATGAATGCTACAAGAGCATCAAATAATCTAGACAAAATCTTTCTGGAACCTGCGTGTATAATGGCATGATGCAGAGGAAGCCCTGCTGACCTGGAAGTCAGAAGAGCTGACTTCTGGTGCTGGTGCCCAGGAACCTACAGTATCACAATGGAGACAGAGTTTGGGCCACCGTGTCCTCTTGTGTCCTGAGCAGGTTGGACTAGATTTTTCTTGCGTGGGGCCCTCTTGCCAGAGTTATTCTATGAAAGTAGCTCTTGACCAGGCTGCCCATCAGATTCATCTGGGGATCTTTTTTGCCCCAAATTCCTGGGTTTCCTGCTGCTCCCCACCACCACCACACCCCAATAGGCACACCCAGGCCATGTTACAGGGAAATACTTTTGGAGTAAACAACCTCAGAGGAAGGCTTCTTAATCTGGGGTCCATAGCTTCATGAACAGCCATTTTTGGAATTGTGAAAAAAGTGTGTGATTTTCATCCGATGCTCAAAAGGGATAGCTGACCCTCGGAAAGATTGAAATTACAGGTCTAGGACATCGGTTACAGACCCTGAGAAAAGGCACTGCAGCCCTGAGGACAACCTTTTACGGAGATTAAAAACCTGTCCGCTACCTGTGTGAGCCCTTTAGTTGACGCTTGTTGAAAATCTTACTCTTTTAAACTGCTGCTTTATTGTTTTAAGTGGGTATTAGTGAAATGCACATGTACTCTGGGAAGAGATGCGAGCTGAGTTTGACGCTTATACTCTGAGTGAATCCTAAAGTGCGCCGTTCATTTCTGGCTAAAGCATGGAGATTGGTGGTTTTTGAGAGATGAAATAGCTTTGAGTTCCTGAATGTTCAGTCGTAAACAATGAAGGGAGTTGTTGATGTTGAACAATAGCTACAGCTGTTTATTCTTCCTCCAAGCAGCAAGTCATTCATGTCTCAGTAAAGATGTTTAAAGTCTGCTCTGTCCCAGCTCTATTCAGGTCAATCGATAGCTATGCATTCAATGTCAACTATATGCAAAGCACAGTACTGCAACAAAGATACAGTCACACATCGCTTAACGATGGCAAAATGTTCTGAGAAATGCATCGTTAGGTGATTGCATCATTGGGCGAACATCATAAACAAACAAGTTTTGCCACCCTGGAATATGTCTCTTTAACATGAGGATTATTTTAGGCTGATTATTTTTTTTAATTTTTTTTTTAAAGATTTCATCTTTTCTTTTTCTCCCCAAAGCACCCCCCTGTACATAGTTGTGTATTTTTAGTTGTGGGTCCTTCTAGTTGTGGCATGTGGTATGCCACCTCAGCATGGCTTGATGAGCGGTGCCATGTCTGCGCCCAGGATTCAAACTGGCGAAACCCTGGCCTCCCGAGGCGGAGCACATGAACTTGGCCACAGGGGCGGCCCCTAGGCTGATTATTTTTAAGAAACAAAAAACAGAAAGCTTTTCTTTTTACCTCTCCCTTGACTGCTTAAAAGAAGTCAGATAAAAAAAAACCCTGTTGTAGGAAGCAAGCTGTCACCTTAGCATAAAATGAACTAGGTGGCAGGGAGGAACCTAGAAAAGCCTGTTTGTTGGGCTCCCCTCTGTGTTCTTCTGTTTCTGTGGCCAAACACTTGACCTGTGAACTGCCTTCCTTCCCTTTGAAGTCCCTGACTCTCCCCATCCCCAACATCTTCTTTTGTCTTTAGCTGAGGATGATATTTAAGGTGAGGGCTTCAGCCATTTTGGCAAGTTACTTGGTTTTCCTGGGTTTCTCCCATGCATATGCATTATTAAACTTTTGTTTTTCTCCTGTTATTCTGTCTCATGTCAATTTAATTCTTAGACCAGACAGAAGAACCTAAAAGGGTAGAGGAGAATTTCTTCCTTCCATACAGTATTTACACAAACCTAGATGGTATAGGCTACTACACACCTAGGCTTTATGATACTAATCTTATGGGACTTCTGTCATATATGCACTTCATCGTTTATCGAAATGTCATTATGCAGCACATGACTGTAAAGTGGTCTACACGTTAAAGAACTTGCAATCCAACTGGGAAGCCAAGACAGGGATACCAGAAATCTGTGTGATAACCTATGGTGGTATATGTTAGCCACCAAATAACATGCAAATAGAAAGTGCTCAAAGAGTTTAGCTGCAACCAAGCCCTCTGAGGTCTAGGGAGGAGAGGAGGACCTTAGCTATATCTGGAAGAACACCAAGTACATCTGTTCAACCCAACTTCAGTTAAAGCAGCCTCTTAGTGTGTGTTTTCTGGGTCAAGTCTTAGGATGGTGTGTAATTAAATGGGGGTGGGGTCATGGTAAGGAAGAACCTAATTCTTAATCCACTCTAACATTTTAATTTCTGAGTACCCACTTTTAGATACTTTCATGACAGCTGTCCAATATGTTCCCAGGAAAATATTAAATGGCCCTGGAAATTATTAAACTGTAGCTCTGAACATTTAAGTTTTTTATCTCCAGTTTCTGTTGGTGGCCACACGCATTGGCATCCAGGCAGAGTTCTGAGAGGTGAGCCTAGAAACAGAAAGGGATTGTCCTTTCTCCTCCATCCAAGCTACATACTTTCCCCCAAAAGTGCTATGTACCAAAAAAGAAAGTGATCCCTCACGAATAATCTCTCCTGTCTATTCCCCAAACCAACATGTGGGCTGAAAAGAGTGAATTCCTGCTCAAGCCCTTTTCTTTATGGAAAAACTAGAAGTATTATTTCAGATCCCTTTGAATTTTTAGTTATACTTTGGGAAAATATCTAAATGATTGAATGGCCTCCATAATGATTCAGAAATTTCAGTTCTGCCTCTTCTTGACAGGTTAGCTAGATGTTCTTTAAAAATCAAATCAGAATGTCTAGCTGAAAATGTGGCTCAATAACATGGTTAATTAGCTGGCCAAACTTCACAGTTGTATTTTCAGAAAGCACTTGGCGTTATAAATAAAAATATGAGTTAGCATGCCAGAACAGTTGGAGTATGTGAACAGAGCAACTTTTTTTTTTACTTTAAAGATTGGCACTTGAGCTAACAACTGTTGCCAATCTTTTTTTTTTTTTCTGCTTTTTCTCCCCTAATCCCCCCAGTACATAGTTGTATGTTTTAGTTGTGGGTCCTTCTAGTTGTGGCATGTGGGACACCACCTCAGCGTGGCCTGATGAGCAGTACTGTGTCGGCACCCAGGATCCAAATTGGTGAAACCCTGGGCCGCCAAAGCGGAGCGTGCGAACTTAACCACTCAGCCACGGGGCCTGGCCCCCAGAGCAACTTCTTAAATCCGTTTTAATATATTTTTAAATATCAACTTTCTAACCAAGTTAGAAACACATTGCTATATACCAACAACTAATACCCATTCTGTGAATAAATGGCGCAGAGGAAACTAGAGAAAGTGATCTCTTTAAAACTCCACCAGCTCTCTTTTTCATTGCGTTATTTTTCTTATCAAATAGTTTGCTTTTAACATTTCTGCGGAACATAAAACAAGTTTTCATTTTAAGTTACTTATTTTTCATTATAGTTTGCCTTAGCTACTGTCATTATCCATATATTAATCACTAGGTGTACTTTAGAATTCATGCTTCGAAGCTGCTTTTATTATCCAGAACACTGAGCTTTCTGTCACTTTTAGTCATCACAGATCTGGTCAGCTTGTAAAAGGAGGCCCATGCTTTATTGGCATTTATGGCCGTTGTAAGTTTGAGTTAATGACTGAAGACTTTGCACAGTTGCCCACTCCGTTCACCAGCTCCCCAGTGGTGCCTGTGGAAACCGTTGCCCCCTGGTAGGAGTTTGGAGCGCCTAGGTCAGAGTGCCAGCATTTGGAAGGTGCTTTGCAGTCACTCCTGTTCTATTTTGCCCATCTAGTTTGGGGAGCATTTGCTGTAGGTCATGGACTTCCACCGTTAGTGGTCTGGGGCTGTTAACTAAACCGCCAGTAATTCCTGAGAATTCACGTGGCCCAAGTTGATGAATGGAAACCAGGGGGAAGTGTAACCTCTTATTTCCAGCAGTCAGGTTTTCTGTTGGTTGATTTACTTCGGTGGTTCTCAAGCCTGCCTGGCTGCACAGCAGAATCACTTGTGGAGCTTTTTAAAACTATGCTGCTACGTGGGCCCACCTGCAGAGGCTTTACTGCCTCTTTATTTTTAAAAGGCCCTTCCCCAACGCGGGGATTCTGAAGGGCAGCCAGGGTGGAGACCATTGGGTTTTGTCGGCCCCTTTATTTTTGGCGTTCTGGGCTGCACCTTTCCTGTGTTTTACTGGAACACAGGAAAACTTGTCCGAGTCTTATGCTGGGGCACATGTCATCTTATGTGTGCCCTGTAACTAGATCGGTCCTTATTAAGGTCAGACAATTGTTTCTGGGCCATTCAAGAGCAGCCAGAGTTTCAATACCATCTGAAAAACATTTTCTGGCAATAAAGGTGACAAATTCCCTCTGATTTCAGCGAATGAACTAGTTTGGCGTCTAATGGTCTTTGCCTTGCTAGTTAGCCTCAATAGAATCCCCGTGACTTTCAGTTGAATTACATAGGCACTTACTAAAGGCTTTCTACTGTCCGCCATTGCTCTAAGCACTGAAGAGGACACCAAATAAGAACATAGCATGGAGGGACTCAAGGACCTCACATTCTCACCAAGATGACACATATGAAACCAAGGAAACAGAGGGCAGGGTATATTTTGGTCTGCACAGTAAGTGCTGCCCGACAATGAGGGGAAAAAGAGATCTCTGTGGAATAGTATCATAGGAAAAACACTGGAGAGGAAATAGATTTGAGGCTGAGCCTTAGAAAGAGTATGGTTAGAATTCAACTGGTGAAGGAGGCTGAAATTCCAGGCCTGTAGAACAATTTAAATCTAGCACAGGGGTAGGAGTAATTGTCACGTGGCCACTCTGAAGGACCACTGGAGGGGTTGGACCTTGATTGGAAAAGCTCTGGTTTACAAAACTAAGCCCTGGTGAAGAGAAATGGTTGCCTCTGGCTGTAGGCATGGGGAGCTCCCCAACTGATTCTTTCACAAATCCACCTGTCTTCTCCACACACACACACACACACAGACACTCTCTCTCACACTCACACACACACACTCACACTCTCTCCCTCTCTCTCTCCCTCCCTCCCTCTCTCTCTCACCCCCCTCCCTCCCTCCCTCTCTCTCTCACCCCCCCTCCCTCCCTCTCTCATTCTCTCTGCATTCAGGAGAGAGAGATGCATATTGGAGAGCTGAATGCACAGCCCTCCAATAGTACTTTGAACATTTTGCTTCTTTCTGCCTTTTATTAGAATGCCATTGTTTTAAACCAGTAGTTTCCAAAGTGGGACACCTGCATCAGAGTCTCTTGTGGGTGGGTCAGTGGGAGATGTCAGAAATGCCCATCACTGGGCCCCCGTCCCAGATCCACAGAATGAGTTTCTGGCAGCACGTGCCTGGGAATCTGCATTTTACCAAATATCCTAGATGATTCTTATGAACAATGGAGTTTGAAGGGAACAGTGTTAGAGTCTATCATAGTGCTTTTTCTTCTGATTGCTTCAAAATACAATCAGTACTTAAATTTCTTCTAAGGATCTAAGGAATTTCAAAGCTTTAAAAGAGAGAAAGTTGTGATAAGATTCTTATCACATGACATTATTGTAGGTAGTCTTAAATTTTTTATTTATATTAGTAACTTATGTTTATAATACATAAATTAGGAAATAATAGAGACAGAAGAAAAAAAATAACAACATATAATTCTTTAGCCTTAGAAAAAGCAGTGTTAAGCAGTTTTATTGTATATCCTTCCAGAGTTTTTCTAATATGTATACATATAAATATAATTATTTGCCAAAATAGGTTTATTCTCTCTGCACTATTTTATAACCTGTTTTTAAAACTCAGTAACACATCATAACACATCTTTCTATGTTAATGAATATCCACCTATATTAACATTTTTAATGGATGCATAGAATTCCTTTGTATAAATGTACCAGAACTTATTTCACCAGTTTTTTTTTTTATTGAGTTAATGATAGGTTACAATCTTGTGTGATTTCAGTTGTACATTATTGTCTGTCATTCGTGTTGTAGGTGCACCCCTTCACCCTTTGTGCCCACCCCCCACCCCACCTTTCCCCTGGTAGCCACTAATCTGTTCTCTTTGTCCACATTTTTAAATCCCTCATATGAGTGGAGTCATACCGAGATTATCTTTCTCTCACTGGCTTATTTCACTTAACATAATTCCCTCAAGGTCCATCCATGTTGTTGCAAATGGGGTGATTTTGTTCTGTTTTGCAGCTGAGTAGTATTCCATTGTATATATATACCACAACTTCTTTATCCATTCATCTGTTGATGGGCACTTAGGTTGCTTCCATGTCTTGGCTATTGTAAATAATGCTGCAATGAACATTGGGGTGCATAGGACTTTTGGAATTGCTGACTTCAAGCTTTTTGGATAGATACCCAGTAGTGGAATGGCTGGATCGTATGGTAGTTCTATTTTTAATTTTTTGAGGAATCTCCATACTGTTTTCCATAGTGGCTGCACCAGTTTGCATTCCCACCAGCAGTGTATGAGTTCACCAGTTTCTTATTGGCAGGTTGTGATAACTGCCTCTTACTGTTTTACACATGGAGACAATGAACATCCTTCTATATGTTTTGTGTGTGTATGTGTGTGTGTGAGGAAGATTGGCCCTGAGCTAACATCTGTGCCAATCTTCCTCTATTTTGTATGTGGGACACCACCACAGCATGGCCTGATGAGTGGTGTGTAGGTCCATGCCTGGGGTAGAAACCCGTCAACCCTGGGCTGCTGAAGCAGAGCGCAAGAACTTAACCACTGCACTGCTGGGCCCCTCTATATCTTTTTGTACATCCTTGTAAAATTTCTAGCAATCAAATTGCTAAGTCAAAGAATTTTTTTATTCTTTTTTAAAAAGTGATTTTGAACACAGTATTCATAATAGAAAAAAATGGCAAAAACAGGGAAAAGTTAAAATCACCATAGCTTCCAGATAACTTTTCTATGTAAATATATATATATTAATGTGTTTTAATCAGTTCATGTTGTACATGGAATTTTATTATCTGCTTTTCTCATTTAACCATCTATTCTAAACGTATTACATGTCAGCCACATTGAAAATTCTATGATAGACCTAAATACGTTAATTATGTAATATTACTTAATCCAATTGTTCTGCTTCGGTCAGTGAACAAATATTAAGTATGTAACATATGTAAAAGCAATCTAGTACATGTAGTGAGAGAAACAAAGTTGATCAGAAGTGTTTGGTGCCCTCAAAACATTTGCAGGCTAGCAGGGAGATCCTGTAAGAGGGTCTGAAAGATGGGCCCTGAGAGTTCAAGACGGGGGAGATATTTGGAGTTAGGGAGATCAGGCAAGGCTGTGAGGGGGAGGTGATGGGAGAGTTTGACCGTGTGAAGGTGGGAGGAGGAAGCATTCCAATGGAAGAAGAGTATACGCTGAGGTATGCTGACAGGAAAATGAGACCCTCACTCTACCTCGGGAGTAGTTCCATCTGCTGGGATGCAGTCCCCGTCCCAAAAAAAAGGACCACAGGCATAGTGGGAAATAAAGTTGGAGAGCTGAGAAGTTGGTGCCAGGTTATGGGTGGTCTAGAATATCTGGCCAAGCAGTGTGGACCACATTTCCTGAGCGGTGGGGAGCTTTGTAGGTTTGCTCAGATGTTGCTTTAGCTGGAGTGAGGATGGGATTTGAACTGAGTGGGAGTATTACTCTATTACTCTTGTAGCAGTGTGCAAGAGGACGGAGGATGACGGAAGCAGGACTGTCAGGACGCTACGCCAGTGGCCCAACCAAGGCTAGATGGTGGCAGCCAGAACAGAGAGAAAAGAAGAGGCACTGTGGAGTTAGGATGACAAGTGTTGGCAGATCCAGATGTGGCAATAAAAAGAAGGATTGATTCCAGAGGCCTTGGGGGTTTGAGTTTGGGTGGCTTGGATAGTCATACCATTTATGCAAAAAGAAAACAGGGAAAGCACTTGAGAAGATGATGGGTTGCAAGAATCTTTTTTTTTTTTAACCATTTAGCCCATTCTGTTTGATGCTAGCATCACAAACTTCTACACCCTTCTCCCTCCTGACAGGAAATAATTTGGAATACACCTGTAAGTGTGGAAGCCTTCAGTCAGGAGGACCGTTGAACACACAGACATCCCAGCATGAGCGAGAGGTGGGGACCGCAGACGAGAGGCCCATTGGCAGCCAGGATGCCTTCCTCGCTCAGGAAGGCACGCTGTCTCCAGTGAACCTGACAGACGACCAGATCGCCTCCGGCCTCTACGGTAACGCTTCTCACTCACAGTCCTTCTCAGCATCAGGCTTCTGGGGCCAGCCTCACCACATGCCAGTCTAATGTCGGTGTGCCTTATAAACTGACCTGGAAGGACTAGTATCCACTTGTTAGGAAGGTAGGCTAGAATGTCTTTAAGATTGCTGAAGAAAGAGCCGTGCAGTCCCCTTCAGAAAACTCATCTGATTTTGTGAATTATGAAATATTTTAAATAGCATTTCGCTCTTTTCACAGTCTGGCAGGCATAAATTTTTTCCAGGTTATCTCAACTGCAGAGAAAGAATAATAACCCCTATTTTAGTGCCTAAATGGTTTTTGAGGATCAAATGAGACACGACATCACTTTCTAAACAACAAAGCCAGATACAGATGCTGGTTGTCACTGCTTTTGTTATGTCTGGAAGTACTAATGGAGATTTTTTCCACTTAACGTTATGAATGGAACTTTGAATTATTTTCTTTGCATGCACACAATTTTCCAATGGATTTTGTGCAAGTTTCTCATTTATACATGCCAAGATCTATATTTACATGAATGAGGGGAAAAAAATGTACATGAAGAAAGATTACCTATTCACTTAACTTGTAAGGGTATGAATTATATTAATTTTTATCACCTTGATTCACTTTTTCACAGTATGTACAAATAATGAAAGTACACTGAAGTCCATCATGAAGAAGAAAGATGGTAACAAAGATTCAAACGGAGCCAAAAAGAATCTTCAGTTTGTTGGCATTAATGGAGGGTAAGGAAAGATGGTGGTACTAGCGTTTATACGTGGTCTGTCTGTCTCCTGTGCCTCCTGCCTACTCAAGTTGTATTTAAAGGTGCCTAGTCTGGGATGCTGCCACATCTTGGTGACGGAAGATTCCCTCCTCAGGGCTTCTCTTCTCTCCTCTTCTTGCTGTCTTTAAGGATATGTCACTCTTGAAAGGATACCTGATGAAGCTGAGTGATTTACGTCTTCACACCTCTGATCTGAAAAAAAAAAATAGTCTTCAACAAAAGCAGCAGGTTTCTTGCACTGTTGGACAACTTGTACTTACCTGTATCAGAACTCAGAAACCCCCAGAAAGAGACTGAGCATCACGCCATGGGCCAGTGAGAGTCAGCCACTCCTTCAAAAAGGGTTGTTTTGCTCAGCTCTCCATGTTTACAAACAAAATTATAGAGTCTTTCACCCGAAGACTACCCTAGCCGTGTCATCGGTGCTTTGCTTTCTAAATAGAATGTTTATGAGTCATTAGTCCTTCTCTTCTAACTGGCCCACGTAAATAGTTAAGCCTGTTTGTCCTCCTACAATTGAACCAAAGCAATTAATGTGTTAATTGATACATGGCCTGGACAAGAATGCAATAGTGCCAAGTTAGTTGAAATGATATTTATAGTAAAGCGTACCACCAACATTTAACTTGAGGGTGCCTATTTTCCAAATCTTTAAAAGCTTATTAGGTGATGTGGCCCAGGTTTTGGACGTGTACCAGAGGAGCTGGCGGTTACGTACATAATCTGTACACCTTGACGCTGGGAGAATTAATAAAGCAAAATAGGAGGAGTGAAAGGGGAAGGAAAAAAGGAAGGGAAAAATGAACAGCTGCAGACCTGGTTTCCATAAAATAAGTTTCCTTTGATTTATACTAAGCCAGAGGTGCTATATATGTATATATCATTTTTTTTCTACAAATAGTGTATGATACTAGTTGGCAACCCAGGTTATCCCTTTTAAGTCAGAACTCATTCAAAACCACCAGGCTTACTAGGCTTTTTTAAATAGACTTGACTTTGAACTTCTAAGTGCAGGGTCTAAAACCACTGGCGAAATTTCTGGAATCAGGTAGCAGCTTCCCTTCATAGAAATTTCTGTCACTGGGTCTCTATGGGCACCCCTTGCATCTCCTGAACTCCCAATTGCCACCTAGGTATGAAACAACTTCAAGTGATGATTCCAGCTCAGATGAAAGCTCTTCTTCCGAGTCAGATGACGAGTGTGATGCCATTGAGTACCCTCCTGAGGAAGAGGAGGAGGAAGAGGAGGATGAAGACACTCGGGGAATGGCGGAAGGGCACCATGCAGTTAATGTTGAAGGTTTCAAGTCTGCCAGGGTGGAAGATGAAATGCAGGTTCAAGAATGTGAACCTGAGAAGGTGGAAATCAGAGAGAGGTGTGGTACACTCCCTTCCCCTCCCCTCTCCCTTCCCACAGTTAACATGCTTTGGCAATAGAATTGGCCAGTTAGGAGATTTTGCAGTGGAGTCTAATGGTTTGGTCTTTCCCGTCTCCAAAGGAAAGCTGAGCTTTATCTGTTCCTCAGAGGTACGTCCATCTTGCCGTGATACTAATAAATGCAAGCGCAGAAGGTGATAACTCCTAGATCTCTTATGGTAGCAAAGAGAATGGCTTGATAGCTAGTCACCTTTGATTTTTTTAACTTTATTTGCTATCTAATTTTATATGTGGAGCCACCATCCACAGAACTACTGAGTACCACTAAAGTTTCCACTGTTTGAACATCCACCTTATATTTAAAGACATATTGGAATTTTTTTTGTGACTAGTGCATTTCTTTTAAGGTTTCAGATTTTATCCGTAGCCCTTTATCCTGATATGGGTGTCAGTACTGTTATTACAGGATCATTGTGTGTGAGAGGAACAGTCTTTTGGCCTCAACCCAAAATTCCATTTACTGTAAAGATGATGTAATCAGTGACACATCTATAATTTGTTGCTCGCTGAGCAATTGGGAACAGCACGAGAATGGATTTTGGATTATCATAAACAGCAGCTGAAATATCAAATAAACACTCTGGTTGGCTGAAACCTGTACCTAAAAATGTAGTAAATTTTAAAGACCATTAGCAAATGTGGAATTGATGCTTTATAAAACGGGAGAGAATAGATCAGATAGGAATTTCAATATGGTTTTTCACTCTGTGAAGCATAAATAGAACATTTCAGAAAACTTACCTCTATTTAATTTGGCAAGTGAAAGTCTAACTGCATTAACACAAGGTAAGTGTTTTCAGTTTATATTTCCAGTTATTTTCAAATGGCTCAATCTCTTGTCATCTGGCTTTTTTTAACAGCTTGATTGAGATATAATTTATATACCATTTGTCATCTGATTTTTAATTTTATATTTTCCTGTGTGTTCAGCAAACACTTCCTGAATCACCAAATGTGAGTTCAGATGTGTGGTTTACTGATCAGCATAATAGGTATGTGGTAATTCAGACCTTTTCAACTCCTTAAGAGTAAAAATATTTTTAAGAACTTGGAACAAAAGGAGCGAGAAGTCTCCAAATCTTATCCCATAATGTCATAAAGGCCAAACTGGTGAAGCCAAAAGCTTGCCTCCTGAGAAGACCTGGGGTCTGGCTGGTGGCCTTGGCTCTGTATGGTAGCCTCCGTTCTCGGATGCCCAGACTATCCCAGGCAAGCGCCTTGCACCACCACAACCCAGCGAAGTCGACTGAGGGCCTCTTGTTTTTTAAAGGGTTATATAGAGTTTGAGATAAAAAGGCCTTTCCTTTTGTGGCCAATCATGAGCCCTCTTTCTTTTATTTTATTTTTCCCTTTTAGGTATGAATTAAGTGAAAAGATGTTGTCTGCATGCAACTTACTGAAAAATAATATAAATGACCCCAAAGCTTTGACCAGCAAGGATATGGTGAGTCTGACCTACAGACACTGTCCCCAGTCTGTACAAAGTGCCCAAGTGGTGACAAAGCATCCCTCGCCTGCCCCCTGAGCTGTTACCTGCCTGCCTCTCCCCCTAAACCATTTCTAGCCTGTGTGGGCAGAGTGGGCATCGTGCTGCCCTGCTCGCTGGATCACTCTGGGAGCGCTTCCTTCAGGCCCTGCTTCCCATACCCTCTCCCCAGCCTCTACTTTCCTTGGGGGTGGAGCATCTGCAAGGCTTATACTTGCACATGGAAGGGAGGGCTAATTGCAGTCAGTTGTCACCTTTCTACAAGTTCTGCTTCTGCCTTCAGAACTTTGTGATCCAGGGAACAGAATCCCAGAATTTTTTTTTTTAAGTTAGCACATGTTTTTAAAAGAAACCTATCTGGGCCAAGGTCAGCATTCCTTTCAATTATGAAACTGCATATTATGTTCTGATGTGGAATGCAGGCGGCCACTATTTTTAAACCTAGAAATAACTGCACTTGTCATCTTCTCAGTTTGAGAGATTCAGGAGCAGACACCAAAGAGGCTGATGGTTGCTTTAGTGAGCGTGAATGGCACAACATAGGACAAATATTTCTATGGCGATGGTGAATCTGATGCCACTGCCAAGTATGTGGCTCTCTCACACGTTGGTGAAGTTTTGACATGCAGCTTCTTTCCTAGGTCAGAGCAACCCTCTGGTTGACAGCCCTATTCATTGCGTTGAGAAAATGTAGCATCTCATGTTACTTTAGACAGAAATGTGCATTTGAATCTTTTGCAGATTAGCAGTCGACTTAATGTGAAGTTTTATGCTGAATAACGTAAGTCAGCAGCTAGTGAGAAAGTTGATTTTTTAAGTCTCACAAATTATAGAATTATGAAACAAAAATGTTAGGACTAGAAGGAACTTAAGGAGTTATCTAAAACCAGAATGGCAAAGTTTTCCTCTTCGACAACAAACACAATCTGAACAAGAATTGTTGATGACTGTTACCGGCATGAGAAGTGAGTAGGCGCACATGCTCATGAGGCCATCTGTTCTGGTCCATCTTGGTTTAACTAAGCCCCTAAAGAGTACAAGTCTTGTCTAGAGTGGTAGCTACTAGTTATTGCTGGGACTAGATTATACCTATCTTGAGTACTGGTCTGTGTTTTGTTTATCCCAATGAAATCATATTACCTTATTATGTGGCATCTTCTCATCTTTGTTTGTATTGCTATGGAAACCTAAATTTATCAGAGCCAGCTGAGTCTTGACATTCAATTAGTGTGCTGAAAAAGGAGCATGGCAGTGATGTTTACAGAAGGAAATACTGAATAAAATTCCTGGCCAAGGTGGAGCGTAGAACGCCATGTTGAACTCCATCAGTATAAACTAAATGCCTGTCTTGTACCTTGGTCACAAATAGTAAAACCATGAAATGTCACTGCAGTGATAATATTTCCAACTAGGTTAAACCTGAGCTTAAAACTGGTGCTTTCAGACCCCAGGTTTTGTATCCATAATATACTTTTTCTCCTACTGTGCTCAAAATACTAGGTTATGTGGTCCTCGGGGAGGATTTGACATTTCTGTGGCCCTGGACTGCCAAGCGTGTTGTCAGTCACATGCCACATGATGAGTACATTTTTTGTTAATTGAATATTCGTTGAGTGAAAAAGTGTTTAAAGTATTGTGCTGTGAAAAGTAGTGGACATGTGAATGATCACAGTGCCAGTGACATATAACTGTATCAGGATACTGCATGTTTGGCAGTAACAGAGTTAGGACACCCAGACGACGTAATCTCCCTTTCTTGTCTGTGAACACTCCAGAGAAATAGAAATCTGAAAAAATTAGATGAATTGTTTCCCGGCCAAGATTTCATCAGGTGACCCAAATTATGATTGAATGGGCTAAAACTTGAATAATCTGTAGCAGGAAGATAGAGATGGAAACTATAATTCCAACCCCACCTTTTCCATAGAAAGAGGATTTCTTGGGTTCTGTTGCTTTTGACATAGGCTTTCCATCTTTCTTTGACTTATTTTTGAACTTTTCAAGAGTAAGTAAAGCACAAACGAATGGTAAATTCATATAACAGAGGGCTCAAGAAAAAAGTATTATAGTTATCCCCATCGCCAGCGCCAGCTATGCCCAGTGTACACTGAACTCCTGTGGTCCAAGTTCGACTTGCTCACCCATGAAACAAATGCCATGTTCGTGGTCCACAGCCTAAGGGAAGGCGAGTGGGGCTGTTGACCAGACGCAGATGATCCTAACGAGAAGCGTAATTCGTTTCAGACCTGCTTTTATTCCCTTTCCGTGGTCAGATATTTGTGTTTGGGATTGGAGTAGGAATTGAATTGGCTAGCCACTTATGGTCTCCCAGCCTCGTGCTGTGGAGATGTGGAAAGAGTTGAGATTGGTCTGGATAGGAAGGAAGCAGCATAATTAAATGTGGGTTAAGTCATTTCTTCTGTCCTGATTACTATGAAAATCATTTGCAAGGCCAGCTAACTACATATTAATAGTTTGATAATAAATGGAACCAGCCTGTTTTACATGTGTCACATTTGTCCTCATCACAAACACTGTGAAAGAAAGGTATTTTTATGTACCTATTTTGCAGATGAGGAAACTGAGGCACAGAATTAGTATCTTCCCCAGGAACATACAGCTCTTAAATAGCAGAGCCAGACTTTCCGCCTCAGTGGTGTAGCTCTTGCACGGTGCTGTACGGCCTCTTTTAGAGAAGTTAGAATATGTATGTGGTTTAAAATCAGGAGGGACGCTTCAGTTTGGAGTTCGAGGCTTCTCTGGGGGTTCTGGGTTTGCATTAATTGTTTTTGAGAGCAAATTCTAACTGCCTACGCTTTGACTATAAAAGGCCTGATTTCTCGGGCTTTCACTTGGGACTCAGAAAGGTCTATTAATAGAAGAACTGATGCCGCTCGCTCTGTGTTTTGGCAGAGATTCTGTCTGAACACCCTCCAGCACGAGTGGTTCCGCGTGTCCAGTCAGAAGTCAGCCATTCCAGCCATGGTGGGGGACTACATAGCCGCTTTTGAGGCCATCTCCCCAGACGTCCTCCGTCACATCATCAACATGGCTGATGGCAATGGCAACACGGCCCTCCATTACAGCGTGTCCCACTCCAACTTTGAGATCGTGAAGCTGCTCTTGGACGCTGGTATGTTGGCTGTCCCGGTCTCTTCTCTGACAGCACTTGGGTTGTGACTCATCTCGAAGAAGCCGGTTGATCCACTCTACAATTCTGTGAGCATCCTCAAATCCTTTCCATTGCTTTTCCACATGATGGAAAGCAACGTGGCAAGAATATCGTTCCTGAGTCATTCATGGGACGCTGGATGTTTCAACAAAACTGGGTGACAGATTCCAAATCTGTTTTGAAAGGAGGCTTTGAGAATCTTCTTGCTGTAGTTCAGCTGCATTCAAGCAGGGTACATATATCCCTGGTAATCAGGATGACTCAGATTCCCTCCTGAGCTGAATCACACAGGCTTGGTGCGTTCACCCTCAGGGGGCAGAATGCTACTCACAGGGCCACAGTCACAGCGTTGTGATGTGGGCTGCCTGATTTGTCCTTGCCCCATGACCCCCATCCAGTTGTCTTGCAGAGGTGTGCGGCTAGTCAAGATGTGGACCGAGTAAAGTCCCTGTAACAGATTACAGCAGAATCATCACCATTCCTGCCAAAAATATACTCTGTTACTGCGGAATCAGCATAGAGCAAGAAAAGTGTTATTCTTTCATGTGAATCGTAGTAATGAGAACAGTGAAAATTCTTGTTTATAACTGGAACTTGCCATCTCAGAATATAGCCAATGGATGTATTAGACGTGAAGGGATGGGGGAGGTACAAAGAAGGTCCCCTTGAGAAACAGTGAGCTTTCCACTGTTTGTTCAAATGGAGCCAGCCCAGTGGTACGTACAGTCTCCAGATCACTCCTGTTTATTTTTGAAGCACGTGTTTTACTTCTAGCGTGTGGCTGATGCAGAATTCGCAGGGCCTCAGTCTAATGAGAACACAATGTGAACATCTGATTTAGAATATGCAATAAAATTGTCCGGTTTTCCCATACTGCTTCTTGACCCAACTGCCCAAGTTTTTCTACTCTGTTTTGGGGATATTGGGTTGATGCAGAGAAGAAACCAAGCAGAGTTATCCTTTTTTCTCTTCTAAGTTTGTTTGTTCCCAATTTAGGGGCCATATTAGGATAAAACTGCTTCCATCTTAGAGGAAGGAATTCCAAGCTTCCCTCCCTTCAGACGTTCCAGAGTATAAACAGAGCTGATGCTACTGTCAGCCCAAGTTATCGTTTAAACAGAGAAGTAGATAATACCCGGGAAAGCTGACAACAACACTTCAGGATTACTCCTGAAAGTAACAATTTAATCTTTCCTTGGGAAATTTGTGTGGATAAGATATTTTGATAAATTAACTGATTTGAAATCCATTGTTGGATGGTTTCGGTTAATCACTTTTCTGGAGTTTCTTAACTTTTTCCTGCTCAGCATTATAGGCTGAGATTGTGGCTCCATAAAGTGTGTTTGTGAATTTAGGAAACCGAACATCACAGATGCTGAGGAGTCTCAAAGACCACGCCTGCCATTATGTCCCTAGGATGCCGTTGCTTTAGAACCCAAGGGAAGTTTCCATGATACTTTCTTTTCTCACTCCTTGTGACGGAAACATCCTAAACATTTTAACTATTTTTGGTCACACATAAAGCTTCTTTCCTGCACTCTCGTTCCTTTCAGTTTATTAGAAAGTGCTGAAGGAATTTAAAAATGCCTGGAGGATAATTTAGCCCCCAAAGACTCCTTAAGAATTATAGGAATGGAAGAGGCCTGGTTTATTAGGTCTGTTAGTCCCTGGCAGTTTCTTAGAGGACTTACTGCGTCTGCTCTCAGGCTAGCTACAATTCCTAGAACTGGGTTTTTTGTGATTGGGATTCTGCTTCTAAGGGCCCCAAACAAGTCAGAGGGGAGCTCCGGGTCTCAGATTCAGTAGTGGGTTCTCAAGGGGTAACGGCGTAGTCAGTGTTCCATACACAAGCCTTTACAAATCCTTCTTTCCTTTGTAGCTCTCACTGCCTTCTTCACTCCAAAACAGTGATTTCCTAAACACAGATTAATGCCTAGATCCCACGTTACTGTTTATTCTTCAAAGCAACCATTACTTAGAACCACCTACAGACCTCTAGGCTCTTGCAGTCAGCCACCAGTTGCAAACAAGAGGTGCCATGAAAGCTTACTGTCACAGCTGTTGCTTCTGGCCTCACAAAATAGAAAAAAAATTTTTTTCCTTTGTTCGGTATGGAAACCTCTCTCACATCTCCTTCTGAGTCACCTGGGACTTTGAGCGTCTGGGGCCATTTTACTGGGCTCTTCCAAACACCATCCTTTCAGTTCACAGGGACAGCCGCTGCCTTGAGATGGCTTCTCCCTAAAGAGACTCCTGTCTTTGCAGACGTGTGTAACGTAGATCACCAGAACAAGGCGGGCTACACCCCCATCATGCTGGCAGCCCTGGCTGCCGTGGAAGCAGAGAAAGACATGCGGGTTGTAGAAGAACTCTTTGGCTGTGGGGACGTCAACGCCAAAGCCAGCCAGGTGAGTGCGCTTGCTTCCTGGGCTCATGCTCACACTGCTGTGACCCGCACAGGTGCCCACGCCACACTTCCCACCGCTCGGCACTCACTCATGGCCCAGCCCCGAGTCCACGTGGCTGCCTGGTGCTCCTTGAGGACCAAACGCACCCATGAAATACTAGCTTAAACTTCACACTGGAAACTTCTCTCTCCTTTACCTTGTATTGCCTCTGTTTGGAGCAGCGTGCACGTAAACTGTGGGGCAGCATGCAAATAAGAGACTGGACTCCCCACGGTCTACCCGGTGACCACTGCTTCCTGACCATCTCCGGATTGTGGTGTCTTCATGCCAGGCCCCAAGGCCGCTAGTCCAGATATGTGCACAGTTGGACTATCTTTTGAACTTCCCACCTCCTTGCTATAATGAGACCAATCCTCTAAGCTAAAGGGAAAAGTTGACTCATTACTTGATCTTACTTCGCTCATAGCTCATGAGACACTAGTTTCTCCCTGCCTGCCATCATCCACTTTTTCCCCCTCTGTCATCACACTCCCTCTTCCCCTTCCTGCCAGCTCAGCCCCAGTACAGACCACACCCTGCCAGCCCAGTACGTTCCTCTGAAGTCCCCTTCATTTCTTCTGCAGGCGGGGCAGACAGCCCTCATGCTGGCGGTCAGTCATGGGCGGATAGACATGGTGAAGGGCCTGCTGGCCTGTGGGGCTGATGTCAACATCCAGGACGACGAGGGTTCCACTGCCCTCATGTGTGCCAGCGAGCACGGGCACGTGGAGATCGTCAAGCTGCTGCTGGCCCAGCCGGGCTGCAACGGCCACCTGGAGGACAACGTAAGCTGTTGCTCTTGGGCCTCCATGCAGAGGGCTGGAGGGACACAGGGACGGAGCTCTGTGAGGGCAAAGGAGAGAGAGCAAACACTCTTTGATTCTCCTCGGGGGTTTGTGTTGTCATCCAGGCCACCTCCCCTCAGGAGCCAGCTTGGCAGCCTTTCCTGTGTGCAAAGTAATGTTCCCATTAACTAAAACCAAAGGCAGAAAGATAAATAGGCGTCCTCCCAAAATTCATTACAGGAAGAAGGTGATAGGCGTGTACGAGAACCAGCATACTAAGGGGAATAAACAGATTTATAGTACAGAACCGGATTCGGTGTAGGCGACTTCCCAGTCCAGTAAGAAGAGAGGACCAGGTGGCCGGTCCCTTTGGAAATCTGGATTACTAGTCATTACAAGCTGGTGACTAAAATTAGTTAATATTGCAGGGAATCACCTTCCTCCCCCAGTGAGATGAAGGCAGGTGTCCCCTTCCCTGGGGCCCCTCAGTGAATAACTTGTGACGTTTCATCCGCTGGGGGATCCAGACTCTCTTGGCTTCTTTAAGCCCATCTTCCCACTCTTCCTCAGGCCATTCCCAGCATCCTCACTCTAATCTCCTCTCCCAGTTCCCAAGCTGTCCCCATTCCTGGATAACCCCTTGACCGGGAAACATTCTAAGGAAAGCTGCTGCTTCCGGATGTCTCCAGGCCAAAGGGGAGCAGTGCTGACAGGCAAGGCACAGGAACTTAGCATTGGGATGATGACATGGTTCAAAGGTCCAGAGGTCACAGAGGTCCAGCTGGGTTGGTTCTGTTTTTGCACATTTATCTGTGTGGAGCACAGGTTTGGACCAGAGCTTCTTTCAGCTCAAAACAAAAAAGTTAAAGGGAAAACATCCTCTTTTACGCTAAACTTCTCCCTGTGGGACCAAACCAGCCGATACAGCCAACCATGCAGGTGTCAACTGGACGGGGCCCTGCCTCGTGTCTGCAGCGGCAGCCGCAGCCACGGGGCACGTGAGCTGCAGTTTACCAGATGCCCTCACATTCCGCTGGAGCCGGAGCGGAGGGAGAGTTTCCAGCTTATGGTTCCTCAAAAACAGTTTGTGTCTCAGGATTTTTGATTATTTGCTTTGACTTCTACTTTCAGCAAGGAACAGCTTGTAGATATAGTAATAAGAGGCTGTAGAGCCACACTGACGTCCAGAAATCCTGGTCACCTCAGCTAACTATCTGCTGCCTTATCCTGAAAGGAACAGGAGGGTATCCAGCCGGCCTCCGGAAGAAAGCAGCTCCCAAATTCACAGAGTGGGAGGGAAAAACCCTAAGATTCCAACCACATACCAATTGTTTCCTGCTGCTAGGGACCGGAAGGGCATCTTAATTCCGAAACTAGACAGGAAATAAGTTGTGCTGTTTTTGCCTTGATGCTCCTTTATATCTATCTAAGTCCCTGCAATTTAATGGAAACCAAACATTCAACTGAAAATTTTTCTTTCCCATATTTAGTGTCTCCTCTCGCATTTCCATAAGATACATTTCTGCAAACCAGCAGGATTCTGTGCTCAGACATAGATGTTCCTCATAGGATTCTACAGGGGTGGCTCGGACTGCAGGATCAGCTCCCTCCCCGAGAAGAAAGTTAGGAGATCTTTGGCAAGTTGCAGGGCTACAAAGCATGCACCATGGTCCTTGCCTGCCCATTTGTATTTATAAGAAACAAAGAAACCAAGTGATGTTTCTGCCCGCCTCTGCTCCTACCGCCCCCTGCTGGCGGCAGGATGGGTGAATAGGTGTTCTTCCTGGGCTGCCTGAGTTTGTTGAGGATCCGTGGGATACAGACCTGCACACTAACCATGTGAGGCAGAGCCAAAGGCAATGATGATTCTCCTCTTGATGTGACTTCCTTAGCGTGGTGAGGGGGGGGTTATGCCTCATTCATCCTGTATCCTTAGCATGTAGAGGTCCAGCAGAGTTTCCTAAGGACTGCACACACGGCTGCATTTTGGGCACCTTATCAATTGCTGGAGGGTATTGTTTTGTTACCTTTTGGCTGTCTGGAAGTTCCAGAAACCCAACGTGGCTTGTTCCTTTTGTCTCATCTTCAGGATGGCAGCACAGCGCTCTCCATAGCCCTGGAAGCAGGACACAAGGACATCGCCGTTCTTCTCTATGCCCACGTCAACTTCGCAAAAGCCCAGTCTCCGGTCAGTGCTGTGCGTTTGGCGTCTGTAAACAGGCTGACGTCCTCCAGCCTGGTGGCCCCCTTCCTCAGGGAGTTGGCAGGAGATGCAGGTTTGATGATGATTCCGAAAATGGAGGTTCTAGTCTGGAACTTGAGAGTTAGCGTTTTTGCCCCTCGCAGAAGGCCAGGAGGGCTAGTGGTTAGCACAGCAGAGACTGAATTCCCGCTTGCTCAGGAGACTTGCTCTCTCACATCTTCCCATGAAGGGTTTATTCTGGGCAGAATTATCCCAACGCACATCCTGAGCCCGTGAATACACAGCACCATGTTCCTGGCATTTTCCTAAAGCAGACAGTGACTAGCAACCTGTGGTCCCCAAGTCCACTTCCAAGGACAGCTGCACGTGGCACTGCTGAGCCAAGCTGGCTCCAGAGCTGCTCCTGCTAGTGGACGTGTGTCCTGGGTTCCAGCTCTCCTCACTCTAGCTCACAGGTGGTTGTCAGCTGTGGTGGACAGATGTGTCACAGAGGACACATCTGCCTGAGGTCACTTTCTAACCCCCAGTTTTTTCCTTTCCTGGTCTCTAGGGCACCCCCAGGCTTGGAAGGAAGACATCTCCTGGCCCCACCCACCGAGGTTCATTTGACTGATTGTATGCAAATAGCCGTCCATTTACATGCCACATTAAGCTGCTAATTGTTCTTGTTGGGGGTGACAAATACTGAATGTATACATTTTGTGCCTGAACTCACCAGCAAACAGAAGGCAGAAAACCAAGGGTTGAAGGCTGGAGCTGTCACAGTAGAAGTTGAGCCAGCAGGAATTTGCTGGCCCGGCTGGGCACACGCCGCCTCCCTTCTGGCCATCTGCCCTCTGGGTGGGGCACACTTTACCCCCGTCTCTGTTGCTGTTGAGTCTCTGCTCCGTTATGTACAGTTGTAGGAAATTGTAACCTGACCTGAGTGGACGTCTTCTCAACCACCCCCACCCCCCAGCCCCCACCCCCGACGCCCCACTGCTGAGAAGTGTCAGGTTCTCATTCCAGCGGTGTTTTTAAAATTTTCCACAAGTATTTATATTTCCTAAAGGTGGAACCATTGGAAAGCTCTTCAAAAATTCCATTTCCAGGATGGTTTTGTTGATTTCTCTTTTGTCTTTATTATTTTAAAGTAAGGAAGTTAAGATGACTTTGATCCTTGGTAACTTGGGCCCGGATTGGTAGGTTTCTGTCTTAAAAAGAAAAGATGGAACTCTCAGAAAGTATAGAATTTACAAAAGGAAATCTTTTCAGTTGCTTTTATCTAGGTGGATGTATTATATGACTTTTTATATAAAAGGTGTCTATAAAAAATTGACACAGTATTTTCAACTTTTATATTCCATAGTAATTAAAGACATGAAGAACTATATGTAACATTACCATATTTTTATTAATAATTGCACAACTCTGTATCTATTGATCAAAGTTGAATTGTTAGAGGAATTGGCTCTGTATTTGCCTCTAGAGAAACATAGTGTAGTTAGTCCTCCACATATTTATGGATTCCTTTATACCATGTCACATTTACTTTGGTCTTATATGTATTTAAATGTTTGAAGTGCCTTAGACTCTTGCCATATTTTCAAAATAAAATTTCATTAAGCTCTTTTGCGTGTCCCCGCCTCATCTCTGACAGCTGTCTGCCCCCATCCTGCTAACTTACAGCAGTGGCAGCAAGAGGTGACATGGATGGATTGCACTGGGCAGGCGAGTGCCCAGGCTCCTGGTCTTGCACTCCGACAAGAGGAACATCTCCTGAGAGCGCTTCTCCGTTTCCACAGCTCTGCTCATTACTCAGGCTGCCCGTCATGAGTCTGAAATTTAAGACCTTATTAGGGAGACAGTTCCTCAGACAGGTAATCTCCCGGGGGAGCCGATGAGCTCACTGTTCTCGGGCGCAGAAATATAAGTCCTTGATCCTAAGTTTGGGTGTAACTGCTGGGTGACAGGTTGTAACCTGTAGTGATGAGAAAGGAGAGATGAAGTCGGACAGACTTTTTACTGCAGCCTGCTGGCCCGGCACCACCTGTTTTCAAGTCCTTTTTAAAAAGTAAAAGGGGGGGCCAGCCCGGTGGCACAGCGGTTAAGGTCACACACTCCACTTTGGTGGCCTGGGTCTGCCGGTTCGGATCCAGGGCATGGACCTATGCGGTGCTTGGCAAGCCAAGCTGTGGCAGGCGCCCCCATGTAAAGTAGAGGAAGATGGGCATGGATGTTAGCTCAGGGCCAGTCTTCCTCAGCAAAAAGAAGAGGATTGGTGGCAGATGTTAGCTCAGGGCTAATCTTCCTCAAAAAAAATAAAAAGTAAAAAGGATTGAGTCCATCCCATTAAAATGAAGAAGCATGGCAGCCAAAATGCAAACTAGGTGTTTTGGCACTGTTGCTAGTGGTGAATTTTAACCCAAGGCCGTTTATGAGAGCCGGGTGCATTGAGAAATATCATGGAGCCTTTCTTAAACCTTTCTTCCTCTCCTTCCTTCCTTTCATTTATTCACTCATTACAGAGCTTGAGAAAGAGGTCAGAGAAGAGATTTTTCCAACAGGTGCGTCATCACAATGCTTGCCCTGGGAAACCTGTTTCACAGGCTCAGAGGTTTGCATCTTTTAGAGAAGAACTTGGAGGAGCTGTGAAAAAGCAGGGTTGGCAACGCAGGCCAACTTGGGGCAGTCACAGACGCTCTCCCAGGACTACGCCAGGGGCCTCTGGGGCAGAAAGGCCGTCCTCTTCCGTGAACTGTGAAAGTGAGGTCACAGCTACCTGGAGTCGTGTGCGTCTCTTTCCCTCCCAGGACAGATCTGTCAGCTCTGGGATTTGGGCTAAATTTCAGTTCAGATAGTTATTCAAGCCCAAGTTCCTTCAGACCTCAAATAGTGCAATAAATTAAAGCAGAGGAGTGTTTGTGTTTGAAGAGAAGTGGGGCCGTGAGCTTTCTGCCCCTTAATGGCATGCCATGCCTGTTGAGCAAGGAGGGCTGCGTCTCAGGAGGTTTGTGGTCCTGGTAATGTTGGTGGTTCCATTTGAGAAAGGAAGGCATCAATATTGTCGATACGTGAGAAAATGAATTCCTACATCTGCAAGCTGCCTGCAGATTCTTGTGCTAACTTTTGAAAAAGAAAGCAAGGGCCTGTGTTCTTGTGGAGGGACGTCTGCTTCAGGATCTCACTTCAGTGTCTCACTTCTGGGTACCGTGTGCGGGCTTGGGCCTTGCTCGCTCTGCTAACACTGGGCACTCAGAATGCTTTTGATCTTTGGATCTTGGCACACTGCATAAACCAGCCTGATTCTCCCTGTTGGTCCAGCTGTGATTTATTGAGGCACAAGACCATAAAGGGATTTGTGGCAGGACGCTTGGGCAAGGGTCCCAAGTGAGGCCAGCACAGGCTGGGGACGCCTGATCTTATTTTCCAGCTTAAGTGAAGAGAACGCTAAACCTTTAAATGACAGAGCACCAATTTCCCAGAAAACTTTACCCTGGAAATTTAGAAGCTGAAGGCCAGAATCCACCCCAAGACATAAGGAATAGAGCACTGGGAACTTTGAGACTTTAATGGTAAGGAAGTAACACAGACAACTTGTCCTGCCACCATTGTGACTAACTGGACCAAACCATACTAAGGGGTGGGCGGGCCTTGCTTCTGGAAAAACTGACCAAGAGCATGCCGTCTAGCACTAGTCCCAAATAAATGAAGTGTTGAGCCCTTACCTGTGTGGTGTTGATGCTCCAATGAAAACAATTGTATCCCTGACTTTTGTGAGACGAAAGTAACTGCAGATGTGTGATAACACTTGCAGGTAGAATCAGGTAAGAAACTGCAATTTTTCCCTCGAAGGAAATCATGAGCAGACTAACCATAACCTTTCTTTAAATCCTAATGAGTCCTTTTTGGGAAGGGGCCTGCTGTGAGCAGAGTTATTTTTATTTTTATGATGCTTTTGTGTGCGCTTTCCCCTTCCCAACCTGTGTAAGAACTGAGTGAGGGAGCTGGTGGCTGGTGAAATGCAAATTCCGGGCCCCACCCTGAGCTTTCTGATTCTTTGGGTCTGGGAAGGTGCCTCTTGAACAAGCATTCTGGGTGTTTCTCAGTGTGGCCTTTGGTACACTGAGAGTTTTATTACTCCCGAATTGTGAGACACTACCCACACATTCTTTTCTAAACGAGCTAGGTGGGGTGGGGAAAGCGATAACAAAACAAGAAAATGACATTTGATCTTTGATGTATAAAGAGGCAACATAGAGTTTGTGTGGTGTTGATCCACGTTCAGTGGCATTTCTGCACCTCCTGGAGGAGTCGGCCAGGAACCATGGCTGCCACGGGTCCATTCTTCTGTGCTTAGGGGACAGGAGGAGGGGTGAGTCAGGACATGAGTGACAGCAGCTGAGCAGGCTGACAGCTCTTGGAGCATTTTCCTAAGTTAATCTCTTCCTTTCCCACTTCCTCGTGAAGCAGGACTGTTACCACACAGGGAGAAGGCCATGACCCGTTGCTTTGGCTTTGGAACAAAGACAGTTTTCTGTTTTCTTTTTTACTGAAAGCAGAATTCTTTTCAAGCCCTGGGCCTTAGCCAGAGTATTTAATTCTGCTTTCTGCCATAAGGAAATCACTAATCACATGTTTACTCTGGTCTTACTCAGCATGGCTATAATTTAGAGGCCAGCTGATTATAAAAAGATATTTCAAGTCCATTTTGCTGAAGATGATTACCGCGAAAGGATGTGACTGCTCCATCGGTCCCAGTGTTCCAGAGCTGCACACACTCGCACTCTCTCCCTGCCCGAGTCACTGGCCTTTTCCTACCGGGAAGAATTGCGAAAGTCACAGTCAGCCGTGTGAAAGATGGAGTCAGCACGGTGTCCCTGAGATGCCTGGCCTGGATTCTGGCAAGGATTTTGTAGAGAAGCTGGAAAGCAGAATACCATTTCTATGGACGCATGCTTGTACAGATATGCCAGATTTTGAGGACATCCGGGGAGGAGCTGGCATTTTAGGAAAGCAGCTGCCCACTGCCTCTCCACTGACACCTTTGATGCTTTTTCAGGCAAGGAGATGGGAACTATATCCCTAATTTTCAGATAATGGAACCTGCATGAGAAACATTCCTAAGACCAAATGACAATCTTGTATTTGAGCCAAAATAAGTTTTGCACTTGTTCCCCATTCCCCAACCGGAAAGATCCAGTTTGCCCAGCCCTAGAACCACCTGAAAGGGTGAGGTTGTATGATGGAGAGGAAGAGAAAATACCCAAGCCGCAGGTGGGCAGGTGCAGCTTTGCCACCAGTGGTGTCAGGCAGCTCAACGCTGGGTAAATGTTGTGTGGGAGACCAAGTGCCAGCTGGGCAGGCCACTTATTTCTCATGTGTCAAGCAGCGAAGATTCTGGCTGTGACCCCATCTGCTCTGTTATGAAACCACTGAATGTGCTTAAATAAACAGGTATAAAGACAATGCGCATTAATTAGGTCAAGTCCCCTGAGAGTTGACCCCCTCAACCCTGTTTAAAATATGTCACACACACCCCCGCCCCCCTGCAGAGAAGCCAGTCCGCTGACAGGAAGATCACTAGATCAGCTTTCATGCTTGGGTTTGTAACATCGCCTGCCAGGACTGAGCACTTCTGGGGCCTGGCTGATAGATGCTAGTGGAATGAATGAGTGTAAACAATTGAAGTATGGTGTTGGAAGTCAAGAGTGTGCTACCATTAGGGGAGGGGGAGGAGATCCCTGGAGGAAGCCTGAGGAGGGCGGGTGAGCCCATGGGAAGCATCTGCTGCTTAGCCTTGAGGTAGCTACACTGTTCTGTTCACTTTGTGATCATTTATCAAGCAGTATGCTTACAATTTGTGTGTTTTCTGTGGATACATTAACTTCAATTTTTTCTTTTTAAGATTTTATTTTTCCTTTTTCTCCCTAAAGCTCCCTGGTACATAGTTGTGTATTTTTAGTTGTGGGTCCTTCCGGCTGTGGCATGTGGGACGCCGCCCCAGCATGGCCCGACGAGCAGCACCATGTCTGCACCCAGGACTCGAACCGGCAAAACCCTGGGTGGCCGAAGCAGAGCGTGCAAACTTAACCACTCGGCCACGGGGCCGGCCCCTTAACTTCAATTTTTTTATTTAAAAAAATGAAAAATTTGAACGAAAAAGATCTTCTTGGAGGAGGATGTAGATTTTGTAGATTTGAAGGTCAATGGGAACAAAGAGACCATGAACGCAAAACTGGGAACTCTTGGCCCTGCATTTCTTTAATTTTAACACATGGCTTTGCACACGATGGATGTTGTGGCCTATTCATAATTCGAGGTGTTCTCAGATACTCCAGTTCTTTTTCTGTGTACTATCCGCCCATTTTCAAAGTTAGGCTTGACCATGTGACTTGCTTTGCAATGAAACCTTAGTGGAAGTGACAATGTGTCAATTCCAGATGGGAGCTTTAAAAGCCACTGTGCAGTCACCGTGTCCTCTTCCCCCGTCATAGTGATCATGGAAGCAGGTGTTTGAGATGGACTTGCCGTCGGCCTGGCTGCCTGAGTGACTGTGTGGAGTAGGGCTCCCTTGCTGACTCTGTTACAGGTGTACTGTGAGTAAAAAATAAACCTTTATTATGTTAAGTTAGGGAAGTTCGGTCGTGATTCGTTACCGCGGTATACCTCAGGTTTTCTTCATTGATATAGAAGTTGGTTCCAGTTAGTGAGTGCTGCTGTAACCAAATGACGTAGTAGGTGATTTGTGCACAGCAAGGACACTTACTGAGGACTCAATCACAGAACACAGAAAAGTATTTGATGCTTTTCTTAATTTTCCCAGTACCGGTAGCATCCTAGATGCACAGGGGAGGAGGTAATGCATCACATAGATGCCTTAGGGCACCAGGACGAAACCTCCATGGGAAGGGGACCATTTCCTCTGAGCCTTGTGAAGCAGATTGTAGCTTATGAATTTGTCGTTCTCATACTTGAGCCTGTTCATCAGAATCCACAAGAGGGCTTGTGACAACACAGATGGCTGGGCCCCACCCCAGAGTTCCTGATTCAGTAAGTCTGGGAAGAGGCCAAGAATTGGCATTTCCAAGAAGTTCCCAGGTGATGCTGCTGGTGCAGAGACCACACTCTGAGAACCCCTCTCCTGGGGAGGGAGTATTATAAGAGGACTTGCTCTTATTTCAATCACAAGGACCTGCTGACTAGGAATCCTAAGGGTCTGTATTCTTCAATTTTTTGTGTGTTTGCGGTTTCCAGTAACTAAGCCTTCCAGTTAGCCAATTCCCTGTGGAACTCTTGCTCTCCAATGTAAAAACTGAATTTTGCAAAGATGTGATTGCCTAATGGCAAATCTTTCCTTCTACAGCTTGTATAACAAATCAAGTGTTTATAAATTCTGTATTCATCCAGAATTGGGTTTTAGAATTTGGCTAGAGGACTAAATTTGAATCACAGCAGTCTTGTAAGAAAAATGACCCATACATTACACTTAGAAAGAAAGAAATCCTTATTTATGCCAATCCCACTGAGTCTGTCTTTGTGTTGGCTCACTCCCTCATGAATGATCATTTAAAAATCGTGGTCTCCTCCCAAAATCCCACTGAGGCACAGAGGAGAGGGTGTGCTCTGTTGCCATCCTCTCAGCTGCTGCCTCTGAATTCCATCTCTGTGTTCTCATTCTGCCATCAGACAGAGGCACACAATGGTTTCCCTTGACAGAGCCAAGACAGTGGTCATTCTCGATGCTCACGCCAAGGTCCAAGAGACAGAGGCATCTGTGAGGGAAGCCACAGGGGCCCATGGGACCAGGAACCAGCTGGAGGGATCTCCCTGCCTAAAGGCACGTAGTGTGTGTCCCTAGCCCTCAGAGACTGAATTGAGATGAGTAAGAAGAGGGAAGAGAAATCAGTGTTTCACTGGGAAACTGGAGGCAACTTGTTTATATCCTCCCCCATCTATAAATTAATCTCCGAGAGACAAGACTCACTTTCAGAAAGTACACTTGCTGACATGGATTGATGGCAGGCCTTGAATGACCAAAGCACACTAATGAAGTTCCTCCACAGGCTTCATTCAATCATTGTCAGGATATATGACCAATATATATAACCAAATAGCCAGAAGCTTGGTGTTGATCTTGTAAACTCTGCTGTATGGTCTGCTCTATAAAATATTTTAAAAGGTAGAACAGAGTACTTTTATTTATCCTTAAGTGTCAGAGTTCAGGAACTCCAGCTCAGGAGGCCAATAATCCTACAATTGCTAGAGCACAAGAGACTTGAATTCAGGAATTTGTTTTGCCACATTCTTTGTGCTTCTCATCCACATTGAAATTAGGGAAGCCAAACACTGCCATTAGCCATCAATAAGTCTTAGAAAGGTTACCTTTCAGTGATCTGTACGTACACTGACCTTTACATGTAGAGGAGTTTTATCCAGGTGCCAACATGAGGAATGTTAACTGCTACACCCAACCCACCTCATGTGGGTGGGGAAATATAGGTAGGTGTCATTTTTCTTGGCTTTGCTTCTCCCACCTCTATTCGATGCCCAATAAAGAACACTTTTCACTTCTTGTTGTGCTCATTCTCTGGTTTTACCAAGGTATGAAACACATCTTAAAGACCAATGAAAGATACTTAGCTCCGGGCAACACAAGTGAAGGGCAATCTTCAGGGACCCATTTTTTTATTTGCAGGTGCAAGTTGCTTCCGATAATTCTTCAAAGGATGTGTCGTCTCTAATTTCTAAGTGGACATGTCAGTCATCTATGGCCACAATAATGCTATGTAACACAGCCCTCAAAGCCTCAGTGGCATACAACAATAAGCGTTAATTGCTCACATGTCGGGGGTGGTCAGTGAGGTGGCCTTGCTGACCTTGGCCGGTCTCACTGCTGTCAGCTGATCGAAGCTGGCTTTGGTCAGGCAGCTGAGGCAATTCGGTCTGTTCCACATGACTCTGATCTTCCAGCTGGGAGGCTCAAGCAGGCCCTCATGTCATAATGGAGACACACGAGGAACAAGTGGACAAATTATTCTCGAAGTTTAGGCTCTGAACTGGCACCTCTTCATTTCCACGGCATCCTCTCGGCCCAAGCAAGTCACAGGGCCAGCCCATATTCAAGGAGATTGGGAAACAGATCCTGCCTCTTGTAAGAAGAGCAAAGCCACATCAGAGTGTTTGGCTATAGACAAAAGTAAAGAATTTGGAGCCATAAAATGTAACAAATCTATCACAGCGAGATCCTCGTCCAGCAATTGTTCTGACCAGCGTTTGGAGGTTTCTCAAGAGACATACTTCTATTAACCTCCTTAAATACCTGTGGGAAAGGGTGGAGACAGTAAATCCGGTCCTCCCTTGAGGCTAACTGATGTTTGCAGAGCCCTGTCTAAGGTGGAGGCTTTCTGTAAATTCTCAGCCACACCATTACCACAACCTTGATTGTCGCCACGGGAGAGCCCCTGACTAGAACTATCTGCCACAAAGCATCTAGTGACCGTGAACTGAAACAGTGGACAGAAAATGGTAGCTTGTCGGAAATTAGGGGGTGGTAGCCCAAAGGCAGCTGTAGGAGAAGAGCGTTGTCATAAAAGATTCCTGGGAGCCAGTTTCAAGGATATTTTTTAGGAGAATCAGGGTGAGGCACAACCGAGGAAGGAAGTCGATTTCTCCGGCCTGTCCTCACTTAGGAGCCGACACCAGAAAGCAGGAGGGCAGTTGGATCTCCACAGCCTTTGGTTTCCTACTGAGACAATCAAAGAGGGGACTGGCATGAGTCCTGCTAGCGTCCTCCTCAGGTCTTAGCTGGCAAGCATTCCTTTCACTTCAGGCCATGGCTCACAGGGGAAGGCTCCCCAATCATTCCCGACTTCCTGTCCATGAAATTGCTCTGAGGCAGTCTCACCAAGGAGTCCATCCCCGTCTCTGGGCAGTTACTAGGAGACATCACCCCTACCTGCTGAGAGCTGATCCCGGGCTGACGTACCACACGGAGCTTGGGCGCTCACTGTGCCCTGCTGGGGTGTATGAATGTTGAGCTTGGGGGTGGGGAAGCTGGCAGAGAGGAGAGCTTTACCACTTGCTAATGAAGTGAAAGGAATTCCTCATTGCTTAAGGACATTTTAATTCTTTTGGCTTGATCTGGATATAAGCTGTTTACTGAATCTACTCCAAATACTGAGGCATGTGGTCCGTGGCCCCCTAGAAAGGTGGGGCAGACCACATCATCGCTTTGGTCAAGCATGGGAGGCAGCCTTATAGGAGAACAGGTGGTGCTAATAGGAAGAACAAGGATGAGAACTATATTAACTGTCAAATACTTTCTGAAATACTAAAGATGATTTGGTCAGTCAGGCTCTGGCCTGAATCTCCTGTGCTCACGGAGGAAGGTTCAGACGCCTGATGGCCTATGGCTTCTCACTGCAGACAGACAGGAAGCCATGCTGGAGCTAAGACAGATGAGTACTCACATCTGCTTCAGGGAGGGGGCCCAGGAGTCCTCGCTGCAGCTGGCTTTTCATGCCATGGAGACTTTTCTCTACGTGTGGGTTCCAAGACGACCAGGCTCGGCCTCTGCTGCTTCATCAATTCCCTTCTAGGGATCCCACTTTCCCCACCACCAAAATGGCAAGCAGCCCAGCCTCACTCGCTGAGATTGAAAGGAGGGTTCCTGGCACAGATCAGGGTTTAGAACCCGCCCAGGGAGGCGGATTCTACAAGGTGTTCTCGGCGAGTCTCAAGGTGGGCGGTCCCACGTCTGAAGGGCAGTTGTACAGACAGGGAAGAGGTGAGTTCTGCGCTGCTCCGGGAGGAAGAGGGTTCGAGTACTGAGCCAAAAGTCCACCAGCCAGCACACACCACCACATTTAAATGGCCCCCCAGGAGAGAGTGAACCAGGAAAAGTTCACTCAACCAAATCAACTAAACAGATGTTTGTTCAACTAAATAAACTCTGAATGGTCACCACTGGTCCTTTGGTAGGGGGCCTTGTTAAGGGGTGTGAGAGCTTGCGTGGGCATCCCGAGTCCCCACCAGCCCTGGGACTCCTTCCTCCAGTTCCTCTAACCCCGACAGTTCACTTTGTTCCTCTGTGCAGCCTGACCCGTCAGCTCCCCCTAGTGGCCACTGGTGGACACACCCAAGCATGAGCCAGTCTCCTAATAATGGTGTTTTTCAAACAGGAAGTCACAGGGTACAAAACCAACATAACTACAAGCATTTAAAAAAATTGAATAGATCAGAAATCCAAGATTGTACCACATCCAGTAATGGTAAGTATCATGTCGTGAACCTTTACACATATATTTGTGTATGTGTGTGTATGTATGTTCTTGGTCACGAGGTAAGATGTATTTGGTACAGTGGGTAGAGTAGAAATTTTAAAAGTTTGCAAAATCTAGGACCAGAACATGATGCAACCGGGTCCTCCGTAGTTCCTCATGGCAAGGAAGGCTGGGAGGAATCATCTTCACCCATTTTGGCTCAGCGTTCTGAGTCAGAGGACAGCACAAAAGCAGGAGAAGATACAGTCCCTGCCCATCGAGGGGCTAACGACATAGTTGACAAACAGCCACACACAAGTAAAGAAAAGCAAGTTATGGTGCAGCAGGCACCTGAGGCAGGACCAGGCGGGTAGAGCCAAGGGTGGGTAGGAGTAGGGTGGGAACAGAGAATCAGGGCCGGGGAGATTTGTCCCCAGCTGTGTCATGAAGGACCAAGGGCATGAAGGGCTAAAGGCAGAGGGATGTTTACCTCACAGCAGGCTGGAGCTGGAAAGGACTTTACAGCTAATGTCACCACCTCATTTTTTTTTTCTGGTAACCCATATTTATAGCTTCGTGGACTATAAAAGTTTCAAAGTTTATAGCAAGTGCTTTCTCTTTCAAGGTCAGTTTATTTCTCCCTCTCTTATATTGACTTCTTATTATGTTTGATTTTTGTATTGTGGTAAAATATACATAACATGAAGTATGCCATATTAACTTTTTTTTTGAGGAAGATTGGCCCTGAGCTAACATCCGTGCTCATCTTCCTCTACTTTGTATGTGGGCCACTTGCTTCAGCATGGCTGCCAAGCCGTGCATAGGTCTGCAGCTGGGAATCCTGGGCCACCGAAGTAGAATGTATGAACTTAACTGCTGCGCCACTGGGCCAGCCCCATATTACCTATTTTGTAGTGTACAATTCAGTGGCCTTAAGTATATTCACAATGTTGAGTAATCATCACCACTATCCATTTCCAAAACTTCTTTGTCACCTGAAACAGAAACTGTAATCATGGAACAAGTCCCCATGCCCCACTCCCCCTTGCCCCTGTAGCCTCAGTTCTACTTTCTGTCTCTATGAATTGGCCTATTCTAGATATTGCATATAAGTGAAATCAAGTCCTTTTGTGTCTGGTTTCTTTCACTTAGCATAACGTCTTCAAGGTTCATCGTGATGTAGCATGTATGGGAACTTCATTCATCTTTATGGCTACTGTTCTATTGTGTTTATAGGCCGCATTCTGTTTATGCAGTCATCAGCTGACGGACATGGGTTGTTATCACCACCTTATTCTAAAAGGAAGGAACTGCAGCTCTCACTGATTCAGTTACCCCATCACTTAGTGGGAACCGTGATCAGAGAGACCACCGCTCCTGCCTCCTAGACCAAGACTGTCACCACCCAGGCCGCTCAGTATGACAACCTTTTATTTCACGTTCTGCTCTGGTTTCAAACAGTGAAAAATAACAACAAGCCCTTATGTAGCACTTCACTACATCCCAGGCACCGTTCTGTGTCCTTGATGCGTGTTAACTAATTTTCTCCTCATTACAAACCTAACATAGTTGTACACCATTACTTTCCCCTTCTTACAGATGAGGAAACAGGAACATGGAGAAGTTAAGCAACTTACCCAAAGTCACACAGCTATTAAGTGACAAAGCTGGGCCAAGAACCCAGCTCCAGAGGCCATGCACTTAACTGCTCCCCCACACTGCCTCTCTTGTAGAGGGAAAAGCATGTCCTGGTGGGATAATATTTCTAGTGTTAGCGACTGGAATTCCAGAGAGGAAATCAATCGAGGTGCCCTTTATCTGAGATTAACTCAGGAAGACAAGTTTATTCCAGGGAAAAGACTGCAAGGTGAGTTATGCCTGCCTTTACACAAAGGTCCATGGCCCCAGACTCTGCATGAGTCTCATGGGACAGTTTCCTCCTCTGACCAAGATGATCCAGGAACTAGGAGGCAAATGAAAATCCTTCGTGCCCAGAATGGGTTCCCTGAAACATTCTGGACTCTGCTCAATTACAGACACAGAAGTCTGATGCTAGGGATGCCCCTGCTACTGACAGGGCGATTACTCAGTTTTCCATGTGCCTCTGAGTCTCACATGCCAGCCTACCGTGGCCACTATAGTTAGGGTTAGGCTAGTAATATGCAGACCCCAGAAGACCCAACAACACTGCCCCAGTTAAATTTGGGCCTGTGTCTTGTTGACTAGGAAGACAGAACCTTCTAGAACAAAAGCCAAAGAGAATCCACAGCTGCTTTCTCGAAGCCTGTTAGACTTGGAAAAGCAAGTGAAGAGGAAATCACTCCCACCCTAAGCAGAGGGAAAATAGAAAGGAGGCCCGCTGTCTCCAGTGAAACAAACAAGGATGCTTAATTTCCAGGTACCGCTGAGAAAATGTATTATTAGAAAGTCTGAGCCCCAAAGGACTCTGTGTCCTTGCAGTGTGGCTGTCTGGGTTCTCAAGGGTGTGGTTTCAGCCACTAACTCTAAGGACTTCAGTTGGTCGGTCAACAAGAACAGAACTTATTTACCTGCCACAGCACATCGGGCTGTAGCTTTGATAAGACTCCCTCAAGGTGCCCTTCCAAAGCCACCAGTTGGCTGGCTTTTGCCACTTGCCTTGGGGAAGCCGCAGACTGCTAGAATAGCAAGAAAGGGCACAAATGCACTGCTACTTTACGTGTCTAGCCATTTTGAATTTTTTTCTTCAACCTTACTTAGCAGTAGTAACCAAGGTCTCCCACATCAGAAATGAGGGACCACAAAAATCAAGGGGATACAGTCAAGGAGGGGGAACCATTTTTCCTGCCACAGATTGGAAACGACATTCCTGACTCATTTCTGGTGGTCAATAAAACACCTTCCACCCCAGTCTCGGTAAGTCCTTCCTGTGATCCCCCACTGGCCCAGAAGTCCCCACAATGGGCACCATTGAGTTCTAACGAAGCCTCAGACCCTGTCCGGAGCTGGGGCAAGAAAGACTCCATGAAGGTAGAAAACCAGCAAAAGCTGCAGGCTCCAGCACCCTTCCAGTAACATGCAGACCCCAGAAGAGTCACACAAGCACCCAAAAACCCTGCCCCAGTTACAGTCAGGTCATGTGACTCTTTGACCAGGAAGAGAGAAACTTCTAGAATGAAAGCCAAAGAGAATCCACAGCTGCTTTCTACAAACCTGTTACATACTTGGAAAAGCAAGTGATGAAGAAATCACATGAGGTCGTGCCTATGAAGGGTTTGTAAACTTGCTTGGGCACTCTAGGATTGTTAGCCATTTTGCCAAGGGTAAGGGCACTGTGTCTTGAGGTCAGGATGATTATCATGCCCCGTTTCACTCTGGCATCCCTCCCCAGAGCACACAGGCACTCACACAACAACTGTCTTCCGAGTTACCCTGTGAGCACGGCCAACAGCTGGGCCGGTGGGTAACCCGTTAAGCTGTAGACGTCCATGTTCAGATTGGATTGTCCACTGCAGGGCTGAACCCTGGCAAGCTGCTCTGATGGGGAGAAAGGAAAAAGGATAGAAGCCCATTGGACAGTGGGAAGATTTTTCTGAGGAATCTGCAGCTGTCTTTGCGGGGTGTGAGGGGGAAGGAGGTCCTCTCAGGAATTAGGATCTGCTGTGAGGCAGTGGCGGGCTTCATTCACTCCTGTGATCCTCTGTCTCGGACTAACTGATTCCACCACTCCTGGGTCGGGTTGCACTGTAGAATGTTCAAGGCTCCCCTCCTCTGTAACGGCTCCCTCTCCTGTCCGCCCATACAATGGCAGCTGCTGTTTATCAGTAACTTCCTGTGGGCCTGATACTGTGCTAAACACTTCACATGCATCACCTCATCAAATCCCATTAGCTAGTGGTCATCAAGTCCACCTTCCTGAGCGCTCTTGTCCAGCCCCTTCTCTCCTCTAGTCCCTTAATCCAAGGTACCACCACTCCTGGATTGTTGCAAGAGGGTCTGAATTGATCTCCCCACCGCCAGCCTTTCCACCTCCAGTGTGGTCATATTATTCCCTGCTTAAAGCCACTCAATGACTCCCTCACTTCCTCCTTGGTCTGGCATGATGAAGTTTCCTCCATAATTTGGGTTCAGCCCCATCACATTCCTCCCACACCCTCCAACTGAGCCCAACCAAACTGCCACAGGAGTTCTTAAACTTCAGCCCTCATGTCACCCACTTTATTACTCATAACTTCTCCCCAGTGTGTTCCACAAAGAGCTGAGGCTCCTTGGGTTCTCTCATTTCTGAACATCAAACACCGGTCTTCTTTGCCAAGGAAATGTGTCTGCATGATGCAGAGGAGCATGGCTCCAACAAGGGTTATGAGGGATGGCCTTATCCGTATCAGTGGATATATCGCTAGACAACCAGGACTGATCAGAACAATACACTCCTAACGTATCCATTCACCTGCACGGAAGGCGATCAATATGGAGATGAAGTCCAGTTTAATAAGGGATTAAACAAGCAAAACATTGGCCCCCTTTGCTGGTTCTGAGTTACAGGGCACGAAGGTACTGCCCTGCCACGGGCCCCCCTTCCATTTTGCAGCTGACAGCTTCAGGCCCTCATTTCTCACCAGACCAAACGCTTAGCTCCTGCTCTGCTGGGTGTTTCTTTTCAGTAATGAAGCTTCAGTGACCAATAATCACAGCACACAAAATAGAATGCTTCAGATTTCCATGTGGTTTAAGTGGGAGAGTCTTCGTTTTTGAAAGCATGTTCCAGACTCCTTCAAAAAAAGCCAAAATTATTTTCTCCTGTAGGCCGTGGACATACTGAACTTCACATCATGTAAAGTGAGGGCCCCAAGGGGGCTCCCTGGACCAGCTACACCAGATCCGGCTCTTGCCTTAACTCCATTCACTCTGCGGGCAATGTCAAGAGATGAGCCTATTTCTGCCTACAGTTGTAGAAACACAACATGACTTCAAGTCTGAGTACTAACATTCTAAAATACTGAAAGACTAAAATAAAACGCCATCCATGCAGACTTCTTTCCTATAAAATGAGATTATATTCCCTTCCTGTTCCATAATTAAAGATATTTTTCCCTCCAGTAAAAATAATTTAAAGAGGTCTAATTTTTTTCCCAAAAAAAAGAAAGGTAGGAATTAAAATACCATTGAGTAAGAAATTGTTGCAATGTTTCATCTAAATCACCATACTCATAAAAAAAGAAAAAAGCAATTTTAAGTGACTCTTTGCCTTGTACCGTGTTGAGACGTCACTGCTCTCATTCTTTCCTCTCCACATTTGTTTTACGTTCTTCAATTCCTCCACTATTTCTTGCAGCATATTATGAAACATTTATAGTTCAGGTATATATTTAATAGTTGTACACATCCTTTTCTTAATTAAAAAAAAAAAGTATAGGAAGCAAGAAACAAGAACCATACCCAGCGCCGGCCAGGGGAGCTGTGTGCCCTGTGGCTCTCTGCCCCCTTGTGTCTACGTCTGCATATTGCACTATCCTCCGTATTACCTGAGAAGCATGGTGTTCTTCCTCCCTGTGCCATATGGCCACCACCACCACCACCATACAACCGACCCCAAACCAACCCCAAGCCTGTGGATGGGAGAAGGAGCGATACCCTGCTCCAGGAGGAAAATGCAGGAGCTCTGGATTCAGACAGACTTAACTAGATTCCCGGTTTCCCACTTTACAGCTGAGACTTTGGGCAAGTTACCCCACCTTTTTGAGCCTGAGTTTCCACATCTGTAGAATGTAGGTGATAATAACCCCCTGCCTCCAGACTCAGGGTCACTGAACTTCCAGCAAGCCAAATGGATGGAATGTAGAGATTTCATGAAATATCATGAAGTGCTTACAAATCACAGACCAATGGATGCTTCCTGAACAAATGAAAGAATAAGTAGAATAGTTGATTAAACAGACTTGGGAAGAAGCGTGGGGCCAGCAGTCCAACTCCCTTCCCGATGCTCGAGTCCCCTCTTCTGAAGAACCAGTGAGATGAGGAGCAAGAATGGTGGTTGATGAGGGTGAGGCTGTCTTTCTGTCAGTTGCTTGTGGAGTCCCACTTTCAAGTTCCTAAAGACAAGAGAATTTAGATTCTCACTACCCAGAGATTACCAGTGTTAACAGCTTTGTGTATATCCTCCTGGGTAAAATTAATACACTGTCATTAAAAAATCCTAATTAAAAAGAAGCAAATAGGTCAAAAAAGGGAAGTCCGTCCTCTCCTTCTTTACCTGGCTGTCGTCTCCCATTTCTCTGGGAAAACCACTGTTAACAACTTTTTGTGTGCCCATCTCATTCTCTCTCAATATTCATAGCGTTATATATTGTATATTTCTATATAATAAAGTTGAACATAGGAAGTATACATATATAGAAGATACACATTTAAAAGTACACTTTAAATATTTTTAAATAGAAATATATGTGCAGTTTTTTTAAAAAAAATTAAGACTGGATTATTTTATATTATTCCATACCAGTTGCTCAAGCCAAAAAACTAGGAATCACCTTTGTTTTTCTCTTTCCTTACCCCCCACACCCAAGTTACCAGTAAATTCCATTGTCTCCATCTTTGAATATAACCCAAGTCTGCCTAACTACTTGTTACTACCTCACCAGGAAACAGATGCCACAGCCAAACTGGAAAACTCCAGAAAGAATTAATACGGGACAATTTACCAAGACAAAGGCTGGGTGTTGGGAAACCACAGGGAAAGCCACGGCACCCAGAGCTAGTAAAGCTGGAAGGAGAGAGTCGTGGGGAAAGGGCCTCCTTCATTTGAGGGACATGGGAGCCTGAGACAATCAGAGGGTAGAGCCAAGGGAATCAATAACCCAACCTCACTCTCCTCCCCCCTCATCTCTGCCAGGGCTCCGTTGGCCAAGCCAATGCCAGAGGGCAAGGAGCCCATGGATGTGGTCCACAAAACTTCCCTCCTGGGCAGAGAGCAGGGTAGAGAGGCTAAGAGTGGCTCTGGCTGGGCAGATGGCGGATAAGCAGCACAGTGTGTGTCCTATTTAATATTTATGTGCCTCAGGCCCAGAACAACCCTCATTTAAGATTTACATCCCTAGTGCCCAAGAAAATCCTTGATACTAGGGGGAAAATTGTGGTTATATTTCAACCGCATTGCCAGACACTAGAGATATAAACATAAATGTTAATAACCATTTGGCTGGAAGGAGAGCATGAAGGATGAAATAGAGAGGAGGAAGGAAGAAAACTTTTTCTGAGACAGGCATGTCTGATTAACTGAAGGGAACATGTTTGCAGGGACCCGAACATCCTCTCTGGGGACTAAGTCAGGTGCCCCAAAGGTGAGACCTAGTCTGAGTAACTCAAGAAAATTTTAACCCATCCTATTTTTTTTAAAATAGTAGTACAAGTGAAGTCTATCTTCAACTATCCATGGGGATCAAAGTAAAGTGAGTTTTGCCAGATCCTGCACACTAAGCTAGTAAATAGCAGTATCTATCAGGATAGAATCAGTTGTGTCATACAAACAAACAACAGAAAAACCTCAGTGGCTTCTTCTGAGTATATACTCAAAAGAATTGAAAGCAGAGTCTCAAAGAGATATGTGTACAGTCACGTTCATAGCAGCATTATTCACCATTGCCAAAGGAAGAAGCAAACCATGTGTCCCTCAGTGGATGAATGGATAAACAAGATGTGGTATACACATACAATGGAATATTATTCAGCCTTAAAAAGGAAGAAAATCCCGGGGCTGGCCCAGTGGCATAGTGGTTAGTTTTGTGCACCCCACTTCAGTGGCCTGGAGTTCGTGGGTTCGGATCCTGGGTGCAGAGAAACACACTGCTTGCCCAGCCATGCTGTGGGGGTATCCCACATACAAAATAGAGGAAGATGGGCATGGATGTTAGCTCAGGGCCAATCTGCCTCACCAAAAATAAAAAAAGGAAGAATATCCTGTCACATGCTGCAACATGGATAAGCCTCAAGGACATTATGCCAAGTGAAATAAGCCAGACACAAAGACAAATATGTGTGACTCCACATATGTGAGGGACCTATAGTAGACAAATTCATAGTCATAAGCAAAATGGTGGTTGTCAGAGGCAGTGGGGAGCGCGTGCTGGGGTGCTGTTGTTCAATGTGTACAGGAGTTTCAGTTTTGCGAGATGAAGAGAGTTTTGGAGATTGGCTCCACAACAATGTGAATTGACTTAAGACTGCTGAACTTAAAAATAGTTAAGATGGTAAATTTTACATCATATGCATTTTACTACGATTAAAAAAATTTTTTTTAATTAAAACAAAATTGTGGCTTAAACCACATAGTTTATTTCTCACTCCGACTGCATTTTCATCAAGGGTCGGCTAGGAGTTCTGCTCCAGGTTAATATTGTCCCCCCTCTGGACCCAGGTGGTGGAGGAACTACCTTCTGAAACCCTGCTGGTTTCCATGGCTGAGGAAAGAGACTGAGGGTGAGTCTCTCCCACCTAATAAGCTCAAGGTACCCTGCTTACATGAGATCAGAGACGGGGGGCAAGACAGCCAAGAACCAATGCAAATCTAAGAAATGTATCTAGAAAAAACCATAGGTATAGCCACTGGCACAAGAAACTGACTAGACTCAAATAGATAAGTTGACCGTGTTTTTAAAAGAACCATCAGCCTGGCCTAAAAGTGTCTGTGACTGCTTGAGATTTTAAATGACCCATGGTCCCCTCATGTGGGCAGCAAGCAGGCTGAGAAAGCTGTACATCCCCCAAGGAGGTCATTTACTAATGCCTTATTCTGATAATGTCAAGGAGAGTGATGAAAAATCAAAGCAGAGCCAAGAGCCATGGAGAACACAGATGAGGGAACCACCTCCAGGGAGCTGAAGCAGGGCCAATTCAATAAATACACCCTCCTTGCGGGAGCGGAAGAGTGGAGACGTAGAGTGTCCGCCCACCCTTAGTCCATTTCGGAATTGCTATGGAGCAGCGACCACTGTGTATCTCCCATTTCTCCCTTCCCCAGTGGGGCGCTTAATGCAGTTATCCTATTCCTGTTCAGCCATTGCTTACGGGGTGGAGGATACGCAAGTAACTCACCTTTCTAGTCCACTAGTTTCCAGATCAAGAGCAGCCATACTCCAGACCGATGAAACTGCGCCTCATTCTCTAACATAGAGGCTGTCATGAGATCCTCAGCTTTGAGCTTGATACTGAAACTAGATGGGACTTTTGGGCTCTAAGGGGAACGAGAGAGGACTGAGTACATTTTGTAAACAGAAGGAGGGTGAACTGAAAACTGGATCACCGGATAGGTAGATTGTTGTAACCTTTACCAATGTTCACCAAGTATTCTGGTTTTCTCCTATGCTGGGGGCACAGTAAGGCTGCACTTTTTGTCCCCCTTGTGGTTGGAAGAGACTGAACGACTAATTCAGTTGTCTTTCTTTTCGTCAGTTACACATGTGTACCAAGAAAGTAGTCTGCGAATCAACATTTTAGAAACTACAAATATAGGTTAAAATTAAACAAAAAAAAAAAAGAAAAGAAAGAAAAGGTAGATCAAAAGGGATTCGTGGTGTAATAAAGGCCTGGGGCAGATGGGAGAGGGTATTAAGAAAATAGGGGCCAGGGATGGCACCAAATAGGAAAAGAGCCACTTCAGCCTCCTTGACTGGCAACAGGCTGAGGACCAGTGGACTGAGATGCTTTGGTTCATTTATCTGCTCAGTGTTGCTGTTTGCAGCCCATCACTGACTCTCCAGCGACTTGCACAGAGATTAGTGAGCAATCACATCAACACCTAAGTGTGTTCTTGGGCATGACATTAAGGCTAAGTCTTGTGTTTTCCATAACGTGTGTTTGGTGCTCTAATTTGCTAAGTCCAATCTAGCAGGGAATACTAGACCTGACAGCCTTTCCTGGAGGAAAAGGTCCATTAGAAGGATCCATTGGCCAGTGCTCAGATATAACAGATTATGTTGATCCAAACCTGGGAGAGAAATATTTTTATAGAATTGTATAGGAATTTGTGATTTTAAAGCTATTCTGGTGGGGTGGGCAAGGTGGAGGGAGGAGAGTATTATGATGACTGAAGACAGTTACCAAGGATCCCAAAGGAATTAGGCAAAGTAGATGGATGAGTCAGCCCACCACCTTGACCCAGAAAGGCAGCAGCACTCCCTTCAAGGCCACCCTGGCTCCTCCCTCGGGCCCTCGCCCTGGCTTCTGCCATGGAATTCAAAAAGAAAAGGTCTTTGTAATCTGGAAGCCAAAGACCTTAGCAGAGCCCAGAAAGAGACAGCTGGCTTTCTGGATGGGCATGCTTCTTCCATTCTGGTAAAATTTATCAGCCCAGACCATAAGCTTGATGAGATTCTTGAAACATAAGAAGTGCTTGGCTGTTCATCCCTGAGTTGATCTGATCATACACTATAATCGAGTCCGTCTCCTTTCCCATCTCTGGATTTCTCTATCCCCAGAACACCTGCCTTTCATTTGGCCACTCCACCTCCCTTTCAGAAGCAGATCTTATTCCAAATGTCTTGTCACCACTCTGTAGTACTCCATGGCTGTGTGGCAAGCAAATAAGTGAATCAGAGAGACCGCAAGGTGCTGGTGATCAGCTAGGCTGCCATGGTGGGGGGCATCAGCACCATGTCCATGCATATGCCCTGCAGTCCAGAGCACGGGGCCTAAAGTGGGAGGGGCAGACGTGGCTGGCCCCTGGGCACACTGTAACGCACTGGGTGGTGCTGGCTTTCCACTGGGTTTGTGCTGATGAGCACTCTGAGTGTGAGAGAGCCTCCCTACAGTGTTATTCTGACACCTGTGAGTAGCAGGAAAAGCAGCTCTTGCTGCGGCCACTGCTGCTGAAAGAAATTTCTGAGTCCGAGAGCGATGGATGCATTTTCTATTGTCCTCCATAATCTGCTTTCGTGCCTAATACCCTGACAAGGTATCAGCTGCAGCCCATTTTTCAGAACTCTAAAGTCTTTTCTCTTAATCTCATTCATGCTAAAATTTCCAAGAACCAGGAAGATTTAGCTGAAGGCAGGAAATAACATCCACTGAATACAGCGTCTCCGCAAAGCAACTGTGTTAGTTTCCTAGGGCCGCTGTAACAAATTACCACCAACTGGATGGCTTCAAACAACAGAAATCTATTCTCTCACCATTCCGGAGGCTGGAAGTCTTAAATCGAGGTGTTGACAGCATCATGCTCTCTCTGAAGGCTCCAGGGAAGGGTCCTTCCTTGTCTCTCCAGCTCCCGGGGGTTGCTGGCAATCCTTGGCATTCCTCGCTTGTAGGTACATCACTCCAGTCTCTGCCTCTGCCTTCAAATGGCCGTCTTGCCTCTGTGTCTGTGTCTTCACAAGGTATTCTCCTCTCTGTGTGTCTGTGTCCACCTTTCCCTGTTCTTATAAGACACCAGTCATTGGATGGGGGCCCTCCCTAATCCAGGATGACCTCACTTTAACATGACTAATTGCATCTACAAAGACCCTATTTCCAAATAAGGTCACATTCTGTGATTCTGAGTGACCATGAATTTGGGGGGATACTCGTCAAGCCAGGACAGTGACTAAACACAGGAATGGAAGTCTTGCTGTGTGGGAGTTGGGGACACACCCCAGAGTGGCTGGTTATTTCCCCCTCATCTTGACCTCTGGTCTGCCGCTGGGCAGTGATAAAAGAGTTGAGGGCTTACTCCGGGCCAGGCCTTATAAAGTTTCACACGCGGTAGCTCATGACATTGCCACAAAAATCCCAAGAGACCATCCTTTCATCACCTTTGTTTGGCAAAAGAGGACACTAAAGGGGCTGAGAAGTCAAGGGAATTGTAGACGGACCCCCATGGAGCGGCCTTTAACATGGACACTCTGCTACATTCTGGGTGGAACAAATATCAGAGCATTTTGGTCTGGGCAAAGTTTGCTTTTGCCTGTTTACTTTGCTGTTTGTATTTCTAAGGAATGTAAAACTATGATGCTTGGGGAAATATCATATCAGTGTCCAAATTTTTAAAATAATAAACATATCTGAAAAGTGAATTAACCAAGATAATCCAAACCACCATCTAGCAATGAGAAAACAAAAGCCTACCTATGAAAAGCAGCACAAATCTCTTTGAGTCGGTCACGTATAGCTAACTTAAACCAAGTTACAGGGTTAGCTACCTCAGGGCTATGAGCTGGGTTTTCCTGGAAGCAATGAGCACCTTGTGAAGAAGGCGCCAGATCGACCTTCTCCTTGTGAGAAGAGCCAGTCTCCACTTGCAGGAACAGTCCCGAGGAAGCGACACTCCTTCTGGCCCGAATGGAATCCTTCCTAACTGAGCATCTGAGATGCCCCTTCCACGGGTGCCGCCCCCCGGCTTGGGCCCTGAGTCTGCTCAGGCTATCTCTGGAGAGACAGAACCCCCAGACATTGTAGAGGAACCACGTGCCCTAACACAACCTCCCTCACCTGCAGGGTAACCCACCCCTTCCCACCACACCCCAGTGACGTCGGCACTGCGGCCCTGGGGCCACCCAAACTCACTGAGCCATTCGCTCCACAGTGTCTTCTGAGGGCCCACTAGGCAGTGGGTAGGGAAGGCCTGGAGATACCATGGCAACAAGATGGACAAGTCACTTTCCTCATGGAGCTTACATTCCGGTGGGGAGACAGACATTAAACAAATGAGCTCTTTCAGGGAGTGAGAAGCACTGAGAAGATAATGACGCAGGGCAACGTGCTGGGCAGTGACTTCTGGGCGCGCAACGTGAGTTTGGGGTACTCAACGACAGCCTCTTCAAGGAGACAATGTTTGAACCGAGAGCTGAATCACGAGAAGGTAAGGCTTTGTCAGGCTAAAGGAGGCCTGAAGAAATATGGAATCGAGTTCGCCGATCCTCCTGGCCAGCCTAGACCTTGGCGTCGGGCAGGTCCCACTGAGTAAACAGACTTCTGCTGTTTGTATGCAGTGTCCCGATATCCCTTGCAATCAGTGATGTTGTAGCCATGTCAATTAACAGGACAAGCGTACATTAAATATAAGGTTTACTTACAAAGATCTTGCTCTGATTGTAAATAAATGCGTGCAAATAGTTGGATGTAGGTCCCACTGAGTAAACAGACTTCTGCTGTTTGTATGCAGTGTCCCGATATCCCTTGCAATCAGTGATGTTGTAGCCATGTCAATTAACAGGACAAGCGTACATTAAATATAAGGTTTACTTACAAAGATCTTGCTCTGATTGTAAATAAATGCGTGCAAATAGTTGGATGCAATTTTGTTAACCGTCCAGTATTGGGACACAATGCCCTCATCAAGGCAGTGGAGGGACATTCCCTTTAGGAACAGCTTCTACTTCAATTTACAATAAATAACGGGAGCTAGGAAGGAAATGATTTTCTTTAAACCAAAGGCCGTTTCCACTATTCTTCTGTAATAGCTACAGTGAGCCCAGACTATATCCGAGTTAAGGCTCCCTGGACCCTGGGAAAAGTCTGGATTCCAGGCAGTGACAGGGGTGGAGTTCCCAGAGCTGGGGTTCCCGTGGAGTGTTGTCCGTCCTATGTCAGGATAGGACTGAGTAACCAGCCTCAACGGCTTTCATTTGTTACCCTCCTCTGCTACAAAAGGCTGGCTAATGTATAAAGTCATTGGGCAGCCACAAGGGGACATCAGGTTAATGGCAGATACAAAGATTGACTCTCCCAAAGTCCATTGCAATCGCTGCTAGCTCACGCCTGTCTGGAAAGCTAAACTACATTTCCCAGCGTCCTTTGCAGCCAGGGCGCTAGCATGTGATGTGGTTCTGCTTCTGCCTAGAGGATGACTTACGGGAGTCCCTGAGCTGGCAGTGAGCGATGGGAGGCAGCAGCCATGTGCCAGGGAATGTGATCTTCTAGCAAACACACTGGCAGACGCACCTGGTTCTTCTGGGGCTGCTGTGGCAGTTTCGGGCGTCCAGACCCTAATTTCACAGTGCTAAAGAGTGGGAAGCAATAGCCGTGGTGCTTCTGCTAGACTCACACTAAGCCAGTGGTTTTCAAACTTCATCACACATCAGAATCACCTGGAAAACATGCCATAACTAGAAGGACCCCCAACTAAAAATACACAACTATGTACCGGGGGGCTTTGGGGAGAAAAAGGAAGAATTTTTTTAAATCTTTTAAAAAAAAAAAAAGAATCACCTGGAAAGCTTGTTAAAGCACAGACTGCTGGACCTCATCCCCAGAGTTGCTCTTTCAGTGGGTCGGGGGTGAGGCGTCAGAGTTAGCATTTCTACTAAATGCTCAGGTGACACTAATGTTGCTGGTCCGGGAACACACCTTGAGAACCACTCTTTTAAGGTCCGATTTCTCCTGGCTGCACTACCTGTGGCTGCCTTGTTCTTATGTACAACTTCCAAGCCTGGTGGCCTTCCTGGAGATTCTGTAAATCAATTAGCACCCCTTGGTAAACCCCTTTCTGCTTAAACTAGCATGAGTGGATTCTGATACCTGCAGCTAAGAACCTGATCCACATAAGGTCCTTGGTCTTATCCACCGATGCTCTCAGCATTCTCGTTAATTCCCTGCAGACTCCTCCCCTTCTCTCAGTGGGATCTCCACGTCAATGCTCTCCTCCGGCTCTATCGCTTACTGAAGCCACGTGACTCATGCTGCCGCAAACCCTGTCCTCCCAGACGTTCTTCCATGTCACAGTCATATCTACACGACTCTCCCTTGTTCTGCAGCATGCCCAGTCCCCCCCTCTTCTCCAGAAATAAGCCAGAAATGTTCACAGAAGGACGGGATAAGGGTCTATTGCCTCAAAGGCAAAAATGTCTTGAATTTAGTGCTGAAACTCAAGTAGGCCCACAGAAGAAAAAGTGAAGTTATAAGAAAGTCTTTTTATCTACCAAAGGAAAACAGAATGTCAGATGCCAGATACCTGCTTCATACTCAGTTTTTGAAGATTTGAACCTTTTTTTGGGGAAAGTATCTTAATGTGAAATTTAAAATAAAAACAACCGAAAAGAGCCCTCTTGGAAGGGTATGAGAGTGGATAAGATTGATAAAACGGCATCTTGCTGGACATGTTTATTTAAAAATTGGTTAAAAGATATTATTTACCCAATGAACCATAAGAGCTCAGGAAAAAAAACAACCCACACACAATAACAGTCCCTGAGGTAAATGCCCCTTCAGACAGCTTTTTAAATGTGTATCATTTATTTGATAAAGCACAGCAGCCCATCCAGAGAGGAGTTATGGTCTGCTGCATAAATAGGCCTTTGGACAGCTTTAAAAATGCATACTCTTTACACCCAAATGCCGAGGGAAAATCCCAATGGCAAGTGGTTATTATGAGCAAAGAGCAACCACTTTTCAAACCCAAGAGGTGATCCAGCCAAATGGTGTCTTTCAAACTTTTCTTCTCTGAGAGCTACATAAACATCTGCTTATTTACTCATTTAAATGACCGCTATTTGCTTCTGGGCCTGGGTGGAGAGACCTCCCAGGAAGATTGAACTGACCCTCCATGAGCTCAGGTAGCTCAGTGTTCCCACCCCTGGCTGCTCATTAGAAGCACCTGGGGTGCCCCACGCCTAGAGAGGCTGGGACAGGGTGTTCTAAAAGCTCCCCAGGTGATACTGATGTGCCGTCAGGGCTGAGAACCTCCAGGCTGGATAAAGACTCTGAAGCCCAGAGAGGCCAGGCAACTTGCCCAAGATCACACAGTAAGCCTGGGGAAGAACCCACGTATGTATCTGGATCCTCTGTTTCACTCCTATTGCTCCTCCACCTTCTCTGCTTTCCTTTCAGAGTTGCCTTTTTGGTTTACCTTTTTTATTTTTTTAAAGGTTGGCACCTGAGCTAACATCTGTTGCCAATCTTCTTTTTTTCTTCTTCTCCCCAAAGCCCTCCAGTCCATAGTTGTATATTCTAGCTGTAGGTCCTTCTAGCTCTGCTATGTGGGACATCACCTCAGCATGGCTTGATGAGCAGTGCCATGTCCACGCCCAGGATCCGAACCAGCAAAACCCTGGGCCGCTGAAGCAGAACGTGTGAACTTAACCACTAGGCCATGGGACCGGCCCCTGCTTACTTCCAATACCATTTCATGCTTTCTTTCATCGCATCTACATCTGAAGTTCATCAGTAGTGCACAGCAGTTACATAACTGCATTAGCAAACATTTAGAACGCACAAGGGAAATCACATATTCCCATTCCCCAAACAGCAGTCCAATTAGTACTCTGTACTGATTGTACTAGATTCCCTTAGATCCTGTTTTCCTCTCTCTAGATTTTCCCCATTTGTAAATGAATTTATATGTTTGGATATTTTTAAATTCTATACTCCAAGTAGTCTACCTTACTATAAAGTCTCTGTTGACTTTATATTAATTTTTTTCCCTTTTTTTTTGGTGAGGAAGATTGGCTCTGAGTAACATCTGTGCCAATCTTCCTCTGTCTTTTGTATGTGGTATGCTGCCACAGCATGGTTTGATGAATGGTGTATAGGTCTGCGCCCAGGATCCGAACTTGTGAACCCCAGGCCACCAAAGCAAAGAGCGTGAACCCAACCACTACACCACCAGGCTGGCCCCTTTATATTAATTTTTAAAGTAACAGATGTTCACTGAAAATTTCCAGGAATATAAACATGCACAGAATAGAAAATGGAAGACCCTAAACCCTGCCCATCCCAGTTTCTAGAGGAAATCTTTTCTCCATACATATTCTGAAATGGGCTTGAATGATGAGTGCAGCTCTGTAACTTGATCTTTTCTTCTTTTCTGCTTCACAGAATACTTTGGGTATCTTTCCACATCAGTACATACTGATCTAGCTCATTCACACCATTCCGTTGAATGGATCCATAATTCAGTTTATCAATCTCCTACTGAAATTTAAAAGCCTTTTCAATCAAAAACAAACAAACAACTAAGGAGTGACTGTCTGGGCTTCCTCGCTCGGGCTACAGTTCAGGCCCGGCTGCCCCTCCGAGAGCCGCTTCCCCGATGCCAGCGTCCCAGCGCACACTCTGTGCTCTGAAGATAGAGGCTGGGGAGGAGGCCTGTCGCTGATTCCCTGACCCGTGGAAAGAAAGCGACCCACAGGAGGGACACTGATAATTCGCCCCATATCCAAGGCAACGCCAAGAACAGGGAGGCCAGGCCCAGCACACGGCCGAGCTCAATGTGCTTTCAGAAATCCCTAAAGCGGCCCTAATTCAAAGACTTTGGGTCTCCTGCGCAGACTGACCTTTGTTTCTCGGTCCCTCCTCCTGCCACCATGGGGATGGGAGGCAGACTGTAAATAGAGCCATTCAGCGACAGCAACACAGGTGTTTGGGGTTTGGTTTTTAAACATCAAGGAAGGAAAGGAAATAGAAATTCGTTGCCAAAAGAGTGAATTTTACAGAAAGCAATTTAGTAATGTTTCAAGAGTCTTAAAAAATCTCTTGAACCTTCGACCCAGAGATGCTGCTCCTAGGCAACCAAGCCTAAGAAAATAATCACATTTGCGCAGAAATATTAAGAGCCCGGGCCCTGGAGGCGTATCACCAGGGTTTGAATGCTGGATCCACTCTACTCGCAGGTGACTTTGGACAAGATACCCCTCAGTGCCTGTGCCTCATCTCTAACACACGAAGAATACGGTACCTCCTCACTGGGCTCCTGTGAGGATGCAGTGAATGAACTGACATAAGCCATTTAGAAAAGGACCTAGAACGCTTTGCAAATGTTGGCGATGATCATTTGTAACAGCAAAGATTGACGGGGAACTGGTTAAATAAATAAGGGAATATTAAGTAAGCATGAAAAATCACCATGGGAAAAGGCTCACAACACGTTAACTGGGAAAGCATAAAAACAATTTTACATACAGTATGATATCGATTTCTTAAAATTGCAGCAAAATATTAGATATGTCTGAACTGTAAGACTATGAGCATTTTAATATTTTCACATATTTTACAAGGTTTTCTACAATAAGCATCAATGACTTTTATAAGCAGGAATAAACTTTTTTTAATAAAAAAGCATCTTGGGATATATATATGCAGGATTCTACGAACTTATTCAGGCTCAACTGTAAAAGAGCGTTGATGCTTCAAGAGTTATGCTTCCCACAAGAATATGTGTTTTATCAGGGAATAAAAACAAAGGATGAAATCCCTAATGGTGGAATTTTAGACACCATCAAGACAATGGAGGAAGCTATTGAATAAGCAGGAAGGAAAATGGTTTCCTGATGCCTCTGAAATCAAATCCTGTTGATTCATTAGGCTGGCTCAGCTCAAAACCACAGACAGTCCAAAGCGAAAGATCCTTATCTCTGGAGGGGTACAGATCTTGATCGAATGAATAGGAATGAATAAATCCAGTGGGAGGCGGCACGGAAGAGAACTGTAGGAAGGGCGAGTTCCCCCAGGAGAGACTTTTCCCCATTTTTAATATAATATAGGTCTCTAATGAGTCTTTAGGGTTCAGGAACGGGTTGGGATTCTGCCAATCCCTTAGCGAGGGCAAGAAAAACACAGTGACCTCCAAGAACCAGACGTGCCTGACTTGCTGCCCAGCAGCGGTAGAAGGAAGGCGGAATGAATGCCCTTCCCGAGTTCAGAGGGCGCCGTGCTGGGAAAAGGAAACGATTCCCATTAACATTGTCTGAGCCCAGGTTTGTAACAAAGAAATTGCTTCATAATTTAAAAATTATTCATTCCCGCCTATGCTGCGGCCTCATCCCAGAAAGTAGCAAGTCAACTGTATCCGATGAGGGGTTAAAGATAATAAATAAGAGAGTGGCGATTAATTGTGCGTCCTGATTTAAGAGGCCGGGCCGCCTGGGTCATGCCTGAGTGGCTTATCAAATTTAGCTCTATTATGACTGTCTTGTATTTCAATGGATGTTTGCGCTCACATCTGAAGGCCCTCGCATCAGGATGCTTTTCACCTATAAAAGAATTTCAGTGTATAGATTGTTGTAGGATTCTATCATTCTTACAGCACCAGGCAAAAGAGGTGGAAATGGCGGTTTAATGAGTCATGCAAAGCGGCCCCATATTCAAAGTCACTGATTCAATTATTTCCCCCCTTCCAAAGGCCACGCGAGGCAGAGGAATACAGCTGTTTTCTAAAGGCCATGGTTCTGACTTGCCTTTTGTAATTCTTGGTAATTTCCTTGCTTTCGGAAAAGCAAAGGCATTCCGGGGGCCAAAACCTGAGGCGGGCTGATAACCAGAATCCTTATCAGAGCCAAACAAGAAAAACAAACAGAAAACAGAGGTGAGGAAGTGGGACTTCAGAGGCAGCGCTCCCCACGGATGCCCGCCTTCCTGACCTGCTGCCAGGGCCGAAGGCGGGGGTGTGCGCCCTCGCAGAAAGTGGGTAAAATTCCCCCCTTTCCAGCCCTGTCGGCGTCCTTGTTCCAAGACCCCTGAAGGTGCCCTCCACAGCCCCCCCAGGCAAAGGTTTCCTCGCTTGATGGACAGCTCTCATTTTAACAGTGCACTAATTCTTTCATTTGCTGCCCTCCATGTTTTCCTCTCCGGGCCATAACTTTACCTGCCAAGCCAGGTAAATAGTGTTTAATACGACAAAGGCTTTGAAAGGTTATACTGTACTTGATTTTGTGCTGAGACTTTGTACTTTCATGTTGAGTCCTCAGGAGAGAGATTTTGTCATATAAGGCAAAAGTCGGTCTCCCAGAAGGGTCACCTCCTTGCAGTCCTTTGGGGAAGAGAGGCCTCCTGCAAGCTCTGCTTTCCTCGATCCAGGTGGGAGTGGACCAGAAGGGAGATAAATGTCGCCCTCGCCGCCCACCTCTCATCTCCCTCTGTAACGTAATGTCACTGCACGTGGTTATGCAGTGACGGGCTGGGGACAGCTAAAGGAAATGACAACTTAGGAGAAGGATTAAAATTGAACAGGAGTAGGATTTTTTCTGTAATACAAGGGAAAAGCTCTCTAGAAAGAAAAGGAAGAAAATTTTAAATCATTACCATGTACTGTACTACCTGGAAGTCAAGTGAGAAGAGGAGAAACCTATAGGGCCGGCCCGGTGGTACAGCAGTTAAGTTCGCACGTTCTGCTTTGGCAGCCTGGGGCGCACGGGTTTGGATCCCGGGTGCAGACCTATGCACTGCCTGTCAAGCCATGCTGTGGCAGGCGTCCCACATAAAAGTAGCGGAAAACGAGCACGGATGTTAGCTCAGGGCCAGTCTTCCTCAGCAAAAAAGAGGAGGATTGGTGGCAGATGTTAGCTCAGGGCTAATCTTCCCCCCAAAAAACTATAAAAACACAAAGAATTAACCAGGATACTTTAATTCAGTCCCTAGCTTCTTCTGATAGCATTGTATGGGGGTTACACAATTTGTCTCTAACACACCATGGTTGGGACAGGCCAGACAATTCGAGGTCTCCAGAAACCCCACAGGCTTTAACAGTAGGATTTTGGGAAACCTCTGTAAGTTTGGCAATTTGTAACAGTCAGGTCCACAGGCATGAATTGGTTTGATATTAATATCATGCATTTGTGGGCTTAATGAGGGTTCTCATACATTTCCCAAAGGCACAATCGCATTATTTTTGGACTCCCTTGTTCATTAGATAACCAGCAGGCATGGGTCCTGTATTCGTTTGCGAGGCTACGTGCAGAGCAGCAGACGGTGGGTGGCTCAAACAACAGAAATGTATTGTCTCATGGTTCTAGCGGCTGGCAGTCTGAGATCAAGAGAGGACACACGAGGCAGGGTTGGTTCCCTCTGAGGGCTGGAGGGAAGCATCTGTCCCATGCCTCTTGCTTATCTTCTACTGGTTTGCTGGCAATCTTCGCTGCTCCTTGCCCCATAGAAGCACCACTCTGACCTCTGCCTTCATCTTCACATGGCGTTCTCCCTGTGTGCGTCTGTGTCCGAATATCCCCTTTTCATAAGGACACCAGTCATACTGGATTGAGCCCACCCCACCCCAGGGGGACCTCATCTTAACTACTTACACCTGCACTGAGGCCACATCCAAAGACTGCCACACTTAGAGGCACTGGGGGTCAGGAATTCAACACACAAATTCTTGAGGGACACGATTCAACTCCCAACAACTCTCTTTGCTTTATTTTAGGGAAAAATGGTTGGGTGGCTCATTGAAATCTGCCAGTACAAAACTGGCCTTTGCTCAACACAAAGCTGATTTCTAAATAAAGAAAAATAATGTTGGATTTGTTTAAAAGAAACAAAACAAAACAGGGGCCGGCCCAGTGGCGCAGCAGTAAAGTTTGCACATTTTCCTTTGGCACCCCAGGGTCCGCCTGTTCGGATCCCAGGTGCGGACATGGTACCGCTTGGCACGCCATGCTGTGGTAGGCATCCCACATATAAAGTAGAGGAAGATGGGCACGGATGTTAGCTCAGGGCCAGTCTTCCTCAGCAAAAAGAGAAGGATTGGCAGCAGATGTTAGCTTAGGGCTAATCTTCCTCAAAAAACAAACAAACAAAAACCAAACAAACAAGCTCTAAATACTAACTAGCTGAGTGAACTTGGTGAATCCTATAATCTCTCTGGATTCTGTTTCCTATCTATAAAAATGAAGAGTTCGGGATAAACTCTAAAGACTTTCCCAGTATTAGAAATCTAAGCCCAAACAGCACAGAGGAGAATTTACAATTTATATAAATTATATAAAATTAATAAAAGGCAAAATATAGTTTTACAATGGGCTTATGGTCAGATAACAAAAGCATATTGAAGAAACTTAAAATAGGTGTTTTGTAGCTGCTAAGACAAGCAGACTTGCGTCTGCAGGCGTCACGTGCGTACAATTATCGATGAGTGCTCCTAAGTACCCGCAGAATTCTGGCTCCCATGACAGGCACTCTTGCTCCCCTGGGCTCTTTGGCATAGCTACCATGTCAGCTAAGCAGCCCCGGGGTGACCATGGTCAGAAATTAGGACTAAATCAAAGCTGATAATAAATCGGGGCTGGCCCGGTATCGCAGCAGTTAAGTTCGCACGTTTGGCTTCTCGGCGGCCTGGGGTTTGCCAATTTGGATCCTGGGTGCAGACATGGCACCGCTTGGCACACCATGCCGTGGCAGGCGTCCCACATACAAAGTAGAGGAAGATGGGCACAGATGTTAGCTCAGGGCCAGTCTTCCTCAGTGAAAAGAGGAGGATTGGCCGTAGTTAGCTCAGGGCTAATCTTCCACACACGCACACCAAAAAAGCTGATAATAAATGCACAGGTCACCTCTGAAGACAGGGGCCAGCTCTCTCACAGGGGGCAAATACTTAGGCATTCAAGGGCTAAAAATCACGTTCTTTCTTACAGGTCACAAAGTAAGTTCCCCAATACAATTGCTCTCTAGAACAACCATGTTCACAGGACTGTGAAAACAGCAGCATCTGTAGCAGCATTATTTTTAATCACCTCGCAGAACATGGGCAGACGAGAGAAACCACTCTTTACTCTTTCCTTCCACTTTGAAGCAAAGCACTGCTAGATTCCCTCGGTTTTCGATGCCGAGGACAGAAGCACAGAGCAAAGCCCACCAGCTTCAGAATGCGATCCTTCCTGCCTCTGTGACAACAGCTCCCGATCTCAGCCTTTTATGAATCAATATAATCTCAGACGGGGAGAAACTGAAAGACTAGATCACTATGAAGTTCTTGCTTTGCTCCCTCATCACTCTGCTTGGTCTTGAAATGACAGAATTGTCTAACTTTACTTCTCTTCATTAAAATGTACACAAGCCAAATGCTCCAGCTACTTACTGTCTGCACGTGAACTTCCTTCAGAGAAGCCGGAGGGTCTAGTAAGCCAACTCCACACGTCCCAAAGAAGGTAAGGACACTTGCGTTTGCTTGTGGAAACTTTAAATCCAATTCAAAGAGGAACTGATCACATTAAACCATTCAAGGGTATTCTATTTTTTATCTTTCTTCTGGAAAACTATATAATGAAAATTGAGTTTGGAAGGTTCACCTGAACATGAATCTACCTTTCTGTAAATACCATGGGCTCATACTTGCATTCAGCTTTCTGGAAAGTGCTTAGATATTATATCAATTGTAAGTAGCTTGCCTTGATTTTTTTTTAAAAAAACATAACCTCATTAAATAAAGATCATATAAAATTTCTAAACACTATATTGGTGAAATGGGCAGCATATATTTGGTAAAATGGATGGTAGGTGCACATAGAAAGGCCTGGAAACCATGAATTTTTATCAGAAAACTCTGGGGGAAAGGGGATAAGAAAAAAAAAATACTGTATTTGAATTGTTCAGTAGGTCTTTTGAGAAGGATTTTCCTGGTTCTGTATTAAATAATGGGATTGAAAAGGAAAGAAAAAAATTCCCCAAATTTCAAAAACAATGACAAATGGAAGTCCCTCCCAGTGAATGGCCTGTCTGTGCCACCTACTGGATTCTCGCTGCACTGCTCAGTCAGGCCCTGATTTCAAGGTGGGTTGATTCGTGTCCTCTGACCATCTACAAATCCTCTCATCTCTTTAGTCCCCAGTTGAACTTCCTTCCTTCCCCTTCCTTCCTTCCTTCCTTCTTTAAAGGCCTGAGACTGTCGACTGATGGTCACTGGACATGATTTCTGGCTCTGTTGGTAAAAAGAACCTTCTAAAAATCAGCTCTTCTGCAGAGCTTGCCCAAGGCACCTCCTCTGGGAAGCCCTATTTGACCCGCCCCAGGGGCAGAGTTACCCCTCCCGCTGAGTCGCTCCTGGCTGACAGCTCACCTTACCTGGTGTAGTGAGGGCTGGTGTGTCCGTCTCCCCGTAGTCTTGGCTGTGTGAGGACCCCGGGGACACAATGCTTCCTCCCACCTGACAGAACCTGGAGTGTGATAAGGATGGTGCTAAGTGAGGCAGACTTTGTTCAAGTTCTGTAACTCACTTAATCCCCACAGCAACTCTGTGAGTAGATATTATTATCCCTATTTCACAGATGGGGAAACTAAGGCACCGAGAGGTGAAGTGACTTGTCCAAGGCCACCAAGGTAGGAAGTGGCAGGCAGTCTGGCTCCATGGCTTGTGCCTCTTGTTGCTACTCTATCAGCCCCTCAGTGAACAGGCAGGTGTCCTGTGTGCTTCATTTATGACGCTGGCCCTGGGTTCATCTGCCCCAGGCGGCCACTGTCCTGGGTTTAGCACCGCCCTCTCGGCCCTTGTCCTCTCTCCCCCACGCCACTTTGTGTCCCGGGATTCTGGCCTCTCTGGACTGCGTCAATGGGCCCCCTTTCCCTCTGCCTTCAGCTTCGGTGTGGTCAGTGGGAAGCACTCACACAACCTGGGAGGGCGGGAGGAGGGCAAGAAGGAGTATGTCCTTCCTTGCTTTCTCCCTGTTGAGTGGTCAGAGGCCTCTTTGGCCTCTGCTGAAGCCACAGCCCCTGCCAGGAGGCCCTCTCCAAAGCTGCGGCAACTCCCTTGGGTTCCCACCATCACCCTCCACTTGCTCCTTCAGGGCTAGGGAGGTAATGGCTCCCTGATGACGCCAGCCCCGGGGTGCTACACCATCCCATCTTGGTTTCTCTTAACCCTCCTCACACCTCTGTGAGTTGTCCCTTTATTCAGGTCTCCTCCATTCCCCACCCGAGGGTGCCATCCACTTCCAGTCAGTGCCCTGACTCAGCCCCCAACACCTCCCCCACCTGCTGGCATTCCTCCCCCCTCTGACTCCCCCATTCAGCCTCGTGGGGTCAGGTTTTGTGTCTCCAGGTATCCTTGGTTGAAAGGCAAATGCTAAGAATCCTTAACCAAGGATGACAACTGCTTATCGGATTGCTTCCCTATCCTGGCCCGGGACAAATGAGTTCTGCAGTGAGGAAGAGCAACAAGCAAGCTGGGAAGAGCGGGCCAGGAGAGGGAGGGAGGGGAGAGGGAGATGACATGGTCCCAAGGACAAACTGCCTGGATCCTAAGGAGGACGTCAGAAAAGGCTCTCTGCTGCCGTGGTCACAGCTGGGCGCTGGGGGAACAGAGACGCGTAGAAGGCACAGCTCCGCTTCTTAAAAGCTGGGAGCACTTAACCTCTCCGAGCCTGTTAGTTTATAAAAGGGGAACAGTAATAGTATATGCTTCATAAGGTGGTTCTGAGGATCAGACAAATAACGCAGGCAAACACTTAAGGTGATGCGGCCGAGTGTTCCAGAAACAGTGGCAGTTATGGACTCCATCAGGGCAGCATCTGTGTCCCCCGTGGTTGGTGAGACTTAGCTGAGATCATTTACTCTGCGATGAGTGAGCTCCAGGAGGTCCACTGAGGGAGAGTGAGTGCTGTCTGGAAAGTGGGGAGCTCTGGCATCAGGGAGTCCTGGATTCAAATCCTGCTTCTGTCAATTCACAGTTACATGACCTTGGGGCAAGTCTTACACAAACTTTCTGTGTCTCAATTTCCTCATCCGTGGAATGGAGGTGATTATACCCACCTCACAGCATTAGTATGACGGTCAATTGATAGCAGAATGACTATCACATAAGAGATTCTCAATTTTATTTTCTTCCTTTTAAACCAAGATGGTTTTGGACCATGATCTATCTATCTATCTAGAGACTTTTATTTTAAGGAAATGGCTAACACATTATGGGGTTGGCAACTCCAAAATCTGTAGAGCAGGCCAGCAAGTGAGCCATTTCAGCAGGATTTCTTAGCAGGATGCTTAGGCAAAATTCTTTCTTAAGGAAACCTGCGTTTGCTCTTATAGCCTTCAACTGATTGGATGAGGCCCACCTAGATTATGAAGGGTAATTTACTTAAAGTAAAATGATTGTAAATATTAGTTACAACTACAAAATATTTTCACAGCAACATCTAGACTAGTGTTTGACTAAACAGCTGGGCACCACAGCCTAGCCAAGTTGACGTATAAAATTAACCAGCACAGTAACCATTTGAGTTCCATTTAGTATAGTCCTTTAAAGACCATAAGATAATGTAGCTTTACAATTGTGTGTGTGTGTGTGTATTTGCTTTCTTTGTTTTTCCCTTAGGCCATGAATTCTCAACAGAAGGAGAGGTGAAAGTTGGTTCTAGGGGATAAAAAAATCCTAGATATTACAACGGTCTGTGACCCTCTAAAGTCAAACCCTATCTGATAAAATCTTATTCCTTAGTATTTGATGTCTCTCATTAAGGATAAATTAAATTAAATGCTATATATTATACATTTTCCATTATATAATTTAATTTACTTAAGTTTAATTGGTTTAAATGTATTAAATTAAAATATTCTCCTTAGGGGGTGATAATGAACAAGAAAGCTCAGGCACACTACTTTAGGCCCTTTGGGGGAACATATTTAACCATCTTTAGCCACAAAGGTAAGGCACAACACAATTTTCCATTGACTAGGTTGGCGTTGACCCTTTTTGCTGTTCCATCTTTAATTTTATGAATTATGAGTGGAGTTTGTGTTCTTTGATTTAGCCAGTCTTTAAAAAAATGTGGCCATTAAGTTGGAGTAACTCAATATTAAAGGTAATTTCCATAGAAATTTGTTCTGTTGTCAATAGTGCGGCACCAACCCCGCATTACTCAATTTCTGACAGCAAACCCTGCACACTGCGCGGCGGGCCCCTGCTTCATTCCACCCAGAAGAACCTTATTACAGGCCTGATGAAACAAGTTATATTTATGATGATGACTTACAGTGAAATCCATAGCCAGGACCTCTTCCTTCGGAGCCTCTGTCCTATTCAAAATGCCATTTATTTCGAGAAACTGCTAGTTATTTCTTTGGAGCGTCAGATGAGCTGCCAGACTCTGCCTGAAATAAAACCGCTTGTTTCTGGGGACCTTTCAAAGTTTCCTTTTAAACATGAACTACTTAAACAAGCAGAGCACAGCCTCCAGCTTCATCCCTCTTTAAAATGTGTGACCCGAGCAGGCACCTTGACAACCCAGAGCCTTCGTTCCTCCATCTTGAAAATGGGAATAATGATGGCGGCCTTCCCCATTCCAGGAAAGCATACAGGAAACCACCAAGTGCCACCAAATGTCAGCTCTTATGATAAAGAAACAAAAGCTCTAGTGTTTTCTGCAAATAAGTTTATGACTAAGGAGAAGCTGCACACAGTTCCCTCCAGCTGTTTGCTCTTCCGCACACTCTTCGCGTGATGGCAAGGGCTCCTCCTTCAGGTGTCTTCAGAGTTACCTCCTCAGGGGAAGCCGCCTTGGTCTCCCAGCCCTATTAGCTGCTGCTTATTATAATCTGTCACCAGCCCCGTCAATGGACTTTCATTCCTAACTCTCCTCACAGTCTGTACGTATACATTGGTTTCTATGATTATTTGTAAAATGTCTCTCTCCACTCCTGAAATGGAAGCTCCAGAGAGCAAGTTCCTCATGTTCACAGCTGTGGCCCTAGCATCCAGCACAGGGCCCAGCACCCAGGAGGCGTTCAACAAATGTTTATTAACAGTGAATCGACATGGCTGTCCCTTCTAAGACTCTCTTTTCCAAAGTCTGGAGGGAAAAGCTGAGGTTTACTTTCTCTTCCTATCTTTTCCCAAAGAACCCTTTGGTGCCGGCATGAAAGCAGACACACAGATCAATGGAACAGAATAGAGTCCAGAAATGAACCTACGCTTAGATGGTCAATTAATCTATGACAGAGGAGCAAGAGTATACAATGAGGGAAAGATAGCCTTTTCAATAAACAGTGTTGGGAAAACTGGACAGCACCATGCAAAAGAGTGGAACTGGACCACTATCTTACACCATCCACAAAAATAAATTCAAAATCGATGAGAGACTTGAAGGTAAGACTTGAAACCATAAAACTCCTAGAAGAAAACATAGGCAGTCACTCTCTGACATTGGTCTTAGCAATAGTTTTTTGGACCACTCTCCTCAGACAAAGTCAACAAAAGCAAAAATAAACAAATGGGATTACATCAAATCAAAAAGTGTTCTCCCTTGCTCTTGGATTTGCTGGTCCTCCATTTCTTCCCTAGTCCCCGTGAAAACTCTCCTATCGTGTGTTGCCTCCCTTAGAGAGGGAAGTTGGCATCAGCTCAAAATTAAAATATACACAAATCCATCTTCTCGTGGTCATCCGTTTTCCCTTGGGAATAGCATGGACATTCATTTGACCGTTATTTATGCTTGGGGTCCAGCCTCCGGACAGTGCTGTGTGGGGTACTGAGGAAAATGCAAAGGCTGATAAACACATGGTTCTTGGCTGACTTCCATTCCCCCCGGAGACTGGCAGGATGGATACTTTGAACAACTTCCCACAACAAAAGACTTATAAATTCTGGAGAGAATATTATAAATATCCTATAAATTCATAGCTGACAAGAAAATAAGGGAAATCTCCAGAGGTCAAAGACAAAGAAGATGGTAAAAAACTGAGGGTAAGAGAATGGACTCTTGTGGTACTCTGAGGTGGGCTGCACCTGTTTTTGTGACCAAGGGGTTTGGGTTTTAAGGGCCTCACAGGCCAGGAGACAAGGCCTTTGGCTGCCCCTAAAAACTGAGTTGGAACTGATACCCCAACATGAAGCTGGGGCTTTCAAAGGGATGCCCCCTGAATGAGAGCGTGGACTAGATCCCACCTCATGTTCAGGACAGATCACAAGGACACCGTCTGCCTGGGCCTTGGTTTAGGGTACAGGGCTAGGGTGTGGCGAAGATACCTTCCATGAAGATTTGTAACCACACACCTGTCCTCACAGAGTTTTCAGGCTGGAATTTGCACTACCTGTGAGGGCTGGGAAACCCCATACAGAGATATTAATATCAAAAAGTGGTTCTGGGCTGTTAACACTCTGGGGGGTGTCTGGAAGAAGCAAAGACCAAACATTTCTGGAAGGACACACCCTCAGCCCAGGCTGCCTGTCCCACAGATGAAGCCCCACAGACCGTGAGGCAAGAGTCAAAATTTCAAAACATGTGCAAAGATAAAACAGGACTTCAGCCATCTTGGAGTTTACAATCATTTAGAAAGACACACATTCAATGAAACGTATGCTGAGATCAATTTCAGCAAGGCCTTTGCAGAACTAATGCTTCATCCCAAAACATATGACTCCCAAAGGCAGACATTTCAAGTGCCATAGAGAGCTGGTGAAGGAAACCTTTCTACAGGCAAGACCTTTTCTATGCCCCTAAAAGTCATTTAAGACTTGTCGACCCCACAGCTAGCTCCCAGCATATAGCTGAGAAGCAAGAAGCTTGTATTTGCGCAATCAGACACGGCTCACTGGAATTCTGGAGCCAGATGTTTAAGTGCTGCCCACAATGGAGTGATTGAGACTTGATTCATTGAGTCTTGATTCAGACTGCCTGGGTTACAATCCTTATTTCATCATTTCTTATCCTCTCTGTGCCTCAGTTTCCCCAGCTTTAAAACAATGATGGTAACAGCACTTACTTCACAGGTGTGGTGTAAGGATTAAGTGAGATTCATGCATTTAAAGAATCCAGCCAAGTGCCTGGCACTGTGTTTGATAAATGTTAGCTGTTTTTATTCTCATTATAAACTGATTACTAAATCTAAAAGATTTCTCAGCATATATTCACTCAAATAATGACCTCAAAAAGCTAGTTCTAAAATCACATCAATACATAGAAATGTTCCTTCCTAAAGTCAGATACTTACCCTCCCTCCTCCAACTACGTGAACATCTGGCAAAACCAGGTCTTCCCTTGGCCGACAAAAAGTTCTTAGCTATGACACCGCAAAGCACAATCCATAACAGAAAAAAACTGATAAATTTGCCTTGTTCAAAATTCAGAACTTTTATGTTTCCAAAGACACCATTAAGAAAATGAAAAGACAGTCACAGACTGGGAGACAATATTTGCAAAACAGGTGTTTGATAAAGGACTTGTATCCAGAAGAAGAACTCTTAAAACTCAACATTAAGAAGACAAACAACCCTATTAATAAATGAGCAAATTATTTGAATAGATATCTTACCAAAGATGGTATAGGAATAATTAGTAAGTACATAAAAAGATGCTCAATATCATTAACCATTAGGGAAATGCAAATTAAAACCACAGTAAGGTATGCTTGATACCCACTAGGATTGCCATAACAAGAAATACAGACAATAATAAGTGTCAGTGAGGATGTCGAGAAACTGGACATCTCATCCATTGCTGGTGGGAAAGAAAAAGAGTGTAGCCACTTTGGGAAACAATGGGGCACTTTCTTAACATGTTAAACATAAAATTATTATATAATCTAGCTATTCCATTCCTAGGATCTATCCGAGAGAAATGAAAACATATGCCCTTACAAAGACTTGTATATGAATGTCTGTAGCAGCGTCATTCATAATATTCAAAAAGGAGAAACAATCCAAATGTCCACCAGCTGGTTAATAAACAAAACGTGCTCTTCCATACAGTGGAATACTGTTTAGCATGGACGAATCACAAAACCATAATATAAAGTAGAAGAAGGCAGATTCCAAAGACCACATACTCCATGATTCCATTTCTATAAAGTGTCCAGGAAGGGCAAATCTATAGAGACAGAAAGTAGATAAGTGGCTCCTTGGGCTGAAGGTGGGAAGGGTGAGCGACTGCAAACGGGCATGAGGGATTTCCTTGGTTTGATGAAAATGTTCTAAAACTGAACTATAGTGATGGTTGCACAACTTGTACATTTACTAAAAATCACTCAATTGTATGCTTGAAGCAGGTGAATTTTATGGTTTATAAATTATACCTCAGTAAAGTTGTTTAAAAAAATTGGAATCTGTCCTGTTAGTGAGTTTTCCCCAAGTTTTTAACAATTCATGGAGATTTTAAAGATTTGAATGTATTTTTTGATGTCGGTTCAGTTTGCATTGTAAAAGAGAAATGAAAGAAACTGCATGCGGAAAAAGTCATACCAGGAAAACAAAATCAGGTGTGGAAAATATTGATCTAGACAAAACAAAATTCAAGAAAAAAATTATTAAAAGTGACAAGGAGAGAGATTTCACTCTACATAAAAGGTATAACCCACTGAGAGAAATGTAATAATTATGAGTCTTTATGCCCCCAATAACATGGCTTCAAATTACATAGGGGGAAACCCAATTAATACAAAAAGATGAAATTAACAGACCTGTGTTCATGCTTAGGGGGACGCTTTACCACACTTATCTCAGAAATCAACAGATCAAGTAGGCATGAAGTAAGGATGTGGAATATTCAAAAACAAAATAAGTTTGATTATATGTATGCGTGCATAAATAAATCTTTGCACCTACCAGAAACGTCTTTTAAATAGCTGTAGAACACGCCCCCAAATTGATCAGGTATTAAGTCATACAGAAAAGCTCAATAAATTCTAAAAATTTATAATTTATTTTTAGGAAAATAAAATTACATGCATTTTGCTGTAGCCAGACAATCCACAGAATTCACTTTGAAAAACCCCTTTCTTGAGACTCCATGGTTTTGCCAAAGAACTTCAGCACTTGTGTGTATGGTTACATTTACCCCGACTTCCGCCAAGAAAGCTAAGAATTAATTTGAAATCCCAATATACTCTTTGCTTTCCCTTTCTTTATTTTTCTTAGATTCTATTCTGCTTCATTCCTGTTGAGTTAAAGAAAAGGATTTTTCCTCCTATTTCCTGGGTAATTCTGCCCCATTCCTTCTAAGTGTTTACTTCCCTTATTTTTTTGTTTTTTTGGGAGTGTTTTTTGAGATACAGTTGACATATATCATTATGTTAGTTTCAGGTGTACAACATAATGATTCGATATTTGTATATGATGCAAAATGATGAACATGATAAGTCTAGTTAACATTCCATCACTACATATACTTACAAATTTTTTCCTGTGTTTCCTTGCCTTAAAAAAATATATATTCCCCTAAGGGTTATTTCCTTCTTTTCTCAGGTACCTGGGCTGGGAAGTGCCAGCACTGGGACATTTCACTCTGCATAGGTGACCATTTCCCTGATGACCTTCCTCCTTGCACCCCGCCTCCCCCCTGCCTTGGCCATCTTCTCCAGCTGGGAATGGGTCTTTCCAGCTGGTTCGTCTGTCCTTTCCTTCCGGGTGCTTACTGTTTACCACATGCCAGGCACCTGTCTTGAGCTCTGTAGAGACCTGGTGAATAAAGCATGTGGCTTTCTTGGGCCTTCGAGTGAAGATAAAAAAAACTCTGAGAGCCAATTTGCACATAGAAAAGTCAGAGTCAAGGATCAGCAGCGATTTTTGTTTGTTTTGTCTCTTTCTGGATTTCTAGAATAGCACTGTGTGATCTCTCCCTCTCTCTGTGACTGATGTGATCCTTCATTTTTCTAGTTTCCCTGGTTTCCTGCTGGCTTCTTTCTTAGTCTGATGAATTACTCTCTAACTCCTCTGCTCCTTCCTTTATCCACAATCTGCCCAGGTTTAAATACCGAAAACAAAAATGTGTGAAGGGAGTCAAAAGGTACAAACTTCCAGTTATAAGATAAATAAGTCACGGGGATGTAATGGACAGCATGGTGACTATAGTCAATAATACTGTATTGTATATTTGAAAGTTACTAAGAGAGTAGATCTTAACAGTCCTCATCACAAGAAAAAAAATGTGTAATTATGTGTGATGATGGGTATTAACTAGACTGTGGTACTCATTTTGCAACATATATATATATATATATATATATATATATATCCTGAATCATTATGTCATACACTTGGAACTAATATCATGTGTCAATTATATCTCAACAAAAATTACAATAAATTAAAAGAAATTTTAAAATCAGAAAAAAAAGTCATAGGCTAATGCTAAGCTTGTTGAGCTTTTCAGCTTCTGCTACAGGAAGATAAAGTGGGCTAGCCTACTGTCATTTTTATCCAGCTACAGAACCCGCAGACATTGTGACGTCATTGATGGGGCATAGATTTGATGCCTCACCCAACCTGTTACCTGGCAGCAAGAAGAAGTATCTCTGTGTTCTGTTTAGCAGAAAGGTTGTCACCTTTGTCGCATGTGCAGTGAGAATTTAAAACACGTTCCAAGGAGAACTTTCGAATCCGTGAACTGTCCCTGGGCTGCGCGACAAGGGGGGGCCAGTGGGCTGGAGGGGAGCAGACCTTCTGCGGAGCAACATGTCCACTGTGCCAGCACAGCGTCTTCCTGCCCGAGAACACCGGGACTTGAACCCTTAGGAATGAAACATTGAGATACTGACTATGCAGTTTGTGAAACCACCTAAGCTGTTTGCAAAAGGACGTGTTTTGTTTTGGTTTTTTTCCAAGCAAGGAGTTAAATTTAGCAAAAACAAACTTAAAATATAATTGAGGGGAGGGGGCCAGAGGGAGCCTTCTGGAGTGCTGCAAATGGTCTGTTATCTTGATCTGGGTGTGCACAAATGTGAAAATTCACGGAGGGGAACACAGGACTGTTGCACTTCATGTCTGTTAAACTTCAGTATAAACATTTTAGAACAGAGATGATGGTGGTGACGGTTGCACAACAATGTGAATGTACTTAAGGCCACTGAACTGCACACTTAAAAATGCTTGAAATGGTACATTTTATGTATGTTTTACCACAATGAACAATGCACATGCTTAATTGAGTACAGCCCACTATCACGTAGTAAAGAACGCTAATTAACCTTAATGATGGCAAAGCAATCCTTACAAGTGGATGAAGACCACCTCTCTGTCTGGGGAATTTTCCTTGGCTCTATGTTCATTGTCCCAAGTTGCTTCCTTTCCAAGGTCTACAATCTCTACTAGAAAATGGAACAATATCTGTGAGTGTGACTCCTCTCCAGGCCTCCTCATGACCTGGACCCGACCCACCCTCACACTCTCCCCTGTGTGCATGAACTTCCAGGGTTGGGGGAAGCTGAACAAAGGCCTAGGGTTCAAGGGGAGGGCAGGGTGCAGAGCAGGGCAAGGAGAGGAGGGGAGAGGCCCAGCCAGTAACTCTGCTTTCCTCCTATCTCTGGCTTCTCCTCACCTCTCCTCCCCCAGCCCGAGGCAGGAGGCAAACTGTAGACTTTTAGATGGCAAAGAGACCCTAGGTCATCAACTTCCACCTCCTTATTTTTATTTCATTTTTTAGTGAGGCAAACAAAGAACAGAGAGGTGAAGGGGCTTTTCCAAGGTCACACAGCCAATTGGAGGCCGAGCCAGGACTTAAGTTTAGGCTCTTTGGTGCCCATTGCCATACTAGACCTGCAGCTCGAATGCAGCCCTTTATCTCTGCTGCTCCTGAGTCCTTTCCTTTCTTCCTCCTCTACCTTGCCTTCCTGCCAGGGCATTTTTCAGTAACAGCTTTATTGACGGATAATTCATCTGTCATAAAATTTGCCCATTTAAAGGGTACAATTCAACAATTTTTGGTATAATGAGAGTTGTGCAAACGCATCAATTTTAAAACATTTTTATCACCCCAGAAAGAAACCCTCTACCCTCCAGCAGTCACTCCCCATTCCCCCAGAATCCTCCAGCCTAGGAAACCATCAACCTGTTGACTCGCCTTTTCTGCAGATTTCATATGAATGGAATCATACACTACGTGGTCCTTTGTGAGTGGCTTCTTTCCCTCAGCATCATGTTTTCAAGGTTCATCCATGTTATGGCCCTCCAGATCATTGCGTTGTTCTTGTCACAGTAGGTGGGATAAAGGGGCAGAGGGAAGAATGAGAAAGAGAATTCTGAGGGCCACCGCACAGCAGCACAATGAAATGAAGGCATGAATTGACTCCCTCCTATGTACTACACACCGAGGCAGGCTATTTTTATTCATTACCTGATTTCATTTCATCTTCCTAGCCTGGGAGCATCACGATCCCCAGTTGAGAGGTGAAAACTGAAGAGGAATTCAGTAGCTTTTCAAGGGAACGCAGGTCATAAGGAGCAGAAAGAAGACAGGAATTCAAGTCTGTTTGCCCAAAAGCCCGTTGGTTATCACTCGACCAGGTCCGCTCTGGAGCTGTCACATTCTGAGGGCAGGCAGCTCACATTCACGGTGGTGGGTGTCTTCTGGCTAATCTAAAAAAGATTGATCACTGGGCAATTACGTCATTTCATTTCCCTAGCCCAGAGTTTCCTTATTCAGCACCCACACAGCCCTCACTGCAGGGATGCTGCTAAAAGAGAAGGAAGAAAAAGACATCTATGTCCAGTGTAGCGGACTGGATGCCACGTGGCACATGGACGCAGTGGTGCAGTAAAACAGACTGCCAGGAAATAATCTCAAGATGTACACAGCGAACAAAAACCGTGTGCAGAACAGTGTGGATGCTATGCTACCATTTGTGTGAAAAAGTGTGTGCAGGGATAGTGGAGAATAAACACCCACACACATGTATTTGCTTTTGTATGCAGACAATAACTACAAGAAATCTCAAAAAGTTTAAAATCTGTTTGCCTGTGTGGAGGGGAACTGGGTGTCTGGGGACAGTGTGGGGAAGAAACTTCATTCGTTAGCTTTGTGAATCTTTTAATTTTTGAACCATGTGACTATTACCTATTCAAAAATACACATATGCTTTAAAATCCACTCATTCATTCAACAAACGTTAACGAGGTGCTAGGGCATAACAGGTCCTGGTCTAGATGCCGGAGACAAATCTGTGAACAAGACCAAACAAGAGAGAAAAGACTCTCGTAGACTTCAGCCCCCTCTTGTTTCTGAGTGTCTCACAGACCAGCTCAAAGTCTGGTTCTTCTGATGCCAGTCATAACTGCTTTATGAGTAGGAATCTGTGTCCCCTTTCCTGTCTGATTCTCTACAGCATTATAGTCTGCATCACACTTAGCAATGAATTACCTGCCCCTTTGTTTTGTTTGCTGTTGCTTCAAGAACGCTCAAAATAGATCACTCTAATCAAGTTGCTATCACCATTCACACAATTGTCCAGGATAGTCCTGGGACCCCAGAAATATCACGCCGCTCCATTCCCATTTCCCACTTGTTCCCACTGCCACTATCTGAGGACAAGAGATGTGCAACTTTCTTACCATGGTTAAGAAAGTGAGCCTGGGTCCACTTCCTGCTGTTCTTTTTTCTTATATTGGGCAAGTCACTTGACCTCTGTGTACCTCAGATTCCTCATCCATAAAGTGGGGATAATGACAGGATCTGTGTCAAGGGCCATTGTGATAATTAAATGAATTAATACAGAAAGCACACCAGTGTTGGGCACGTAGAAAGCTCTATATGAATTTTGGGAGGGGTAGCTATTGTTGCTAGTCATTCTCTCCCCACCTGCCATCCCCGGCCCCTCAGGTTGAGCCAAATGTAACTTTCCTTCATTTCAGGAACATATCATACACTCGCCTGCATCTGAACCTCTGTCCTTCTGCTGGGCTGAAACAGGTGGTCCCGCTTTCCCCGCCTGCCTGGTCAGGCTGCGCTCTGCTCCCCTCCCCAGGCTTAAGTCACTTCATGCAGAACCCTTTACACACCTGGCTGTGTCCCCAGGTAATCATGAGCTCGGCCAAGAGAGGGCTTATGTCATGTCCATCCTTTAACCCTCCAGACAGCAGGGGCCGGGGGGAGGGAAGGAGTCTGAGGGGCAAAGATGGGACCACCATTTTAGACTGAGCCTGCGATTCACAAAAGACTGTGGACTGTTCTGAGGTATCTTTGTTTTTACAAAAATCATACTGGGAGCCTCAAAAAATGGAAGTCTACAGCAGGGGTCCACACCACTTTTTAGGTAAAGGACCAGAGAGTAAATATTTTAGGCTGTGTGGGCCCTATGGCCTCTGTTGCAACTCCTCAACTCTGCCCAAAGCAGCTACAAACAGGACATAAGGGAGTGGGTGTAGCTGGGCTCCAACAAAACTTTATTTATGGACACCAAAACTTGAATTTCATACGTCACAAAAATTCTACTTTTGATTTTCTTTCAACCATTTAAAAACATAAAACCCATTCTTAGCTCACAGGCCATACAAAACATAGGGTCAGTGGAATCGGCCCTGCGGGGCTGCAGCTGGAGGGCCTCTGGTCAAAAGGGTCTTCCTTCTGCTTCTAAGAGGACCTGGGGAAGTGGTGTTTGCAAGGCCCATAAAATTGGGGTCGCCATGTCTACCAAGTAAAAAATACTGAACATTCAGTTAAATCTGAATTTCGGATAAACAAGGAATAATCTTTTTTACTATAAGCATGTCCCACGCAATATTTACGTGTTTTACGTGGCACCCCTACTTCAAAGAGTATAGAATTCTCTAGGAGTAAGGACGGCAATCTCACCCTGTACCCCCACCCCCCCAACATCCTGGTGCCTGCGGCGGCTGGGGCTCTGTGAGAGTTAATTACACATATTCCCTGGGGAGATCTCTTTACGCTCACCACGTGGGCAGCAGGACAAACTCTACCTGTCAATCATTGCAGAGGGGGCGGGCCTTCTGGGCAGACAACCGGGCGGGAGGGTGGGCGGGGAGAGGCCCCGTGCCCCACCCAGAGCCCCGCCCCCCCGGTGCGTGTGTGCAAGATGGCGTCAGTCACGTGGCCAGTCACGGGGCTGCATGAAGAAGACACTTGCCTGTTGGGGGCAAACCGCTTGGTGGGCTGGGAGAGCCCAAGCCAAGGACCCATCTCCTTGGGGTCCTGGGGAAGAGGAAGAGGAGTTTACACTTTGCGAGCCAGAGTGTGTCGATTCGTGGCACTCTGTGATTGCTTCCTTGTTTTTCTTCTCAGCTTTTATGAGTATTTGCAAATAATAATAAATAAAAATACTCCAGCCTTGTCTCAGTAAGGTTCCTGGAAGCAAAGAAGGGCTTTGTATTCCTCCTGAGCCTATTAAAGCAGGAGAAATGCTTCCACTAGGGACAGAGTGGGGCAGCAAGGAAGGACGGGGGCTGGAGGAAATGGGCACCCCAGGGACAAAAATTTCAAGGACAGAGTCCAGGCTGCATGAATGTCCACAACATGAGACAGTTCCAGTCCCCCTTTGGAAGATTTCATTCTAGTTCGTATCAGTTTATCACCCCTTCACGATTTGGTCCATTTATCCAAATCCTGCTCTCCAGAAAGCTTGCTTCTTCCAGGAGGCCCTCCCCGCTTCAGTCCTCGGTGTTTTTCTCTTCTAAACTCCTTAGTGCTCGCTGTCTCTGATCAATTGGCAACGAAACCGGCACTAACTTGAGCCATGCTTTGAACTGAACTGTTACTGACATTTTCTGTGGTGATAGATTCCGCTCGGTTTGTCTTGTTTTCCAAGCATCAGGGACGGCTCTATAGGGTTCCTGGAGTCCTGTTTGGTTAAGGGTGTTTGGACCCTTCAAGTCACAGCAGCCACCTCTGACAATACAATATAATCAACTTGAAGGAGCATTTATCAATAGTAGGGTAGACATGTATAAGTGAATGTAATTAATTTTTGTCATTTTAGAGTTGCAAGGGATTTTTAAATCATTTGTGTCAATAATTGCAATGATTACAGTTAGTCTAATTCTTGGCATCAAATACCATAGTCCCCTTACTAATCTGCTTCTTCGCTCATCATTGTTTCTTCTGGAATTAAATGAATTTTTGTTTTTATAATGTATCTCTAAAACAGTGTAGTTTCTTCCATCCTTTGATGGAAAGTGGAAAACTGACAAGGCTTTCTTTGAAAAGAAAAAAAAAGGCCCAATAAAATACATAATAGCTGATATATATGTGTTTACTAAAGGTTTCAATTTTTAAACTTTGAATCAGCCACAAAATGTTCATTTTACTATTCCCAGCTCTCCAATTCACATAAATGGCCTTTGGTAAAAATACAGGCATACTTACATTGTTATTTATCCTAGCAGTATTAGCTTTGCTAATCTCTGTCTTGTTTTTATCTTGTTAGCAAACTGAGAAATCAGCAAGATAGTGGCTATTGAACCCAATGGAAAATGCATCTGAGCACCTCTGATGATGTACATTTTAACTTCCAATTCATTTGAAACTCTTCAATGAGATTTTATTTTAGGATTAGTTTTCACTGTTACCTCTGTTCTTTTAAATCTATTACAGCTGAAGGCACAGGAAAACTCTTGCAAGGGCCTCAATTTACCAGAGCATCAGTTGTATAAGAAAGTACTTAAATAAGTAGATGGCAGTTTTGGGTGGCTTATTACATTTAAAAAAGTAATCATCTTTGTTTTTAAACGGTCAGTTAAAAAAGGGATTTGTAAGTTAAAATCTAAAATAGCAATTTGACATTTATTTCCTCTTCACAAATATCAAACAGTAAAGGTATACTATTACTTTCCCCCCATCAAACTGTAAAATAAATATTTTTTAACCAGATTTCTTCTTGAAATTTTAAGCAATTGATCCTACAAGAAAAAGTTATGATGGTAAGGCAGACCTTTTTCTTAAAGTTAATGGAAAAGGGTCAGTATGCTGTTGACAATTTCAAAATAGCAGTTAATACTGAAAAGTCATGTACAATTATCTTCAAAATATATTTTTTAATTTCTCTGGATTATGAGTACTTTTTCTCTAGATCACTTCATTTAACTTATATCATGTTCAGTGATTTTTTTTCTAATTAATAAGCTTTCTCCTTTAAATGTCATAACTTTCACATTTTCAGCATTTTTATTGGAAGAGATGACGAAATATTTATACTCTTTTCTTAAACAGAGAGTAAGGAACTGAATGTGATTTATCTTTTGTTGATAAGTCATGGGGCATTATTTGTGAAAATCAATCCTTGTGCAGTCTTATAAAACAGCGATGCTCCGGGATCCACTGTAGATGGTGAGCCTCTGCCCCAATGACACAGACCTGGCCTCCCTGCTTATGGCTGGGCTCTCTTCCTCCTTCCCACCAGCTCTCACCTTTGCTGTTCTGCCAGCGTGCTGCTTCTGATATGCCACCTTCTTGTGAATTTTTGTCTTCCCAAGAGCCTGAGACTGGCTCCAGATGCTCAGATAGTGTAAAGACGATGCGCTTTGAAACAGATGATTGCGACTCCGAGGTTCTGTCACTTATTTCCAGGTTCCAGGCTGGGCCCCTAATCACTGACCTTGCTGGGAACGGTTTCCTTGGGAGAAACTAGCAAACTGCCCAGATAAACTACTTCCCAGTTCCTCTCATCGTCAACCTGTGCTTCTCCATTCCTCCTATAGAATTCTAAGCCAACAAGACTCACGCTTAGATGGTGCTGACTCTCTCGCAGGCACTGCTCTAAGCCCTTCACATACATCAATCATTGCATCTTTACAACCATTCTCTGTTACTTCCAATTTCCAACTGAAGAAAGGGGGGGACAAAGAGAGTGGGTGACTTGCCCACGGGCACATCGCTGGTAAGTGGCAAAGCTGGGACTCTCACAAAGGCAACCTGACCACAAGGCCTGTGTTCCTGTACACAGTAGCAGCTTTCCAGGATTCTGACTGCTGCCCTCTGTCTATGTGGACACTGCGGGGAACTGGAATGCATAAAGGAAGGTGGCTGGTAATTAGATTTCCCAGCTGCAGCCTCAGGCCTAGCCATCTTCCTGAACAACTGGAGAATGCCAGCATTCTCCGCTTTCAACTTTCTCCCGCTCCTCCAATCCAAACTGGAGTTAACATCAGCTACCCACAATTATCGAGCATTTTCTGTGTGGCAGGCCTGGTTCTGGGCATCTTACAAAGATCTCTGATCCGCATGGTAGTGTTGTCTCCTCATGAAGACCGAAGGCTCAGAGACATTAAGTGGCTTGTTCAAATTATGTGGTGATTGGCAGACCTGCCACTTCATTCCTCAGACACCTCAAGGACAAAAGCTTCCATCATTCTCCATTTGCCTATAGGATAGAAGCCAAACTCCTCCCTGGCAGGCAAGGTGCCCTGCTATCTTTCCAACCTTATCTCCTGCTGGGCTCCAGCTTGACTCCTCTATTCCAGACTGGCATGTCTGTGCCCTCTCCCCCAACCCACAGGCTCACTCCCAGTGCCCAGCCTTCTGTCTGTTGTTCCCACGACCTAGAATGTCGTGTTTGCTTCTTTGTGCCTACCCAGATCCTGTGCCACTGCAGGGCACTGTCAGGTTTCCCTGTCGCACGGGGTCCTCCTGCGGGAAGTGCTTCAGGCCCCAGCAGTCTGGCTTCTCTTTCATTCCTGCTGCTTGCCCCAGTCCCGGGGCACTGGGCAAATACACTTGTCCACCGCATCGTTACTTTAGGCCGCTGGCTCATGGCTCCACACTGGACACTTGGGCTGAATGTTTTGACTCCTGTAGTATCTTGCTTCATATATGTGGTCAGAAGCAACACAGAGAATTTTCACTGTGACCTGTTGCGCCAAGACCAGGGGCACAAACTGCTTTCTATGGACAAAAGGCAAAGTGGATGAAATTTATCATTGGTGCTTTCTAACACAGTTTCCACTCCATGTAAGTTACTCCAACATGAGGAAGGTTCTTTGTCTATGTACCCTGCTTTCTCCCTACTCTTTTTCTTTCCAATATGGAAATAATAATAATAATAATAACAGACACTTTACTGTGTGCCAGTTACTTTTCTAAGCACTTCGTATTAACTAATTTAGTCTTCCTAACAATCCTTTGAGGCAGGTATTATTATTACTCTCCTTTTACAGAAGAGCAGACTGAGTCACAGAGAGGTTAAGAAACTTGCCTAAGGTCACACAGCTGGGATTCAGAGCTAGGCATTTATCTATGATGCGATGCTGCCTCACCACTAAAATAATATATTGTTTTTTTCTGATAGTGAAAATAATGCCTGCTAAGTATTTTTAAGAAATCAGATAATAAAAAAGTATAAGGAGAATATCTTCCATAATCCTATCACCTGGGGAAAATTAAATAACCTGCTCAAACGGATATACTCATTAGTTCCTATTTCAGAAACAGAACCATACTGTAAATCATTTTTTGTTTGTCTTTTAGTTCAAAATTTTAAACAGTTTCATTGAGGTATAATTTATATACCATAAAATTCTCTTGTTTTAATCATACAAATAATTTTAGCAAATTTACCGAGTTTTGCAACCATTCCCACAATCCAATTTTAGACCATTGCATCACCCCAGAAAGATTCCTTATACATATTTGCATTCACTCGCCATTCCCACCCCCAGCCCCTGGCAACTGCTAATCTATTTTCTCTTGCTATTGACTTGCCTATTCTGGACATTTCATATAAACAGGAACATACAGTATGTGGTATTTTTAATCTGGCTTCTCTTACTTAGCATAATGTTTTCAAGGTTCATCCTTGCTATAGCACGTATTGCTACTTTATCCCTTTTGATGCCTGAATAATATTCCATTGTATGGATATACCACATTTTGTTTGTTCATTCAACCGTTGATGGACATTTGGATTGTTTCAAATGAATAATGCTGCTATGGATATTCATGGACGAGTCTTTGTGTGGACGTATGTTTTCATTTCTCTGGGGTAGATAGCTAGGAGTGGAATTATTGGGTCATATGGTAAAGTTTTCCAAAATGGCTGTGCCGTTTTACACCCCCACTGGCAATATATGAGAATTCTAGTTTCACCATATCCTAGCCAGTTGTCACTACTATGTTTTCGATTATAGCCATCCTAGTGGGTGTGAAGTGGTATCTCATTGTTTTGATTTGCATTTCCTTAATGACTAATGATATCAAGCATCTTTCCATGTGCTCACCGAGCATTTGAATATTTTCTTTGGTGAAATGTCTATTCAAATCTTTTGCCCATTTTTCAATTGTATTATTTGTCTTTTTATCACTGAATTGCAAGAGTTCTTTATATACTCTGCATGTAAGTCCCTTATTTGATATATGACTTACAAATATTTTCTCACAGTCTGTGGCTTGTCTTTTCACTTTCTTAATGGTATCTTTAGAAGCACAAAGGTTTTGAATTTTGACGAAGTCAATTTATCAATGTTTTTTAATCCCTTGTGTTTTTGGTGTCATATCTAGGAAGTCTTTGCCTAACCCTGACATATTTTAGAATTGGTCCCCACCCCTGCTACTTATCAGTATGTCTTGGACATTTTTCTAACTCAGCAGCTACAGATCTGCGTCATCAACTTCCTAGTTTGGGTTTCTGAGGTGACAGTTGACAACAGAGCGCAGAGTACTCAAGATATCCAGGAGGATTCCCTTCATCCTTGAGGCTTTCATACTTCTCCTTTGGCTTGTCTGGTTTCTGGTTCCTCCTCTGTGGTTTGTGAATAAGAACTTTCCTGTAAGCTATTATCCTTACCACAACATTTTATATTTGGAGACCTTGGTCACACAGATTCCTGACCCCACGTGTTCTGTAGGCTTAAATCCTTCCATCACAGATTCTAGGGCTGGGATGCTCATGAGGAACATACGTTCCCCTGTAATTTGGGCTTTGACAGCCACTACTTCCTGCATCTACTTCATTCTCTAAAAAACTGGACTGGGCCTTCGAAGGTTTCAGCTCCGGTTTATGTATTAAAATGTACATGTGGAAAAAGAAAAGTAAATAGTGGATCACAGCAATTGGCATGTATGTTTTAATGGAAGACTTAGGGATATTCCTGAATAGTGGTTATCATTTAACAGGTTCCAGAAGGGGGTGAAGGGTTGCATCCTGGCCTCTGTCAAGACTAGAGCTTCACTGGCTTGATGGATAGGATATGAGGTATTGTGTAAAGCTAGAATCTTCTTTAGGAAGTAATTTTCAGACAGAGAACACTAATGGAGAAAATCCAGGCTGAGGGAAAGAGCCTGTGAGAGGGGCCTCAGAATAAGAACGGGGAAGGCAGGCTAGAGGATTTCAGAATGCAGCGATGAAAATGCTGACGTGCTGAAAGAGAGGGTCACTGGACAACCATGTTGATGAGAAGCCAAGTGAGGTGGCCAGATCTTTGGGAGACTTAACCCCCTAGGATTGGGGCCCAGAATTTGGAATCTGACTACTAACACAGGAGAAAAGCAAGGAGACTGGGGGAGAGATGTAAGGGCAGTCCCCTGGCTGGACAGTGGCCATTGCAAGATTAGGGAAGTGGTACAGAGCAGAGAGGTACCTAAAGGCCAACAGAGCTCCTGCAAGCTGGTAGGTAACTACATGAAGCTGAGAAATGCAGAGTGAAATCACTCTAGGTCCTTTAAGACGTAGCCTTAAGTTTTCAACTTTTATTTTTCACATAGAAAACAATACCATGCCACTGTAGGGGCCTGCGGCTGTGTGCATGGAATACACTGGAAGACTGGAAAACAGAGAGACCAACTGGAAGCTACTGCAGAGATTCAGACTTGGAAAGGGGTGGCCTTAGAGGGACACATGAGTGCCTAGGAAGAAATGTACAGAAGACCTTAGGGATGGATTTGCTGTGCAAGTGCAGAGAGAGGAGACAAAAATGTGTCTGCGGTGGGGGTGGGGGGAAGGCTGTAAGATGATTGAGGGGTTTCTGGAGGTATCATTATATACTGTAAAATGCACAGATCTTAAGTGTAGAATGAATTTTGATAAATGTCTACAACTGTGTAACTACTTTGCTAAAAGAGTGTTTTTCAGAGGCTGAGTTTCACACGCCTACAGAGCCTAAGCGAAGATCTCTACAAGGCAAGAAGCGATAGGCAAAAGGCAGCAAGAGCTGGACCTGCAGATGTGAAAGTTCTCTGGAGCCAGTAGGTGGAAACCTCATCAGCAAATGAACGCAGGTGCAGGAACAGCTAACTGCAGAACAGAAAGGTCCAACCTTTTACATTTTTGGCGCGCTTGAGCCCCCCACACTGAGAGTCTTATTTGCTGATAGAAATGCAGAGACTTCTCTTTTCTGAGGCTTTCAACCTCGTACTTAATTCTCCTAAGTGAGAAAGAAACCACTCTCCGAGTTGGCTTCTGCCAACGTTTGCCCTACGGAACTTGGAGCATAGGGCTCATTGCGGGGAAGGGAGTTAGAGGACCCCACAGGGTGGTCTGCACCTCCTCCAAGCTGCATGCACGACTATGATGCGCAACTACGCCCTGGACCTGGGGAGCCCAGCTTCCTCGATGCAGCGTGCGCTGGCAGCTCAGCCTGGGCACCTCAGAGAGTATAGGAATCACACTATCTCCAGGTCGCTCTGCACCTCTCGGTGCGCTTGCAGCGACCCTGCAGCAATGCCCTCGATGTTTGCAGCCAGTGCAAGCTTGCGGGTGGCGGGAACTCGGTGGCTAGAGTTGGGGGGCGGTGGGCGTGGCCGCGTTCCCTCGAGCCCTCTCCCGCCCAGGCAGTCCCGGGAACGTTCTGAAAAGTATCCAAAAGTTCTGCGCCGCGCGCGCGCGCGCCAAAAGGAGAGAAAAACCCTGCACAACCCCCCACCACTCTGGGAGTTGCGCGTCGCGACCTCGCCACTCGGGCTGCACCTCCGGTTCCAGCGCACACGCCTCCGCGCCTCCTTCTCGGGAGCCTTGCCGTCGGTTGGGTCCCTCCTCTGCTAGCTGTCTCCAGACCGGAGAGGCCAGAGCCTTCTCGCGCTTCTCCTTGGGGCACCATGCCCAACGACGACGCATTCAGCAAGCCCTCGGCACCGTCGGAGGCCCCGCACGCCCCCGGGGCACCACCGCAGGGCAAGGCCGGGGGCTTTGGCAAAGCGGCAGGAGGGCTCCTGGGCTCTGCGGGCGCCGGGGGCAGCGGCGGCGGCTCGGGGGCGTCGGGCATGGGCGCTGGGAGCAAGAAGTCCCCACGGCTGCCCAAGTGCGCGCGATGCAGGAACCACGGCTATGCGTCGCCGCTCAAGGGCCACAAGCGCTTCTGCATGTGGCGGGACTGCCAGTGTAAGAAGTGCAACTTGATCGCCGAGAGACAGCGCGTGATGGCCGCGCAGGTGAGTGCGGGCGCCCAGGAACGGAGGCTCAGCCCTTAACTTTTTGGATTAAATCTTTGCGGCGTGGCCAGTGCCACGTGGGGCCCGGGTTGGGGAGGCAGGCAACTGTGCTCGCCGACGGCCGCATTGCGCTCGGGACGCGGAGCTCCCAGCCACGCGCTGACGCCGGCTCCGATGGCCGGGATGCGTCTCCGATCCCGCCGGCAGAGCAGAGAGGTGCGCGGGTTGCTTTTCTCGGGGAGGCCCCCGCATCCCTGACTCTGCCGTCTAGCAGAGTTGCGGGGTTCACCCCTTCACGGCTTCCTCAGGATCCCCAGGATCTCTGATCCTCCTTTCAGAACAGAAGTTGCGGGGTTCAGTCTGCTCGGAGTCCCCGGGGATCCCTGATCCCACCCTCCAGCGAAGAGTTGGCGGGTTCGCCCCTTGGAGGGTCCCCGGGATCTCCAACTCCCCGCAGCATAGAGTTGCCGGGTTCGCGCCTTTGGGGGTCCAACGGATCTCTCACCCGACCCCCCCAGCAGAGAGTTGTCGGGTTCGCCTTTTAGGGGACTTTGGTATTTCTGACCTCGCTCTCTGAGCAGAGGGTTGGGGGTTCTCTCCCCGCACGGATCCCCGGGACCCCTGACTCCGCCCCCCCCTCCCCCGAGAGTTGCGCTTAAACTGGGGAGGGTGGTGGAGGCTGCCGCCGCCGGCTACGCGGTGAGGGCGAAACGGAGACCCAGCCTGGCTGCGGCTTATCCGGATAATGTATCGGGCAGCTTTGTCTTTCTGGAAAAGTCGCTGTAATGGACGCCAACGTGGCGTGGTCGGGCTTGTGCTCTTGGCTCGCTTTTCATGTTCGCCCCCAGTGGATCCAGGCCGAGCGCCTCAGCCATTTTGAGCACTAGGGACATTTTATTAGCATTTTAAAGTTTACTGTCTCGACCTAAGTTTTGCAAAAAGTGTGCTGTCTCGATCTAACTTATTTAAGTACGAATTACTTTGCGTATAGTTTAAAAAATTAAGAATTTAAAAAAAGTATGCGCAGGGGAGAAAATGCAAGGGTTTGAGGATTTGTCTGTCGTTCATAGCTTTTTTTTAAGCATCATAAACAGAACGGTATTTAACGTTTTCTCGGAAATAATTAACGGCGTTGGTATCCTAAAGGATTTTTAGAAGAGAAGAATACGCATTCTTTCCAGGTAAAAGTTGTTTTATCTTTTTAAGACAGATAGTTTTAAATCAAAAGACACCGAAGAAATGTTTACGAACGATGTGCTACTTTTGATTGAAAACGTGTAAATATCCTCCAGTGAAAATGATTAAGAGCGTTGAGCAGGACCGCACAAATGCTTGAAGATGATACTTTTTCTATACATCTGATTTTTAAAAATGTGTTTTAAACTAGATATATTTTGGCTTCACAGATGGCAAGCGCAGTCATGGAAATGTTATTTTCCTTAGTTTCTTCTTTATAGGTTTTTAGCTTCATTTATACTGAATGAAAAGAATACATTGAGTATAGCAGTCAAACGCATCACAGTGAACTTACTGGAAAAAACTTATGGACATTTGAATTGTATTTGTAGGGAGAAAAATAGTCTGAACGTCTAGTCGTTGGCTTAAATATTTAGTATGGAGAGTATGCTTGGGAGGGGAATTTTCCTCAAAATGTAATAAAAATATTTATCCAAGTAGGGCCATGAATTTTGAATAAGCTTTATTAGTAGGGACACTAACTTGGCAGAAGGCTGTTTGCTATTTTAAAAACAAAAGCCATTTAGGATTACTTTTATGATATGAAACCTCAGTATTTTCTGCATCAGAAGGGTTGTCCTGTGCTGGATGAAATCCTTTAAAATCCATATAACACTCATTTTTTAGTCATTCTAAAATAGTTTGAAATTGATCTTAGATACGACTCTAAAATAATTGCATTTTTAATCAATTGCCCCTCCTTTCTGTTTAGATAACATTTTCTAAGAACCCTTGAGAAGTCTTTTTGTAAAAATGTCCTTGGTTTATGGAGTATATAATACCCTGTGCGTTTTGTGCGTGCATGGGATTTGTGTAAATCAGGGTATAAGTATGCATTGACAGAATTTAGAGGTTTGTGGGTATTTTTTTAAAAATTTTATTTCTGGTCAAAACCTTCCTATTCTGTTTCTGAACGTCTTGGTTGATAATATAAAATCCAAGATTTAAGCTTAGTCATTTACTCTTCATTGATTACTTAATGATATTTTTTCTAAGTTGAAGACTTCTCTTGTTCTGAGTAAAATTACTTCCAAATTAATCAGCTTTCTAAATTTGGAATACAGTTTTCCTAACAGAATATATAAATTCCAGTTGTGTTTCTTGTTTACCATTCTAATTTCAACTTTTGGGTTGTATTTGGGCCTCTGAGGTAGAAGTATGTCACTTTCTCATTTCATTATGGTCAATAGCCAATTTTAACAGTCTCCCTTTTTTGTTACATGTAGTAAGCAAAAAGTTTATTTTCTTTACAGCTCTTTTCTCCACCTTTAACAATGTGATTTAACACCACCTTCCAGCCCGTTTCCCCCTTGCGTCTCTACATGCTCCCTCCACCCCAGAGAACCAGGGTTTTCCCAAGCAGTCCCTGCCTTTTGTGCCCACTCTACTCACTTTTTCTGGATTGTTCTGCCCCTTCATCCTTGCCTGTCCAGGTCCTTCTCATCCTATTCTTGGAGGCCCTGTTGCAATCCGTGCTCTGGCCGATTCTTGCATCTGAAGCCATTCTGTCTCTGAATTCTTCAGTAGGACTGGTGTCTACCTCTTCTGGGGCGTTTGCCATATTTTTGTCTTGAGTCGCAATTGCATAGTTGCCTTCCTCCTGTTTCTGCTTTGAAACAGCCAGTACCTTGGGATCTAAACTATTCTTACTAAATCTTGCTGGTCACGGTTCCCAGTACAGTGGCCTTTTACAAATTTGTGGACCCGAGTGCGTGAGCTGATTCTCCTTCCTTCCTAATCTCTCAGGGCTGACTTCCTTTACTCTTCAGATTGAACTCCTCTGCTTGGCTGACTGTGGTTTTCCTGAGCCTCCCTAGCCAGCATTATTCCCTGCTACACTACATACTCTCTTGTTTAACCAGCGTTTTTTGAGCGCCTGCTGTTGGCCAGACACTCTGGTTCTAAACCATTTCTCATCGTTGGTTGTACATCATAGTTAACAGTGTAGCTTAAAAAAAAAAGGAGAGGCCAGCCAGTGGCATAGTGGTTGTTTGGCACGCTCTGCTTCACTGGCCTGGATTGGGATCCATCCTGGGTGCTTTCCTACACCACTGTCAGCCACAGATGTTAGCTCAGGGCGAATCTTCCTCAGGAAAAAAAAAAAAATTGGAGATTCCCAGGCCTCGCCCCTGGAGCTAATCAGCCATAATGTCTGGGGTGGGTGGGGTTTCAGTGGTTTTCGCCAAGCTGTCCAAGTGATTCTGGAGTGTTGGAGGATGACCGGCTGCCCTGTGCTTCCAGGTGGCCCTGAGAAGGCAGCAGGCTCAGGAGGAGGAATTGGGGATCAGCCACCCCATCCCGCTGCCCAGCGCGGCTGAGCTGCTTGTCAAGAGAGAGAACAGCGGCAGCAACCCGTGCCTGATGACTGAGAGCAGCAGCTCCTCGCAGCCCCCGCCGGCCAGCACCCCCACCACCGCAGCGTCAGGTAACCTGGGGGCTGGGTTCACGTGGTGGCTGGGTGTGAGAAGGGCTGTGGCCACGAAAACAGTCTCAGGACCGTCCTGAGTCACATATCACATTCAGAGCTCAGAGGCTTTTCTTCAAGCATTCTCCCTCTGAAGGTCTGTTTTTGGCTGCCTCACAAAAGAGGTGGTCGTGAATTCTAGAATTGGAAGTTTGACAGCTTCACTTTCCTGTTGGTTATTAGCCGAGACTGAATATGGACAGCCCGCATCCCAGAATGCCAGAGGGGTGAGATTCCAGATTTCAGCTCAGTCTTCTCCCTTTTTGAGTCCTCTCGTTGGGAGCTAAAGATCCTTGTTTTCTAGAGCTGGACTTCCATTTCTCTGGCAAGGACTGTAGTTGATTTGGGGGGGTGTATCTTGAAAAGGCTAAATCCTAGGTGTCAAGTGGCAGTGGGGACTGGGTGGTGAGGGAGGCGTGTCCCATGGCTTCAGTCCTCCCCCATGTGCTACGACTTTACCGGGGCTGTGGGTATGCTCATTCATTCCATTGCATTCTCTGAAGAAGGAGGTATTAATCCTACTTTACCCATGGGGAAACTGAGGTGGAGGGAGTTGAAGTGACCGGCTAAGTCTGCAGAACTGCAAAGTGACTGAATTGGTCCACCTGCCTCCGAAGCTCACTGTGCCTTCTGCACTGGGTCTCCAGTTTACCTCCAGAACCGTGAAGTCTAGACCTGCACTGTCCAGTAGGGACGCCTCTAGCCACATGTGGCTATTTAAATTAATTACAAAGAAATAAAATGAAAACATTCATCCAAAGAAGATATACTCATGGCCAATAAGCACATGAAAAGATGCTAAACATTGCTGATCATTAGAGAAATGCAGATCAAAACTGCAGTGAGGTACCACCTCACACCCATCAGGATGGGTACTATGAAAAAAACCAGAAAATAATATTGGCAAGGATGTGGAGAAATTAGAAGCCTTGTGCACTGTTGATAGGAATGTAAAATGGTATGGCTGCTATGGAAAACAGTATAGCGGTTCCTCAGAAATTAAAAATAAAATTACCTTGGGGCCAACCTAATGGTGCAATGGTTAAGTTCACCAGTTTGGATCCCAGGTGCAGACTTATGCACCGCTTATCAAGCCATGCTGTGGGGGTGTCCCACATATAAAATAGAGGAAGATGAGCACAGATGTTAGCTCAGGGCCCAGTCTTCCTCAGCAAAAAGAGGAGGATTGGTGGCAGATGTTAGCTCAGGGCTAATCTTCCTCAAAAAAAAAAAAAATAAAATAAAATAAGATTACCCTATGGTCCAGCAATTCCACTTCTGGTATGTATCCAAAAAAATGAAAGCAGGGTCTCAAAGAGGTATTTGTACACCCAGCAGCATTATTCATAATGGTTAAATGTGAAAGCAATGCAAGTGTCCATTGACAGATGATGGATAAGGGAAATGCAGTGTATACATACAGTGGAATATTATTCAGCCTTAAAAAGGAAGGAAACTCTGACACAGGCTACAACATGGATGAACCTGGAGGACATTATGCTAAGCCAAATAAGCGAGTCACAAAAAGGAAATGCTGTCTGATTCTGCTTATCTACTTAGAGTAGTCGAAATCATAGAGACAGAAAGCAGGACAGCGGTTGTCAGAGGCTGGGGGAGGCGGGGATGAAGACTTAGTGTTCAATGGGACAGAGTTTCAGTTTTACAGAATGACAGGAGCTATGGAGATAGTTGGTGGTGATGGTTGCCCAACATTATGCATGTATTTAATAACTGTGCACTTAGAAATGGTTATGATGGTAAATTTTATGTGATATGTATTTTACCACAAGAAAAAATAAAAGAGATTGAAAATACTCAGTTCTTCAGTTGCACTAGCCACATTTCAGGTGCTCACTAGGCACATGTAGCCGAGGCCTGTCCTGTTGGATGGTGTGCATTTCCATTTCTCACAAGGTTCCATTTGACGGCACTAGTCTAGAACGCAGGAGCTCTAAGAAACCACCAAAGATCTGTGAAATCCTGTTGGCAAATAAATACATATATTACGTATTAAATCCGTATGCTGAGATGCACAGAATATCATTAGAACCTGCTGAGGCTCCATGAAATACAGCCATGCCGCATGGTACCTCTTAACTAAGCTTTTCAAGAGTTACTAAGGTTGCTGCACTTAACCCCTGGGCTAACGTTGCTCAGTTACCTGTCATGAACTAGCTGTGCAATTTTGAACAAGTCACTTAAGCTCCCTGGGCCTTTTGTTTCCTCTTCTCAAAAATGGGGGAAGAGGTTTTTGAGTGTTTGGAAGATTCTATGAGTCTTGACCATTATAAAGAAGGAGAAGGTAAGCAGGCATCAGAGAAAGCAGATGAGAAGTGGAACTGTCAGCTCTGTGTTGCAGGTAGGTCTGTCTGTGTTTCTGTCACTGAGTGCGTTACTGGGGCTATAGTTTGTAGTTTCTAAAGGACACGGTATTATTTTCTTTTTTTGGCTTGGCTTCTCATAATACATACTTATAACAGTTTCCAAACTTGCCTTTTCATAGGAAGGAAGGAGTATATTTATCAGAAATATGATCTTTACACTTTGGGATTTTAAGCTGTGTCTAAGGTTAATTACCAAATAACCCTGGTCAGGGCTGATGTGGTGGGTTTAGCTGGAGGGCTGAGTTGGGAACAGAGGTGTGTCAGAGGAGAAAAGAGGGGAGTAACTCATTTGATGTTCATAAACATCATATACGGGAGGAATTATTATTCCCTTTTACAGAAAAGGAAACCGGTGATAAGGAACCTGCCCCAGAATAAAGCTGAATGAGCTAAGATTCAATGCAGGCCTGTCTGGTCCCAAGGCCCATGGATTTTCCATTTCATCTGCCTGTGAAGAGAGGCTGTGGGAACAGTTGGCATGTTTTCTTGGAAAATGGACAATTATGATTAGAAGCTACGGTTTAATCCTCAGAAGGGATTTAAGGTTAATGGGCAAATAGGAATAATGTTAGGGGCAAAAGTCCCTGCCATTCTCCCTTGGCATGGAAGGCTGCAGCCACTGGTCTTCACGGGGAGAAATACCGGGAAGGGTCCTTGGTGGAGAAACGTCAGTGCTGGGCATTTTGTAGGGCAGCACAGATGAACCTGGTCTAGCCAGCTGTCCTGCGTTCCCCTCTGGTGGGAGGGATGTCAGAGTTTGAAACGCCAAGAGAGCAGAACTTTAGAGAAGGATTTGAGGCTGGATGGAGTTCAGAATGACAAAGAAGTTCTCACAGGGTATTCAGAGTGGCAATAGGGAAGGTTACAAATAGGAGCAGCATGGGAGCGAAATAGAAGGTTCAGGGTCAGAGAGGATGTGACCAGATTCCCCTCCTTGCCTCTGGAGCTGATGGACCTTCGAGTCATTTTGGAGTCGTGAACCAGCACTCAAAGAGAGGGGAATATGGAAGCCAATGGTGTGTTGAGCGTGTGTGCTCAGGCCTGGGCGGGGCGGCCTCTCCCTGGAGACAGCCTGCCAGGGGAAGATGGGCTTTCCCGCAGCCAGCTCATCTCCATGGAGGGGGAGCCTCAGCTACATTGTCATCACTCCCCAGGCCCTCTCCCGCAGCTCTTGAGTTGGGAGTGGTAACTTCCGGGCTGGGCTGGGATATGAGCTAGAGGAAATCAAGAATGCCAGTAGAATTAAACTACATAAATGTATAGAGGGAGAAAGAGAGAAAGGGAGGGGGGAGAGCAGGGGAGAGACAGACAGACTGACTGACTGACGGATGAATGTCCTTCCAGTTTATGGAGAACATGGGGCCCAACTTCTTAGATAGCTTGCTGTTAATAAATCTGTACTTACATTAAATTTCCAGAGATGAGGATTTATTTTAAATAACATTTAACTTTGTGCAGCTAAATGGTAAACATTTGTAGGCTACAAAAACATTTCCAACAAAAAATAATAGTTCTTCCAATCCCAAACTGTGGGTCTCTTCTATCCATCATCCCAGGGTTACTTGCTGCAGGTACAAGTTTATATGTCTGATTATTGTTTTCATGTATATATAGGATTCATATATTTAACATAATGGGAGTGTTTTGTTCCCACTCACGTATGATTAGTTTTTTTTTTCTCTCATTTAAAGTTGCTTGAGGGGCTGGCCCTGTGGCCTAGTGGTTAAGTTCGTGTGCTCCACTTCAGCAGCCCAGGGCTTCACTGGTTCAGATCCTGGGCGCGGACATGGCACCACTCATCAGGCCACGTTGAGGTGGCATCCCACATAGCACAACCAGAGGCGCTCACAACTAGACTATACAACTGTGTACCGGGGTGCTTTGGGGAGAAGAAGAAAAAACAGGGAGATTGGCAGCAGATGTTAGCTCAGGGCCAATCTTAAGGGAAAAAACCCAACCAAACAAAAAAAAAACCTGCTTGGAATTTTTTAACGGCCATTTTAATATAATTCCATTATATAGGTCTGGAAGGCTAGGATTTGAAATGATTTAGTGAGAGGTGAAAGTTGTAGTTGTCATGGATTAGTTAAATCTACTAACCTGGCTCGCACGGGGTCACGTTGTTAACCTTCTAAGACCTAATATTTAATGTCTCCAAGAGCAAGCGCTTAGTGAAATTCAGTAGATTTTTATGTCCTTGATGTTTCTTCGTTATCTCAGTTTGGCTCCCGAAAGTGCCAAAAATGAGAGTGAGAAAGGCTCAAGAATTATTGCCAAGATTATTGGCTGGATTCTAAGGACACTGAAGAAAATGGATTTACCAAGCTGTTGTTTCCCTTATTGGAGAACTGACCCCTCTGAGGAGGATTAAGTGCTTTAGAAGAAAGTGTCTACAATCCTTAGCCAAAGATTAGCTAAGATTGACCAGAACACTGACGGGAGATTCCTCAAATAATAAGTATAAAAGATTTTTGTTGTGATTTTCATCTCTAATTGTGGGCATGACTGTGGAAGAAACAGCCTTTTGAAGAAATGCCCTGTTCGTTCCTGTTTCTAGCAGGATTGGATGTTAGCAGATGCACCATTGATGAACAAATAGTTTCTTCCTGGCCATTTTGGGGGCAGCCAGAAAAAAATGGTGAGCGTTTTTGGTCATAAATTATAATGAGTTAATAGCTACTTCAGCATTATCTCTGTAGTTTTACTTTTTAAATTTAAGCATAAAATATATATTCATTTCAAAAGTTATCAACTGACTTAAAAAAAAATCTTTTGGGCATTCTTCCTCTTTGAGATTTGGGCTCCTCTTTGTTTTACTGTATACTCTGCTTTTCCTTCAACCTCCTGTGCAACTGGTAGAATGGTGTTTTACCCAGGGCTTATGTTAGGATCTGCATACTTCTTTGCCTCTCCTTTTCCGTGCAGAACTGTCAGATGAAGGGTTGCATTATAGATAATTGGGTTCTGCACGTGTCCTTTGTAAGTAAGGACCTGAATGTTATCTCCGTTGGGGCCCTCCCTTCTGGAGCACCCTGGACTTGCACACACACACTCAAATTCACACTCCCCCTCATCGAACCACCTCCTGCCCTCTCTGGCCTTCCCCGGCAGCCCAGCCGCCTGTGGCCTGGAGCCCACTTTCACTCACCTTTCTCCTGTTGGAAGGGTCAGTCAGGTCTGTGTCTGGTGATGGTGGGACCCCCTCCTTCACTTGCCTTCTTTAGCAGTCATTCCACGTCAGCACACAGAGAGAGCATGTGCTGGTAGGGGAACACATTTCTTTGTGTGTCTTCTGAGTGCTTAAATACTTAACAAACATGTCATGTAGTAGTTTGAAAATGGACTGATGTCCCCATGCAGTTTTTCCCAGTAAGAACTGTGACTGATAAACTAACAATTGAAAATATTGACTTATTTAAATTTTTAAAAAATAAGCTTTATTCCTTAGAGCAATTATAGTTTCACAGCAAAATTCAGAGGAAGGTCCGGAGATTTCCGATGTACCCCCTGCCCCCACACATGAACCTCTCCCCCATAATCCACATCCCCCAGCAAAGTGGTACATTTGTTACAATTGATGACCTATATTGACACATCATAATCATTCAAAGTCCACAGTTGGCGTTAGGTTCACTCTTGGTGTTGAATATTCTGTGGGTTTAGACAAATTAATGATGATGTATGGCACAGTTTGATTTCACTGCCCTAAAAATCCTCTGGAGTCATTTAAATTTAAAATCACATTTCCATTTTTGTCTTTTCAGTTTTCCAATGTTGTACATAAAGAAGCACTTCATTCAAATGAACAACCAAAATGTTATATCCAGATTGGTTCAAGAGGTTATTTTTGAAGGATTCTAGTTACTTAGATGAGCTCCATCTGATTGTAGACCGAGCTCTCAATTTCAAGTAGAAGAGAAAATGTGTAGATATTTGGCTTAAAAAGGCCTTCAGATAAAAAAGCATTCCCCAATTTTACTTTCAGAGTCAAAGAAATTTCCAGAATGTCTAGCAAAACAAAATTCCTTAAACTGAAGCAATAGTTGGAGGCTTGAATGAAGGAAGACAGTTAAGATTAATGGTACTGATCATTTTGATAGCCTGTTGCTTTAAATAGTGCCCCAATCAATTTAATTTATTTTGAGGGCAGTCTTTGCTTACATGTCAAATATAGCAATTCACTGGCCTGATAGAACTTCTCTGTAGACAGTATTTCCATAAAGCAGTTACAACAAGAAAGTATATAGGAAGTAGCCATACTGGTCTCCCTTTGGCTAGAAAGGAAAGTTAGGAAACATCTATTGCCGCGAAAAAGATAAATACAAGATTTAAGGTTATGAATTAGTTTTGTAACAGCATATGTAAAAGACGTAAAAACATTTGATTGGTTTATACCTATAACTTCTTTGTAGAAATGTAATCTTAAGGGAAGGGATTGCATTTTATCCATCATTTTATTCATGTACATAGTACAGCACCTGGCTTTATAGTAAATAGTCAGTAAACCTTTGCTGAATGAGGGAATAATGATGGTTAAATTTGAATTGTTGTAAAACACTAGATTAGTGGTATGAATCCACCTGCAGATATCAGAGTAAAATCATTGATGTTTAATGTGCATTTTTGTTTTGTGATATGTTTTAAATGGATCTGAATTTTTAAATGGCTAAAAATTCAAATATGATTTAGCAGCTTAAGGTTAATTTGTATACTACACAATTCATCTATTTAAAATGTACAGTTTATTGTTTTTTAGTCAATTCAGAGAGTTGTGCAACCATCATCAAAATCTAATTGTGGAACCTTTTCATCTAAAAAAAACTCTGTACCCATTAGCAGTTGCTCCTCAGCCACTCCCCACACTAGCCCTAGGCAACCACTAATAGATTCTTTTTGTCTCTATAAATTTGCCTATTCTGGACATGCTATATATTCTGGACATTTCATATAAATGAATTATATGATATGTGACCTTCTGTGTCTGGCTTCTTTCATTTACCCTAATGTTTGCAAGGTTTATCCATATTGTAGCATGTATTTATTATTCCTTCTTTTTTTGCTAAATAATATTCATTATACAGATGTGTCATATATATATTTATTCATCAGCTGAATGGACATTTGGGTTGCTTACACTTTTTGGCTGTTATGACTAATGCTTCTATAGCATTTGGGTACCAGTGTTGTATGAATATGTGTTCATTCTCTGGGGTATATAGTCATGTGTCGGTTAAGTACAGGGACACGTGAGAAATGAGTAGTTAGGCAGTTTTGTCATTGTGCGAGCATCATAGAGTGTACTTATACAAACCTAGATGGGATAGCCTACTACACACCTAGGCCATGTGGTACTAATCTTTGGGACCACCATTGTTCACGTGGTCTGTTGCTGACCAAAGTGTCATTACGTGGCTCATGATTGTATACCAAGGCGTGGAGTTGCTGACTCAGGATAACACTATTTTTAACCTTTCGAAGAATTGCTGGAATGTTTTCCAAAGAGGCTGCATTATTTTACATTCCCACCAGTAGTGTATGAGGGTTCTAGAAAATTCAAACAAGTTTTTTAAAATTGAAAGATATAAGGTGCCTTCATCTTGGCAAGCCTACAGATATAAAACCTAGTGAGACTCTCTTTGATGACCAGAAGTTTAGATCATGGAGGATTCTCTAGGTTTGCATTTTATTATCACTAGAAATATGCTAACATTTAGTCTTTTAAAAAAATTTCTTCTTTCACCTCATTATCACATCCAGTTTGTAGTGAAAGGAAGTGTTTGTGGAAGTAAACCATAGAGGGACCTGGTGATGGGCTGTCTTTGTTGTCTGAAAGGCTGATAGAAATATGGTTTGTTTCTGAAAACCTAAAGTGACTTTTCAGACCTTGGGTGACAAGCATTTCCTCAGAAGGAAGGAGAGGAAATTCTATTGCCCTAGGAATTTGGCAAGAATAATTTTTATCATTGGATTTTCAAAAATGGAAGACCACTGTCACTTTTGTGGAAAGCAAAAGAGAAAACCTGACAGTTGGTAAAACTTGACAGCTGTCCTTCACATTGCCGATGGGAAGAGGGTAGTTCATAGACTGTTCTAGAATTTGCTCCCACCGCTGGTCATAGCTTTGAAGGACTTTTATAGATGGCGACACTAGATGTTGTCGTGGTGTGGTACAGCCTTGCATTTGCTGCTGTAGGAGACTTTGGGAATGTCAAAAAGCTCATCTGTGTCGTCACTTTTGCTTGTCTGCTCCACACTGTCCACCGGAACCTTGAACCTGGTTGTCTGCTGGTTCAAGAATCCTGTGCATTGACCACCGCCTCAGCCACCTAGTACTGTTTGGATCTTGTGCCACCTTGCTGTCCGACCTGTTGTTTTATTAACTAACTCATTTAAAAAAATTGTTATTTTGACAAAATATACATAACATAAAATTGACCATTTTAGCCATTTTTAAGTGTACGGTTCAGTGGCATTAAGTACACTCACATTATTGTGCAACCATCACTACCAGCCATCTCCAGAATTTACACCTCCAGAAATTACACCTTATTTCATCTTCCCAAACTGAGTCTCTGTACCCATCAGGCGATAACACCCTCTCGTTAACTTTGACTAACGACGGCCTCTTTAGCTAGCCCAGCTCTCTTCAAAGCACTTGGCCTTTGAAATCCCCTGTAGACTCACGTGAGCTAAGATGCTTCCTTTTCTCTCTGTCAGCATCCTTTCTTTCCTCTTGTCCCTCTCCTAGGGCCTCAATTTTCCCTTTGTTGCTGCTTTCTCTCTCTTAGCTTCATACACTGGTCTAACCTGTGCCTCTGGGGTAATGAGGACTCTGAAGCTTCTCAGGGGACTGAGGTTTATAGGGAATGGGGTGCAGGGGAATGTCCCTGACGCCTTATGCAGGAGACTATAAATTCTGTACCTCGGCCGGGGGATCTGAACTCTGAACCTGGCAGGGCTCCCTGTGGTGCCATGAAGCAAAGGAAGCAGGGCAGGGGTGCCTGTGGGCCCCGGGGCTCCAGCTGCTGTCTCTGGTTCTTGACTTGTCAGGCTTCCTTTGGCCATTGTTACAAAAACTGTGTTAAGTGCAGATCTGCATTTTGTGTCTCAGCCGGAAGGTGCTTTACTTTTCAACTTGTAAAAAGATTCAGCATGACAGCCTTTTTGACTCCCCTAAGGAGATTCACATGAATATTGATTCCTGTTGCTGAACCGGTTGCGTTTCAAACCCAGTTTAGTCTCTTCTGTCTCTTGGCGGACTTCCAATCACTCATCCAGTCTTATCACACAATACCACTGAACATGCTTTTCGGAAAAAATGCATAAGAAACAAAGTAGACTATGAGTAGCTGGTTTGTTGTCAGAAGAAAATATTGATTCAGTATTATAGTAATAGCAGATTTTCTGATTTTTACTGGCAGTAGGAGTTCTTCGATATTGCTTCTGCCATCCTATGTCAGTTCAATCTGATGCCTATTAACAGATGACTCTTGATTGATTTCAGCACTTAGAAAACTACTTCCTGTTTTTGCACCACCCCTTACCTCTGGGCCTGAGGTTTGGGGGTTTACCTAAAATGTAGAATATGCTTTAATTCAGGGAAGCAGGTTAGATTTATCAAACACCAATAAATGTTTGCTGAACCGAATTGAATTCATCTTGCCTGGCGAGTCTTCTCTCTGAGCAAGATTCCCTCCCTCCCTTCTTCTCTATCTTCCTTCTATTTTTCTGTTTTATTTTTTATTGATTCGACACATATCCATTGTGTGACTGCTTTGCGTCAGACCCTTCTCCCTAGGCGTGGGAATATACAGCAGTGCAGAAAACCTCTGCCTCGCGTGGGTCTTATATATTCAGCAGGGGAGACAGTGGATAAACAAGTCCACCAGTAAATAGGCAAAATATTTTCAGAAAGTGGTACGTGCTATGAAGAAAGACAAAGCGATGTGATGGATATGTCCGAAGGGACAGTGGCCGATGATGGGTTCTTTAGGGAAAGACTGCCTCTCTAAGGACATTAAGTTGGAGCTATTTCCAAATGATAATGAGCCATTGTGGTCAATATCTGGGGAAAGCTGTGCAGGCAGAAGGCACAGCCAGGTCCGAGGGTGCTTAGAGCAGGAAGGAGGGCAGTGTGCTGGAGTGCTGAGAGCAAAGGGTGCTGTCACTGGGGCCTGCATCTCGCGGGGCCTTGTAGGCCAGGGAAAGAGCTGGGATTTTATTAAGAGTGCAATGGGAAGTCATTGGAGTGTTGAAGCGGTGAATGGTGTGATCTGATTTACTTTCTTAAGGATCTCTCTGCTGCTGTGTGGGGTGTAGTGTGAAGGGGGATGAGTGGGAGCAGAGATTGAAGTGAAGGCTGGGCGGTTGCCCGAGCAAAGGGGAGAGCAGCTGGGCCTGGGGTGGCGGTAGTAGAGATGGAAAGAAATGGTGGGGCAGGAGGTCTATTGTGGAGGCCAATTTACGTGTCATTTTGGTACATATTGTCGATGCCACTCCCTTCAGAGGGCGGCTGCCCCAGCATTGCCAGTACTAGGTTGTCCCTGGGGCTTTACCAGTCTGAAAGGTGAACAGTTGTACATTGGTGTGGTCAGCAGAATAATAGCCCCTCAGAGATATCCACACTCCAATTCCTGGGACCTGTGAAGACGTTATCCTACATGACAAAAGGGACTTTGCAAATGTGGAGAAGTTGAGGATCCTGAGATGGGGAGAGGATCCAGATTTCCCAGATGGGCCCACTAGGGATCCTTAGAAGTGCAGAACTTGTCCTGGCTGCCCCAGAGATGCCACGACGTAGAGGAGTTTCCGAGTGGGAGAGAGACATGACCTGTGGTTGCTGGCTTTGAAGATGGAGGAAGGGGCCCCTGAGCCAGAGAATGCAGGAATTCTCTGGAAGCTTGGAACAGCTCTCTGCTGACAGCCAGCAAGAAAACGGGGCCCCAGTCCTACAGCTACAAGGAACTGAGTTCTGCCAGCAACTTGAATGAGCAGGGAAACAGAATGAGCAAGTGTAACTCTGTTGACACCTTGATTTCAGCCTAGAAAGACCCATTATCAGACTTCGGGCCCACAGAACGGTCAAGATAATAAAATTTGTCTCATTTTAAGCCACTAAATTTGTGGTGATTTGTTATACAGCAAAAGAAAACAAATATTGTTGATAGAGTTTATGATCCGCGTTTTCCTTTGTTAGTGAGGTTGAACATCTTTTCGTAGATTTAAAGGCCATTTGTATTTTTGTCTGTGAACCATGTGTGTATGTCCTTTGCCGGTTCCTCTACTGAGTTCCCCGCCTCCCCCCATAATGTGGGAGTTCCTTATTTATTATGGAGAGTGCCCCTTTGTGATGTGAATGGCAGTTTCCCCCCACTGCTTGGTATTTCAACCTGAGACTAGATGGAGTAGCTGGGGACAGAGTGCAGAGACCTAGGAGCCCAAGGCCTGAGCCCTGGTCCCTGCATTCTGAAAGTCAAGCAGAGGACCGAAACCTGTGACCCTTCTAGTTCCCTGTCAGCAGACCATTAGCCGAGTGAAAATGGCCATAAGAGAATGGCTAAACTTGTGCTCATATTCTTCCAGCGTCTCCTCCTCATTTCAGTGTAATCAGGAGCAGATCTCAATTTAAGCTAATGACCCCAAAGATTAAACCGTTTCACCGTCACGTCATGTGTGTGGTCTAGACGTTTCAACACAGTAGTGCCCCCCATCCATGGTTTCAGTTAGTCGCAGTCAACTCTGGTCTGAAAATATTAAATGAAAAATTCCAGAAATAAACAACTCAGAAGTTTTAAATTGCACGCTGTTCTGAGTAGCCTGATGAAATTTTCTGTCACTCCACTTTGTCCCTCTTGGGACCAGAATCGTCCCTTTGTCCAGCGTATCCACCCCATATACGGTACCCGCCCATTAGTCGCTTAGTAGCCCTCTTGGTGATCAGATCGACTGTTGCAGTATCACAGTACTTGTGTTCAAGTCACCCTTATTTTACTTAAGAATGGCCCCAACGGCAAGAGTGGTGATGCTGGCAATTCAGATATGCCAAAGAGGAGCCATAAGGGGCTTCCTTTAAGTGAAAAGGTGGATGTTCTCAACTTAATAAGGAAAGAAAAAAAGTCATATGCTGAGGTTGCTAAGATCTGCAGTGACTTTTATTACAGTGTATTGCTATAATTGTTCTGTTGTTAATCTCTTATTGTGCCAATTTATAAATTAAACTTTATCATAGGTATGCATGTATAGGAAAAAACATAGTACAGTTGGCCCTCTGCATCTGTGGATTCAGCCGATCTTGGATTGAAAGGCCCATGATGGTGGTATCTGTAATGAACATGTACAGACCTTCTTGGATCATTATTCCCTAAACAACACGGTATAACAGCTATTTCCACAGCATTTACATTGTATTAGGTATTATAAGTAATCTAGAGATGATTTAAAGTCTGCGGGAGGAAGTGCGTAGGTTATATGCAAATACCGCCCCATTTTATATAAGGGACTTGAGCATCCGTGGATTTTGGTATCCCAGGGGTGCTGGATCTGATCTCCCAAGGATACCGAGGGACGATCGTGTATGTGGGATTTGGTACTATCCACGGTGTCAGGCATCCACTGGGTGTCTTGGAACATTTTCCCTACGGATAAGGGCTAACTACTGTATTACTATTTGGTGTATAATAAACTGGTGTCGCCATGACTGAGGAATGGGATAGGTTGTCTAGTCAGATATTCTGGTTACTAGAGACTGATCTTATTCTTATCAGTGTTACGTGAAATTAGACACACATTACCCATCAGCTATTTCAAAGGAATTTTACTGCTTTCTTTGACTGATGTGGAACACTTCAGGGCCGCACTTCCCCCAGAGTGAATCCTTATTATGGCATGGCAGGGCCAGGTTTCCCCCTGGGAGAGTGGTGTCTGGTCGTAGAACCTTGATCAAAAATCTTGAAGATGGAAGACACCCGAAAAAAAGAGTTTTTCTGTTATCAGGATAACTTTATCCCTGGGGAGGAAGCTCGTTGAGAGAATCTAAGATCTAGCGTCCAGGGACCTGGCTCGGTTACTCGCCATCTCTGATTTTCAGCACTTCACGTAATTTCTTTATTTCCTCATTTGTGAAATGGATAAAATATTAATGCCTGCCCAGTTTATCTTACAGAATTGTTATGGTGCTCAATTAAGGTGTTTATGTAAAAATTCTTTGTAAACCACGATGAAGTACAGAAATAGGCCAGAGATCTTGAGTTTCAGATACTAATGTGAGGAGCAGCGGAATGAGCCTGGTTGGGATCCACCCTATGGCCATAAACTGTTTTTGCAAAAATGAAGCTACGTGGACTGACAGAACAAGAATTATGTCTGTGGGTGAGGATTATGTCACATTTCCCTCCCCCCTGCCCCCAGCCCGCTTGCCCCCAGCCCGGCTGCCTGGAATCTCGGGCATAGATCTTAATGCTCACACTTAGTAAATGTATTGAGCCCTCACTTTAGAATATGAGTAAGCTTCCCCCTTGCTTTCTTGGCCTCACTCTTCTCTTTCTGTTTTATTAATTTTCCTGATCTATGTCTTTCGTGTTAGCCGTCTCTTAGCCTTTCTAAAGGGAGTGGGGACTGTTGATAACCACACAAGTACTCAGGACTCTGAGATGAGGAAGTTACCTTCAGCAAGATGGGTAAAGACGGTCAATATCTTGCTGCCTCTCACAGTTTGGACACATTTTAGAAACCTTCGGACATGCATGTGGGATTAAGAAGCAGGGGCTCTCGGCACAGACCTGTTGGGTGGCAGACACTTTGACATCACCTTCCAGAAGAAATGTGGGGAAGCTGAGCTCGGTGAGTCTGACTATTGCCCACCGTGAAAGGGTGTCTGCCTGGTGATAAGGATAGTAGTTTTTTTTTTTTTTTAAAGATTTTATTTTTTTTCTTTTTCTCCCCAGAGCCCCCGGTACATAGTTGTATATTCTTCGTTGTGGGTCCTTCTAGTTGTGGGATGTGGGACGCTGCCTCAGCGTGGTTTGATGAGCAGTGCCGTGTCCACGCCCAGGATTGGAACCAACAAAACACTGGGCCGCCTGCAGTGGAGCGCGCGAACTTAACCACTCAGCCACAGGGCCAGCCCCTGAGGATAGTATTTTTAAGCATTTAGTTTTAGAAGTTTTCCTTTTTAGAAACCCTCCCCAAACTGTGTGTATTTAAAAATAAAGTGTCAGATTTTTCTTTAGAGGTGAAACAGAAGACATCAAGGGAGGCTCAAGGACATGCTTCTAACATACTCATATCGAATGCAACGGACAGGGAAGGAATTAACAAGTAGAAGTGAGGCGCACTGTGCCTAATTCCTCATTACCGAGTTGGAGATGCATCTGAGAGTGTCCCACCCCAGAGCTGCTGTCTTTTAGGGCCCCCGCCATTCACTTGAGGAGGGTGGTGTTCGTTTCCCTTATCACTCTCTGCCTCAGTTTTTATCTGAGAGATGGAATTATGAGTTACAGGAGTAAAGGGCTGAGAAACACATCAAAGAATTTTCTTGTGGCTTTTGAATAAGGGGTCTTATTGGGTTAGGGTTATTAGCTTTGGGTGTGCTGTTTTCATCATGAAGCACCTGGGGTTTGTTTTTCTCTAAAAGATGTAGATAAACTAGAGAGAATCCAGGGGAAGGGCAACAAAAATGATGTATGGCTTGGAGAGAAGGAGAATAACAGTCTATAAATATTTGAAAGGTAATATAACAGAGGGAGAGAGATTATTTACAGCGATGGTGAGGAGTTTGACAGGGAACAAAAGCTTGCATCTAGGAGCGGGGAGAAAATGGGTAGAACTGAAGAAACAAAGCATAATAAGGGTGATTAAGCAAAGAAATGTAATTCTCATGTTAGTTCGTGCTGCCAGGAACCAGAATGGCAGGAGTAAGTGATGTTTCTCAAACTGAGGATCCACTCATGACTGTGAATAATGTTTCCCTAATTCGTCTGCGTGAAGTGGGGACAGTGGGCACTGCTTTATTCTTTCCCATCTGAGTGTGTAGTTTGTTTAATTCCCGACTCTTTGGCATTACGTTTTCAGAGGCGGCAGTAATAATTACCGCGCTCCTAGCTCTCATTTACTGAGTGTCTGCCTCATGCCAGGTATTGTCTTAGCCGCTTTGTTGTTTATGTACTTATTTAATCTCTACAGCAACTCTGTAAAATAGGAACTATTTTTTCCACTTATGAGGAAATTGAAGTTCAGTAACATGGTCAAGGTCGCACGGGTATTAAGGAGTGGTGTTGGGATTCAAACCCAGGTCTGTGGCCCACAGCCCACACTCAGGCCATAGATTGGACTCCATCACCCGTGTCCTGGTGGTAGTAATTTGGGACCCACTAAATTATTTAGCCAGGTAAACAGTTTGTATCCAGGTACAGGGGTTAGAAAGATAGTAGATGTCCAAAGTTCTCTTTATTTTTCTTTTCTTGAGATACGTTTTCTCGGTATCAGTAAGTGCTGTTATTAGAATGTTACGTTTTCTCATTCTGTAAATCCAGTTATCCCACAAGCTTTTAGTCCTCCTTGTGGTTAGATGGTGATCTATACAATCTCATGGAGGGAAGCAAAGTGTTGTAAGGCAGGTATTATTTTTGATCTCATGTGCTGGTTGTAATGGGATTCCTTGGCAGTATTCTGTATTTCCCTTGGCTTTCTGATTCTGATATTTTATAACATCCAGTTATACTGATGAATACTAAAAAAAAAAAAAAGAAAGAGAAACCCAAAAACAAAATACACAGAATTAACTACTCAGAATAAAAGTGAAGAGCTGGGTGTGTGGGTTTTTCATGTCATTGTGAGAAGGTACCAAACCTGGAATCAAAAGGCCTGGGTTAGGACTGGCCCTGTGGCTTAGTGGTTAAGTTTGATGCGCTCCACTTGGATGGTGTGGGTTCAGTTCCTCGGTGGGGGCCTGTGCCACTCATCAGCAGCCATGCTGTAGTGGCAGCCCACGTACAAAATAGAGGGAGGTTGGCATGGGTGTTAGCTCAGGGCAAATCTTCCTGAAGCAAAAAGAGAAGGATGGGCAACAGGTGTTAGCTCAGGGCCAATCTTCCTCACCAAAAGAAAAAGAAAAAAGAAAGAAAGACCTGGGTTAAATCCAGATTCCAACTTCTACCTATTCCTTTGTATGCGCAGCATTTTTCTAAGCCACGGCCAGCTCCGCTTTCCAGGGAGGCATGTAGTTCCTGCTCTTTCAATCTCACAGACCCGTTGTAGGTAGCAACTGAAAGAATCTATGTAAATTGCAGAATATTCCATAAATGAAAGATAGTATTAAAATTAAAAGTTAGCATCATTTGCATTAGCAGCTCTTTTCTTAGCTCACCTCCTCTAGGTTAAAATCTAGAATAATCAGTAATGGTTGAGATTTTTGAGGAAGTGGACATTATTCACTGGGGGCAGTGTCACGTTTTTATTGGGGGCAAAACAGAAAGTGCCAAGTGAGTTTCAAGGACGCTTTTCTACTAATTCCATAACCCTTGCCTATGGTGGCATGTCATGAAGATCACACTGAATTTCCTAGCCAGAGGTTGATGGTATAGAAATCCAAAATGTGGCTCAAGGCGCTGTGGCGTTTTTCATTTGCACTTTTCACTTGCCAGTCCTGTTCGCTGCTCTGCATAGAAGTCCGTTCCCTTCCCTCCAGAGGTGCATGCCTCTTTAAAATAAAGAGCTTTTTGATTTCTGTCCCCATGCTGTTCTCGCAATAGTGGTCTCTCTCTCAATAGTGAATTTCTCTCCCAAGTCATCCCTAGATTACTTTTACTGTAAACTGTAATGATCTTACCCTGGTCGTATTTCTCCCAAGGTCTCCTATCTAGGTTACTTGTAAGGCTACTCCTCCCCTCTCTTGTTCTCTTTGATCTTTTATAATTGGCTTAAAACTCTCCATATTTAATCTGCAGTGACTTTGTTTCTCCTCCCTATTTTTGCTTTTTCAGTCCCTGAGAATTTAATAATCTGTTGCTTATTATTTTCTTAGTTTTTCTTAAGGTGTCATATTTTCTGTCGCACTGTTTAATAGTCTTTTTCTCCTTTGTCTACACATTTGTTTTATTTTAGCTATTAAGGCAAGGCTGCACTCTCTCTGTATTTTGGCTTGCAGTAAATAAAATGTTACACATTCCGTGGAGTCGGTGGGCTTCCTCATTTCAGACTCAGCGGAATCTGAAGGCACCTTCCTGTGCATGTGGTGATGTCATGATAAAATGACCCTTCCTGCCTTGGAGATAAACAGTTGAGCGCTCAGTTGGGAATGAATGAATGAATGAATGAATGAATTTGTTGAGGGCTTTTTCCCACAAGTTGACCTTTCTGGGTCAAATGATTGTGACCGCTCAACCTGTACGAAAGAACCACTCTGTTAGCTCCTCCCTGGCTGGCTTTTGTGCATCCTTCCTGTGGCAGCATCCATAATGATCTCAGGAAACCCGGCCCTCCAGCTCTGAAATCCTTTCAGTCACAGCATTGTAGTCTCTTCCCAGCAGGTCAGCCTTTACTTTCCTGGTCTGTGTCCAGACCAGGGATGAAAGAGAACCCCAGGGGAGTCTCGAGACTCTGCCTATGTGGTTGTTTGCCTTTCCTGGGGGGTGGGAGGGGGGAACAACTTAATCTTAAAACTTGTATGTTTGTAGGAGTATGTGCTTTTTTGTTGATAGTGTTCAGATACTTAACCTTGCCTCATTGTTGGTTAAAAAAACACTTGATTTTCTCTCTTGTCAATCCAGTATTGTTTCTGTGATAGAGTAAACCTTGAGAAGCACGGGTGTGGCTGGTGGTTGACGCAGCCACAGATGATACCACTGCTGCCCACAGCTTACCGACTCCTCTGCCGCAGACAGGGCTCCCTTTATGCAGGCCCAGTGGTTGCAGAGTTCCTGTCCTCCTCCCACCGTGCCACGGGCTGCCCCCCAGCGCAGAGCTGCTCCTAAGGCTCTGTGTTGACTTTGAATACTGCCAAACAGTCCCTGATCCTGGTGACGTTTCTGTGAAATGCAGTGTCTGAAAGTATGTTAGATTTCCAGTGATCCAGATGGACAAAATCCACAGGTACAACACAGGTCACTAGATGTGGACAACAAAGACAGAGGTGATGGGGTATGACGGTGGTTGTAAGAAATTAGCCAGTTACGTAGCTTCTGTTGTGTTGTTTCTTAGTCATCATGATAACATTTTAGTTGACAGGCCCACTTGGCTCTTGGTAATTGTTTCTTTCAGTTAAGATTGGGCTTTCTGTCCAGTTAGATGTTGATTGATATATAGATTTAGGTATAGATATCGGTATAGGTTTAAGTATAGATAGACCTCTGTGTGTGCATGTGTGTGTGTGTGTGTCTGTGTGTGTATATGTATGTGGGTCTGTGGATATATGTACATATCCCAGGTTGTCAGAGCCTTCAGGGCCTTGCATCTGTGGCCTCTGCCACCATTAAAAACCAGAAGCCTCTGGCTTCAGCCAAAAAAAAAATAGAAAGGGCATTGTCTTAGTTGTGGTCTCCCTTGGGTGATCTGATTGGCAGAGCTTTCTTTGCATGCCTTGGCCCTAAGCACACAGAGGCTGGGAATTTGAGTTCTGGCCCCCTACACTGAGGAAGCAGGAATTGTCATAAGTATGGCATTTTTCGCTAGGGCCTCCTATCCGTGTGGTTGGTGACGTGTTTGGTAGAGCAGGTAGCTGTGAGGAGATAACTGAGAGTGTGGAGACAATCCTCTTATATGGTGTGTCGTGACTTGTGCACGCACTTTGAGCACAGCACAGTGGGTTGGCAGCAGCTGGCAGACAAGGCTGCAGGGTGCAGTGCTGAACGAGGACCCAGGGCTGGAGCGAGCTGCTTCAGGGAGGAGTCAGAAGAGCCCCCAGCTGGGGACTCTGGGCCGGTGTGATGTGCCCTTGGACCACGTCACGGCTCTCAGCCGCTGCCCTGCCTGACGCTTCCCAATGGAAAGGATGAGGTCCTGACCATTATGGTCTCTGTCTTCGCAGTCTGAGGACTCTCTTGACCTCTGTGGTTGATGCCCCTCCACGCCACTGTTTAAATAGTTAGTAGTCATTTAGATTCTTCTCCGGGAAATCATCAGTGTTGACTCCTTGTCAGTAGCGACAGATGTCTTTTAACTTACAAAATTCATTGGCCACATCTGTGTAGCTTCCTTTTCCCTTAATGACACAGCCTAGTGGTGAAGTGTGAGGTTGAAGACGGGGGCCTCGGCCGAGGTCCCACTGTCAGCTTCACGTACTGTCTTGGAGTGGCTGCTTTAACTTCTCCAGACATCGAAAGGAGGGGTAAAATTACTTCCGGGTCTTCCCTGTTGTCGGATTCTGTGAAAAGCTATCAGCTTCAATTCTCTGTGGTTCGCCCTACTTGACTTTGGTAAAAATGATGGTTGAAAGAAGGGACAAGTGTTTATTTTTAGAATCGACTTCTTTTAATTTTGGAGGAGCTTTATTCAAAAGAAGGAAAGACAAAAGGAAAATAATGACAAATGCACGTGTAAAGAGTGGACACATGGAGGAGATTTGGTGGACAGGCTCAGAAGCAGTGGGAGTTGTTTCGATTCTAGCCACGTACCCTCTTTCACACTATTTCTGCGAACTTTATAGAACTTCGAGGTACCTCTCAACCCTCACACCTGAGCAGTGCAGTGAGGGCTTCTGAAGAAGGTGAGGGATGATGAAGACACAGAAATGCCCATGACTAGCTCAGCATCTCGGCAGCCACGTGTACAGCCAGCAAATCCTCATCCCCTTTTCTCTTATCCTGCTAATGTCGAAAACTGAGATAAATGTAAAATGACGCTTTGGGATGTGTCACCTAAGGTCAGTTCTAGAATTAATATTTTAAATGCACATGGAATCCCCAAATCTCATTTTAATCATTGATTTGAACATAGTTCCTCCTCCCACTCAAAAAACAGTAAATGTAGGAGCATATATATTGAATTTAAGATTTAAAGTTTCACCCTTTCTCTCTTCCCTTTCCTGTCTCCACCTTCTCCAAGTAGCAATCTTTAAAAGGCATGGTGCAATTAAATAGCCAAATGAAAGACAAGGGTGTAAAAAGAGTTCCAGATAATTCCCAGTTTGGGTTATCAGCTCCCACATAGTGAAGAGTTGATTATGCTTTATTTTCCTGTTGTTTGAGGGGAGGTAAAACTCCGTGGAGGTGGGAAAGGTACATCTGGAAGAGATCTGAAATACTCCTGATTCGAGATAAGCATTCTGATATCGGCTTTGGAATATACCACGAAAAGGGCTAAAGGTCAGAAAAGCTTCCTTCACAAATTTGGTAAGAGAGCGGTTAGCTGTAACAGCGGTGCAACCCTGGAGGTCATAGACCAAGCTCGGAGAAATAATTATGCATGGTAATGGGCAATTACAGATAATGGCCTTCTGGGGGTGGCAGAAAATACACAGCCCCACCGTCTTGCCTGGAATGAACATTGAATAGCACATTAACTTTATAGCAAGCTAAAAGTTCAGCCCTGAAACAGCAGCAGTCCCCCCAAATAAATGAAATCCCTGCCTTCCCGAAGGGAAGCACCCTGGCTTCTCAGAGGCAGAATTGAACACACAAGGAGGCGGGGCTGGGGGAGCTGGGATTTGGGGAAGGGAAGGGGCGGCCAGCTCTTCTCCACCTGGCGGTGTTAGTCTCACTATGTAGAGATGGTTCCGGGCTCACGGCAGGTACACAGTGAAGAGGTTGTTTGCTTCCCTGGCGCCAGGTTCATATTTGACGTTTAAAATAGCCCTGTCATGATTGCCTTGTGGGAGAAACAGATTGTTCCCGCGTTTCCTGATTATGACTTTAGGGAGTATATCGCAGCGAATGCACTCAAGGCTACCGTCTGACCTCGGAGGAGGCCGGGAGCGGAGGATTCTGCTCCTCTCCAAGTTCAGTAGTACTCGGGCGGCCCTGCCAGGTGCAGCCCAGCCCTCCTGCGTCCCCCAAAGATGAGCGTTTGGAACAAGGATAACTTCTTTGCAGAATTACTTGGTGGCTCTCTTGCTTGATGGCAGGGAAAGCTATCACTGGGTTGTGATTGTGATCATAACAACAGCTAACGTGTCGAGTGCTTATGGAGTGTCAGAGCTTCTTCTCCACTCTTGCGGCATTATCCCCACGTGACACATACTGGGGCAAGGAAGACTTAAGTCGCTGGATCCAAGGTCACAGGGTGGTAGATTCCAGACCTGATGAAGCAGTTTGATTCGGGATCTGGTGCCCTCAACCCGAAGTCCTGCTGCCTGGCCATACTCTGTGGTGGTTAAAGTCTATTTTGCTGGAAGAAATGTTCCAGGCTTAAGGATAAAGCCAGAGGTGCCCAATTGGGACTTTACTGTTGACTGTGCAGCTCAGGGAGCTAGCTCAGAATCACTCTGGCCGTCAGTTGCTCTGAAGTCGGTCCTCCTGCAAAGAGAAGAACCTTTAGGACAGAGGTTCTCAAACTTTTTAGTGCCAGGATCCCTTTATACTCTTAAAAATTATCGAGGGCCTCAAAGAGCTTTTGTTTAAATGGGTTATATATGTCCATGTTTGTTGAATTAGAAACTAAAACTGAGAAATTAAAAATATGTTAGTTCCCTTAAAATAATAAATCTGTCACTTGTTATAACATAAGTAACATTTTAATGAAAAATAATTGTATTTTTCCAAAACAAAAAAAATTGAGGAGAGTGGCATAGTTTCATATTTTTGCAAATCTCTTTTATGTCTAGCTTAATAGAATACAGCTGGGTTCCCATATCTCCTTGTTTATTCATTCTGTTGTTTTGATTGAAATACATGAAGGAAATTCAGCTTCACATAGATGAAGAGGTGGAAAAGGGAGAGAAGTGTTTGAATAGCATTTTAAGATCGTTGTGACTATTCCTTGATACTAGACCAAAGTTTGACATGCGATTCTTTTTTTTTTTTTTTTGAGGGAGATTAGCCCTGAGCTAACATCTGTTGCCAATCCTCCTCTTTTTGCTGAGGAAGACTGGCCCTGAGCTAACATCTGTGCCCATCTTCCTCTACTGTATATGTGGGACACCTGCCACAGCATAGCTTGCCACGTGGTGCCTTGTCCGCACCCGGGATCTGAACTGGCAAACCTTGGACTGCCAAAGTGGAACGCGCGCACTTAACCGCTACACCACAGAGCCGGCCCCCGATTATTTCTTAAAGATTCGTTGCAGTGTGGAATCTGAAACCATGCTAATGAGCTTTTCATGCTCTGTTCAATTAAAATCCATTGGTCTATCTTGCACTTTAAATGGATCTTCCACCCATGGGTTATTTCATAACGTCATGCATTGGTCATTTGGAAAATATTAGTTCATTGAGATGTACGGATCTTCCAAACATTGACATATTCCATTACAAAATATCAGGAAATCCCATTCATTAATATCACTACTGATCTTGTCAGAGGAGTCTTTAAGTTTGGGAAGTTGTCAAGCACATGGTGGCAGACATAAGTTTTCCAAATTCTAAGTTTTACTTGAAGCTCAAATTTTTGGCAATAAATTCTGTCGATTGTTTTTCTTGAAGGGATAGGCTCGCTTTGTACATTTTCAAGAAAATGTCTGCCAAATACCAAAGTCTCCATGACCGTAGTTTGTCGTCACTCGTTCTTCCGAGTACGGTCATGTGTTGCTTCGTGAAGGGATGTATTCTGAGAAATGCGTCAGCAGGCGATTTTGTTGTTGTGCGAATATCATAGACTGTACTTACACAAACCTAGGTAGTATAGCCTCCTACACACCTCGGCTCTATGGTACTAATCTTGTGGGACCACTGTTGTATCTTCCATCCATCGTTGACTGAAACATCGTTATGCAGCGCATGACTGTCTATTATGTTCCATAAAAAAAGCAGTGCGTACAGCTCTTAACTCAAACATTTGCACACGTGCCTATTTGAAGGAAACCACCCTTGGGTGTGCGCTAGAAGTGTGATGAGTCCTTTCCACTTTGTCACACAATGTTAAAAAGACTCACTCAAAGGTAGGGATTTAATCACGTTATTTTTTTTTTTCTGCTTCATCAAGGGCATCTTTAAGCAAATTTGGCATAAAAAGTTTTTAAATATTTTATTTCATAGCGATGAGGAATACAATGTCTCTTAGCACCGTTTGGCTGAGCTAAGGCACCAGTGGTTTTCCCCACCACGGCTTCCGCATCGTCAGTGCAAATGTCAACACAGTGAGAAAGGCAGAAGACATCTTCACGTGATTGTGGAGATGCTTTTGACCTTGTGGGCCCTTGAAAGGGAGTTGTGGACTGGATGCCTCCAACCACGTTTTTGGAAGGGCTGCAGGGTGAGGTGTCAGGTGTCACCTCGGGGCATTCAAACACCAGCCTCTGCTGGGTTTAAACCAGTTGTCGTCCTGCTGGTGCTGGACTCACCCTGGTCCTCTGAACAGTTCTGGGGCCTGCCCCCATCGCCAGAGGCTCTGTGTAAAGTGGTCTGGGGTGTGGCCCGGTCTCCGAGGAATTCCCCCACCCACTCTGCCTCGTGGAGCATGAGAGCTGCCTGCTTACAGGCAGATTCTGTTCCTGGGGGGCCCAGTCCTTCTCAGCAATTGCTTAAGTTGTTGTTCGGGATGACGTAAAACATTTTACCTGACTGAAAACCGGGATGTTAAATCGAACTGGGTATAATCTCGAGTTGAACAAAAGCCGTGTGAAACAATATGTTGAGATGTAATTTGATTTTTTTTATTATGCTTATTTTATTGCAGTCACGTTGGTTTATAACACTGTGTAAATTTCAGGTGTACATTATTATATTTCAGTTTCTGTGTGGACTGCATCGTGTTCACCACCGAAAGTCCAGTCATCATCTGTCACCATACCTATGTGCCCCCTTCCCCACTTCTCCCTCCCCCCACACCCTTCCCTGCCAACCACCCATCTGTTCTCCTTATCTGTGTGTTTGTTCGTCTTCTACATATGAGTGAAGTCAGACGGTATTTGTCTTTCTCTGTCTGACTTATTTCACCCAGCATAATACCCTCAAGGTCCATCCATGTTGTTGCAAATGGCACGATTTTGTCTTTTTTATGGCTGAGTAGTATTCCATTGTATTTATATACCACGTCTTCTTTATTATTCACGATAGCCAAGACTTGGAAGCAGCCCAGATGCCCATCAACAGGTGAATGGTAATTTGGTTTTTTTATCTCTTCACGTTTACTTAGGAATCCACTCCTTCATATCACATCTCTGTCTCAGAACTATAGGGGCAAAGAGAAACATCTGTGATCTTATTTTTTAAAAGAAAGTTATAAAAGCAGAATCTAAATCCAGAGTCTTCAGGGGGCTGGCCATGAGCAAACAAAAACTGACACCCCTCTGTCCAGCACCCTTCATGCCTGAGAAAAAAGCCCCTGATAAATTAAGCCCCTACATTTTAAGTTGTCTGAATACAGTACAGAACAGACCTTTTCTGTGGAGACCTAAATATATGGACACAGCCAGTCAAAAATGCTCCTAATTTAAAATTTTCCTAATGTGAGAGACATTAAAAAGATCCGAGAAGGGATTTTCTGTAAGACCTCTTTTAGACTCGGCCACTTGATGGAGAGGAGATGTGTTGGGCATCTTCCCTCTCTTCTCTCATCCACTCTTGAGCTTGAGCCTTGTGGCTGGCCTGTTTGGGGCACCGCTGCCTCCTCCAGTCTGCTGGGAGGTGTTGACAGAGTCACAGACTGTCTCTGGCATCTTGCCCACGATAGGAAATTCTGAACTGGCCTCCAGAGAGAAAACCTCTTTCTCAGCCAGGAGATAGGCTGTCGCGGCCGTGAGACTTTTTCTCGTAGTCAGAGAAATGGCATTTTCTCCGTATCTGACTCCCACTGGAGGGCCAACAGTTTCCCTGGATGGCCCTTGGGAGTTCTGAGGCACACACAGGGGAGGAGGCGGAGGGGACGCACAGAGCGAACAGGAGTCAGGGAGGGGAGAACAGAACCCCCTGAATAGGAATGCTGGCGGGTGGGTAGGTATATGAGGGAGGCATTGCCACGATGCCCTCAGCTCCTCCTTGGGACCACACAGTGAAGCCTGCACTTTAAGCTCCAGTCTTTTCAGATGCAGTTAAGTTTTTCCCTGGAGGAGAGGCTAAACTCCATCCTACTGTGCCAGCAGCATCCTCCTTCTCATCCTACAGTGGACCCTGGCTCCCTGCTCTGCAGGCTGTTCTAACATCCCAGAAACTTTTTTTGTGCTGTCACCTTTTTTTTTCTTAACGTGAAATTTCTTCTCTCTCTCTCTTTTTTTAGCGTCCTCTATGAAAACCTTTGCTGATTCCTTCAAGTCTCCCTTGTGCTCTCCATCCACACGGAGAGTAAGCTCCTTGAGGGCAGGGCTTGGCTTCTTGCTCATTCTTGCTGCACACAATGGAGGTGGCGGTTACTTTCCGGGCTTTTCAGTGGCCCCAGGGCAGCCAGTTTCAAATTTTGCCAGCTCCCTTGAAAGCCCTGTATTTCCTTTTCTTCCTCTTTATATTTTCTCCATCTTCCCCCTGTACCTCTTTCTTTCATCTGATCATGCTCAACAATCCATATCTATCTCTCTCCTTCCTTCTCCAGATCCCTTTGCATCCCACATTGACATTTCACACACCTTTGAACCAAGCCTGCTCCTGGCTCTAAAGGCCAACTTCAGGTTTGTTTTGTTATGTAAAGGCCTTCACGCTAAGAAGAAAAGACAACTTGGCAGATTCCCCCAGGACCAAATTACATAGAAAAAAATTACTTGGGAAAAGGAGAAATTGGCTCTAACATACTCCATGCCTTTTGTTCAATGGTGATGTTAGCTCACTAACATCAGCAGAACTTGTACTTTGAAGGCCGACTTAATCTCGCCGTTCCCTCCACGCAGTTTTTGCATTTTCCCATAGCTTTGGTCAGTCTCTCCTTCTGTGTGTGTGTTCTGAAGTCTCCCCTTACTTGAGAGCCTACAGCATTAAGCACTACATCCTTTGTCTGTCTCAAGGTACTGGACAGGTTGCCTTGCATATAGCAGGTGCTCAGTAAATTTATTGCATTGGATGGAAATTGTTACCCTGGCAGGGGACGGTGACAGTTGTGGTGGTGTCCCTCGTTCATCATCACAGTCACCAGTTAGTCATGTGAACAGTAGACACATTGCCACCTCAACTGTCTGCACCAGCTCTGTTAACTCAGAAAGCCAACCCTTTCCCTTGGTCAGGATGGCAAGGATTTTCTCTTCTAGGATTTTCTTCTTGGAATTGTGTGAGTGCTTAGAGGGCCCAGGTACCAGCTCACAGAATGACTTTTCTCCCCGTGTAGCTCCTCTAGGTTCTTTCTTATGTAGGGGAAGAGTCATGAAGCGTCCCACTGGTTTCCCAGTTTTTCCTAAGTCTTGGAAATGCCAGGAGCCGCTTCACCTGGACACAGGGTTGCCCTGCAGAGAAGAATGCCAGAAGCAGGGAGCTGAGCAAGCCTTCTTGTTCCAGTGAGGCGCGCCCCACTGTCGTCCTCCAAACTCCATGATGTGTCAACAAACAACATAGAGTCTTTTTCTTAAGACCTTAATTTTCCAAAAAAAACCAAAAAAAGTAATGGGGAGAATGACTTGTACTTTTTCTGTACCCACCTGGCACTCAGCACGTGTTAGTTGATAGTGGAGAATTTTGAGATCTTGGAATTAATAGTGAACAATTTTGTCTATTTGTTAACTCCTAAAACTGGAAGCTGAGTAGGACAGGCATGCTGCAAGGTATACAGTTACGAAGACAAATAAACCTGGCGTACCCAAATTAACCGTTTATGTGAGATCGTTGTGAATTGCAAATAGTGTTATTGTTCGTAAATTGTAAGTTTGTTTTCATTTGTGACGTTTCGTATAGGAAACTGCTGGGTTTGGTTTTGTCATTGAAAAGGGAGTGTGGCTCCAGGTTTGGATGGAAAGGACTCAGTGTGCAACCACTCTGGGAATCTTGACACTAGAGAAGAGTGGGAAAAGAAGCCTTCACAGACCTTCAAATGAATTACTGGTTAACTCCTATTAATATGCCACGGGCCTGGAGACCAGCATATAACACCACAAGATCAATAAGTGTATTTATCATCTGTGGGTATTGATCTCTCTTGAAGGAGTGAATCATATTTCACGTTGCATATGTTAGTGCAAAGAAAAGTAGCAGAGGAATTGGGAAGGCTGATCCAGGAACTGAACGTGTGGAAGGTAAACGTACAGAGCCACAGATAAAAACGTTGGAATAAGAAGTGGTTGAGTCTGCAAGCAACGCCTCTGTTGGATGGATGCTGTTGGTCACTTTCCTGATACATAACTTCTCCAGGGCCTGCTTCCTTTCCTAGCTGTTGAATGCAGTCCCACTAATCTTTCTTCCCTAGAGCACGAATTAGGACTCTACCAGTAATAAATAACAACACTTAAAACATCTAACTTCATACTTCCATTTGCATCTTGGCAGAGCACCTAGTAATTCCTATAAGAGACTACAGGTTCAGAAAGCTGCCACATTCTCTTGAGAACAATGCTGTTGTGCTTTCTATTATTAATATCATTGTTAAGTAACCTTGGCCTGTTTTTATCCGAGAAAAAAAGAGTGAGATCCAGATTAAGAACTTTCAGCAAACTCATTGGGATGCTTCCTTTGCAGGATACTTCTGTGGTCTTCGTACTTAGTCACACCGGCCATGCAGGTTGAACGTCCGTGTCACAGTGTGCATGGAGAATGGGGAAGGACAGGAGGAATTGACAGTCACAGTGAGGGGCTTGATATATATTGGTGCATTTCTCAGATTTTTAGAGCCAGTTGTCACTTTTCACTCTTTTTGTTCCTGTAATTCGGAAAATGATTAGGAATAGCCTATTAAGAGCTTATACATGGAAAATCACTTTCTGCACATATACACATATATATTTCAAATTTTGAATGATTGGTGTATATATTTTGTGGCTTATGAGTTGGAAATCTTACTTGTGGGTTTATCCCCAATTAATAGTGGCACTAATCTTGACTTACCAGCTTTGATGACATCCCAGTGTTGAAGAGATTGCCTCTATTCTCATGGGAATTCTGCTGTAGCAGAGGTTGGTGAGATGGCATATTCTGCCATCAATACTATACTGTGTGTCCCTTAGTCTGGAGTGAATATCGCATCGTCACTGAGCAGTTGAGCAAGGGTCTGAAAGGGGAGCTGGGTGGCTTCCCTGGTCCCTGGGTGACAGAATGAGCAGTGTAACTTGGTTGTTTGAAGAGAATTCCCAGCACACCAGAAGTGCCAGTGATTTTCATGTGATTCCTTCTCTTATTCCCGCAGCCTCCCTTTGCAAGCTCATAATGATCTCTTCAGGCTGGATTATTTAAAGAGCCTAGTCTGTTCTAGTCTATAGACCATATGTACATACATACAGTGGTCCTGCTTTATCCGCAGTTTCGTTTTTCCCAGTTTCAGTTACTCGAGGTCAGCTGCGGTCTGAAAATATTACATGGAAAATTCCAGAAATAAATAATGCATATGTTTTGAATTGCACGCCGTTCTGAGTAGTGTGATGAAATCTCTCGCTGTCTCCCCCGACGCCCCTCAGCCTGGCTCATCTCTTTGTCCGGCACATCCACACTGTACAGGCTGCTCACCCATTAGCCACTTAGTAGCCGTGTTGCTTATCAAATTGACTGTCGAGGTATCACAGTACTTGTGTTCAGGTAACCCTTATTTTGCTTAATTATTTCACCAAAGCCAACTTTATTATTAGTTATTGCTAGTCTCTTATTGTGCCTAATTTGTAGTTTAAACTCTATCATAGATATTTATGTGCGGGAAAAAGCATAGTATCTATAGGGTTCGGTACTATTCAGGCATCCACTGGGGGTCTTGGAACGTATCCCCCATGGATAAGGAGGGACCACTGTATGTAGAATAGGCTGTTCTAGCCTAGTCTGTTCTTCTACCTCCTCATGCTCCTAGATCCATCTTTTGCGCTTGGATCAGATTCATTTCCTTAAGTATTTTTATGCTGCTTCCTTGCTCTGAAAGCCTTCATTGACTCCCTATAGCTTGAGGAGAAACCAGAAGTCCTTGGCTGGCGTTCACTTTCAAGGCCTTCCACCGTTTGACCCAACGTAACTTTCCGTTCTCATCGTCTCTCATCCCTTGACGTGAACTCTGCACTCCAGCCAGGCTCATCTGGTCACTGTCCCTGGAAGATGTCTTGTCCTTTTCCTCCTTCCTGATCCTGTTGGTATTATTCTCCTCTTTTGAGTGCCTTCCCATCCCCAGCATCTCTCCAAAGCACCGCCGTCGTGGCTCGTGTCTCTGCCACCTTTGCTGATGGTGCATCTACCTGGACTGTCATTGTGGCGGTTAGATCCTTGCTTTGTAGGTTTCCTAGTCTATGCCTTATTTTCCCAAATAGATGGCACATCGTTAAGAAGCAGTGAAACATTTTGAACATTTCTTTGTGCCTTTTACAACATCTAAAGCAAAGCTTTGGACATAGTTGTTGTATGATAACTAATGAATGAATCAAATATAAATACAAAAATACAACTAAGGTCAAGAATAAATGATGTTTATATTACCCGCTCCTCTGCTCCTCTTGATTGTCCTGAAGCCTTATGAAGATTATTAAAGTTTGTCAGATAAGCAGTTAGATGGATGAATTAAGCTCTTCTGCATCAGAACCTACTGAGGGCCTTGTTGAAACTCAGATTGCTGGGCCTGAACCTCAGAGTTTCTGATGCCTTGGGTCTGTGGTGGGGTCTGAGAATGTGCATTTCTGCAAGTTCCCAGGTGGTGCTGATGCTGCTGATTCAGGACCGCACTCTAAGCGCCACTGGATGACACACAGGTGGTTTGCTGGATGTTTATTTCAACCTTGGGAAATTTCCATGTACTGGTAGCATGCACACAAAGGCTGGGAGTCATAAAGCTGCTTTTAACATTGGCCAAGAGTTTTAATTTAGAACTTTAAAATACATTTTGGTGATTCATAAAATACAGACTTTGGTGGTTCCATGTGTCCCTGGAACAGGTCCCCTCTCTTAGTGCTTTTTATTTATTTTATTTTTATTTTTGCTTGAGAAAGATTGTCACTGAGCAGACATCTGTGCCAATTTTCCTGTATTTTATGTGGGATGCCGCCAAAGCGTGACTTGATGAGTGGTGCTAGGTCCCCACCCGGGATCTGAACCTGCAATCCCTGGGCCGCGGGAGGGGAGTGTGTGAACTTAACCACTATGCCGCCAGGCTGGCCCCTCTTAGTACTTTTTAAAATGTCACTTTTTAGGAGTGCTTAAATATTTTCAGAGTATAAAATATTTAGACATCTATTCTTAGAAAGAGCAAATGATTTTTACATTTTACATACTGGTATCAAATGAAACTTTTCCAACCTAGATCTTAATTCATTCTTAAAGATCATTATAATTTGAAAGAGGAAATAAAATATGGGCAAGTGATGGCATTGTTAATTACAATCAGCTGTAGTAAAGCAAATCCTTGCTTTGACCTGACATAGCATTTTATTTGAGGTTTCCTGTGCAGTGTATTGAAGCCATTGTCTTGTTACCTTGAGAGTTATTACTGACATCGTTTTATTGCTGGATAAACTGAGGCCTGAGCAAAGGTCCTGACTAAGGTTATGATGCAGAAAACCTGTGCCCTGATCCTAGAAGGCTGGTGTCCTTGGGTTTGCATTTAATTCTTTGCCTGCTATTGTGTGTTACTTTCTTTATTAAGAACCTTGCTTTTGAATGGCAGGCCCTAAGGAGGATCTGGTTTCTCCCACTGCAGGGACAGGGTAAGCATCTGAAGTGCCTTCCTAAATGTCGATGAGACTGTGTATGGATGTCCCACTAATGCATATGACCGGGTGACAAGAATGTGTCATTCATTCCTTTTCTTATTTAAACATCTGTATAATTTGTCATCTTTCCAAAGTCTTTATTGCTTTTGTAATCAGAGGAACAGTAAAAACATGACATTGAAAACAAAAGAAGTAGATGCTGAAAAACACCCATTATGCTACTAAACTGGTGTTTAAAATAAGAAAAAGGGCCAGTGGGGCCGGTGAGGAGGAATGACATGTACCTTCTCCAGAAGCGGTGTGGAATAATGGAGTTGGAATTTCTCATCTCGTTAGCTGGGAAGAGGAGGAGAGAAGTAAGGAAGGAACTAGAATAAAATAGTGGCCTGACCATGCATTTACAGGAGCATGAGGTAGATGGGTTTGGTATCCTGTCAGAGAAAAGGGACTCTAGTGCTGACTTTAAAATAAGGTTGTAAAACTCCGTTTTGTGGTAGATCTCACCCAAACCTTCCAGAGCTTCTGCTTCTGGTCCTGTGCTCCCTTGTGTATTTTCTCTTTCCCCTTCCACACATTCAGCCAAGGGACACTTTCTGAGCACCTGCTCTGAGCCATGCATTGTGCTGGCAATTTACCTCTACTAGCTTCCTCTCCCTACCTCCTTGTACTCAACCCTTCTCGGTGTTTTAAAAATGAATTACAGTAGTCTCGCTTTATCCACGGTTTCGCTTTCCGTGGTTTCAGTTACCTGCGGTCACCTGTGGTCAGGAAATGACGCTACACATCCCAGTGCCTGCGTCATCCACCTCGCTGCCGCTCATTGCATAGGCGCTGCATCATCTCACATCCTCACAAGAAGGGTGAGCACACTAAGATATTTTGAGAGAGACCACATTCACATAACTTTTATTCCAGCATATTGTTATAATTGTTCTATTTTATTATTAGTTCTTGTTGTTAATCTCTTACTGTGCCTAATTTATAAATTAAACTTTATCATAGGTCTTTATGTATAGGAAACAACATAGTATCCATAGGGTTCAGTACTATCTGTGGTTTCAGGCATCCACTGGGGGTCTTGGAATGTATCCCCCGTGGATAAAAGGGGACTACGGTAACACCATCATATCACTCCTTGAAGCTTCTGTTTTTTCCTGACATTTATTTTTGGTGCCAGGCTACTTGATAAACCATCATTCCTTGATCCCTTCTGCAGATATTTACCACCACGTGTGCTACACTGTGCTTGCATGCACGGGTGAGCCGGGGGGCGTGGCGCCTGCTTGCTAGATCTTACATTCTGGTGAGGGAGAAGGCTCTGCCTTGGATTCCTCTCCTCTGTTTTGTCAGTGCTAATGTGCTTCTCGCTCTCTTGCAGGCTTCCGCTCCTTCCACTACACTAAGACTCCAAGGCCCTAGAGACTTAGTCCTCTGCTGGTGTTTTCCAGAACTAATTTTCCTTGATCTCTTCGCAGCAGCTGACACCGCAGCCTGCCGCCTCTGGGATCTGCCCCAACTTTGGCCTCTCTGACATCGCGTTCTCCCTTCAGTTTGCCACGATTTCCTACCTTGGCTCTCTCTTCTTCTCTCAGAACATGGTCTTCCGTAACAACCCGCTCCTCCCCGTCCCAGATGCAGCCAGCATCTCCCGGTGGCGACTCCTAAATCTAAGCTGCCAACCTCAGCCTCCTCCCTGAGTGCAAGCCTCACATTTCTTGCCCACCTTCATCTCCCCGACCTGTGTGTCCCTCTGGCGTCTTGATTAAGCAGGACTCACCACCTCCCTCTCCTCCGCCCTCCCAGGCTTCCTCCTCTCCCGGACCATGTCCCCTGCATCTTCGTTCCTGACGTCTCCTCAGTGCTCCAGTTCTGTTGCGTTTTGTCTCCCCCATGTCCCTGGCACAGGTTTCTTATATTTGCAGTCTTCTAGGTCTCTGACTACTTCACTGGCTCCCTAGTGGGTCTCTCTGCCTCTGGTCTCTCTTCCCTTCACTTGTCTTAAGAATTGCCATGAGATAAACCACCCCAAAGAACAGCTCTGACCCTCTCCGCTCCTTACTCAGAAATCCTCAGTGGTTCCCACTGCTCCCCAAAGAGAGTGCAACGAGCTGGACAGGCTCCCCTCACCTTGCTCCAGCCCACCTGTCAGCTGGGCCTCTCTTTCCCTTTCTGCACCCGATTCGTCAGCCTGACTGCCCCGTCCATCACTCCCACTCTCTCCTCTCACTTTCCTGCTTCCATTCCTTTGCCTTGCTGCTTTTTTCTCAGTACTCTCTTCTTCTCGTTGTTTTAGCTATTTCCTGTTCCTCTTAAAGTGTGGCTCAGATGTATTATTTTCCGTGAAAGTCTCCGTAATTCCTTTCTAGGCTAAGTCGTCTTTCCTTCCTTTGAATTTCCATAAAGGTTTATGGGTGTTCTTGTATGAAAGTCCGTGGTGGTGGTATTCGTAATGCTGTCATATTTTTCATTGTAGACTGTAGACTCCTTGAGGGCAGGGCAGTCTGGCACCCTCCAGCCATCTCAGGCCCCTGGGCCAGCTGTTAGAACATTGTTTAATAAATGTCCATTGGAGGGATGACTTAAGAGTCCATTGGGTTGTTTCTTGGAATTGCCACAGTTTAAAGTCTAGACCTGGGGTTGGCAAACTGTAGCCTGCAGGACTCTGGCGTACTGCCTGTGTTTGTGAATAAAGTTTTATTACAACACAGCCAGGCAGCAGCCTGTACATTGTGCAACTCAGTGGCCCGGGAAATCTAAAGTAGTTACTCACTGACGTTTTACAGAAGTTGTTTGTCTACCCTTGGTCTATACCATAGCCCAGACCTCCGAAGGTTACGGTATCAGCTGTGGAAGGAAGTGAAGGAAACAATGTTTGCTTAAACTCTCAACCTCTTGCTTTGGCTGTCTGACATATCTGTGTGGCACTGGGATTTTTTTTTTATTACTCCATTTATAGTGAAGCACAATTAATTTTGTTGGGAGAAGCTTGCAGACAGCCAAATTAACTAGATTTGATCTCTTAATTTCTTGACTTTAGGATAAGAATTCCTGGGTAGAAGTTAGACGGTCAGGCTTGACGTATTAGAATGACCTCTAAAATGTTTTTGGTATTCTTGATAAAAATAGTCATCAAGAGTGTCCCAGCTGCGCCACCAGTTACGCCAGCCGTGGAACCCCCCCCCTCTTCTGGCTGCAGGAGAAGCAGCGTGCTCTGGCGCCTTGTTCTGCAGCTCTGCACATCTTGAGGAGGAAGGGGATGCGTTGCTGAGGTTTAGAGGTGATGTTTGGTGGGCCTGCACATTCATCCCATGTTCTCTCTCTTTCTAGAGGCACGCATGGTCATCCAGGATATTCCTGCTGTCACCAGCAGAGGGCACGTGGAGAACACACCTGACCTGGTTTCGGACCCCACCTACTACAGCGGCTTCTACCAGCCGTCTCTGTTCCCTTACTACAACAATCTGTACAACTACCCGCAGTACTCTGTGGCCTTGGCTGCCGACGCCTCTTCTGGGGATGTGGGAAGCCCCCTCGGGGGATCCCCCATGAAGAACAGCCTTCGGAGCCTCCCAGCACCGTATGTGCCTGGTCAGACAGGAAACCAGTGGCAGGTAAATGTTACCCAGAGAGTGAACTGGATATGTGAAAACCACACACACACACACACACCCACGCGCACGTGCATGCCCACCTCAGCACACGTGTGCATATTATGCAAAATGTGTAAGAAATTTTCACTCTACCCATAACGTCACTTAACCCCAGAGATTGGGTGCAAGGAATTGTAAAGAAGTGTGCATATATTTGTTTGTGTTTTCAAATTTTACTTTTTTCATTTTTTCAATGACATTTTGCATAAATACCCAGTTGGCCAGAGTTGGATTCATAGTGGCTTCCTGTACAAGGCCCCACCTCCTCTAGTCTTGCCCACACTTTCTTTGAGCAGCTTGGAAAGTGCTGGGTGCAGACCCTTCTGGGTGACAGTAATCTTAGTGATGAACTTGCACCCTGAGAGGGAGAGGGGTTATAGGCTGTAGGTTTGCATGGAAGAATGGTAAAAAAGAATAGGTTGCTGCTGTGCTGGGCCAGCTGTTTTTAGCTGGGAATAGAGGTCAGTCTTTTATACACTAAGTAAGTATTTTTAAAATAGTGTACAATCAAGAGCTTTTGGGGGTAAAACAAAGCATTTTGCATTATCAAGGAAGGAGCGTTTATCTAGAGCTCTTCTGCTTCCTCCGTTTTAACATTTCCATCTTGCCAGTGTATTAGTAGCAGATTCGAAGCACTGAGAGCACTCAGGGGCTGGGTTCTGTGCACTCCTGAGCACTTAGATCCAACCCCTCCCATCCCCCTCCAGCCGTGCGATGTCACGATGCTGCGAGAACTTGGTCTCATTTTAGGATGCATCTGCCATGCTCAGGCTTTCTCAGCTGGGCTTTGATTCCAACACAATGCCATGTGTATATTTGGGGAGTTTAGAGCAAGTTGCCTACTTTAAAAAATGTGAGTTGAAATTTTCCTGGGAGCAGTTCTATTCCATTTTGTCTCTGCACTTTTTTTAGGTGCAGGGGCCTTGTTAATATTCAAGTCACCCCACTTTTTGGATTCTCTCGCTCTACCCTCAGGGATTTGACTTCTTGGGTGTGTTAAAATGTCAGTTTTCATCCCCTGGGCCACACATTTTCCTAAGTTTTCCATATATTTCATTTTTAGAATCATACTTTTACAAAAAGGCACTGAAAGCTTGTTGGTGTTAGGATTGAGAAGTATATGCATAAAAAGGAAGTACAATGATTTATGGATCTTCAAGCTGGACCCCTTCAGGCCTTTCAAAGTGCCAGTTGGGTATGACTTGGGGCAGGTTTTAGGTTGATTTCTATTAGAGACCTCCCCTCTCTGAAAAGAGAAAGAAGTATCTTGTTCTAAAAAACCCAGCTCATCCCGCAGATTCCCAAGATCCGGGGACTACCATTGGAGTGTCCTGGTTTTCTGGATACTTCCAGGCTTTTAAGGATAAAGCAGGGAGGGTCTGTGAACCTGTTGGCTTCTGAGATAAAAGATGAGAAAGAAAAATCTAAATGTTTTTCTGAAAGAAAGACAGCTCGAGATCAGCTTTACAGGAGAGTCAGAGATCGCCTATATTAATTAACCCTCCCACTTTGTCAGAATCTTTCAGATGGCATATGATGGCTGACACACTGTTTGTTCTTACTCTACCTGGAAAACCTGGGAAGGGTATGGCAGAGGTCTTGGATTTCCTCGGAGGTCCCTCACCAAAGTCCACTTTCTCGGCCGCTGGGAAGAGGTGGACTCTTGGGCAGCAAGGTTGCCCAGTCTTAGAGAGCTGCCTCCATTGCTGAGCACAAGGAGAGAGTCCCCTGAGGGCAAGTTCTGGTGCTCCTGCCAGCAAGCGTGGAAGGAAAAGTCTTGCCTAAACTTTCTTAGTCCTGTGGGGGGCGAGCAGTTTTGACGCTGTCAGTGCCTTCTCTAGAACTACCACTTAATAGACTGGAGAGAGGTGTCCCCGGTTAGAGGCCCAGGGGAGACACCGAGGCATCATTTACATATGTGTTTGTTTTCCTGGAGGCCTGGGCTTAAGCCTTATTTCCTAGCTGGTCACTGTTGGTAATATATTCTCATGTAACAAATGATTTTGCAGAAATAGATCCTTCTCTGCCACTGTGGTTGATGCCCATTCCCCTTAGTTAGAAATAACATCCATTCTGATAGCTATCGTTTGTTGAGCAATGAATCCTCCCCCACAGCCATAGGAGGCAGATGGTATTGTGTCCTTTTTACAAAAAGTGAGGACATTGAGACTGACTTAGCCGCGGTCACACAGCCACCAAATGGGCGAGCTGGAGTTTGAATCTGAATCTGTCTGGCTCCAAAGTGTGTTTCTCAGCACTGTCTGGTTATCTCTGGGTCTGCAACTAACTCAGGGCTACGGAAACTGCCACCCAGGAGCCCTGGCCTTTGTGAGCTGAGACCTCTGAGGAGAGTGGAGACTGTCTCTGAGGTGACCCTTACCTGCAAGATCCATTAAGTACAAACACTGAGGCCCTCATCAGTTCCTTGGGGCTTAGAGTTTCTCCCTAAGTCCTTTGCTTTTCATTGGTGATCTTCTTGGAATTCTTCTGATTTCCTTTCCTCCCTTGTGGAGGTGAGAAGTAAGTAGAAACTTCTAGAACAGTGCTGAGGCGTGGTTACTTCAGATGGCTGAGAGTGCAGCTTCCAATGCTTTCCTGAAATGTGCAGCCTCAACCGTTAGTGTTTAAAATATGCTGAATTCCTTGCTCTTTGGGAGTTGCTTTTGGAATCTGTGTACTAGTTTTCTGTGCATGGGATTATCAGTACAGCACATGTAGGCACACCTGCAGTGTGTGTGGAATGTAGAAAATTATCAGAACAATTGCAGGGAGGGGCTTCATCATATGGCCTCTCTCTGTCCCTTCTTAGTCTGACATTTTACGAGTCTGTGGATTGATCTTGTAACCAAATGTGCACACAAGCTTGACTTACAACCTTGTAGTCATGCCCACAAAAATTAGTTCTATTGGAAATAAACTCTTTCATTAAAAATACAAGAGCCATGGGCTGGCCCGGTGCCACAGCAGTTAAGTTTGCGCACTCTACTTCAGCTGCCCAGGGTTCGCCGGTTCAGATCCTGGGCACGGACCTCTGCACTGCTTATCAAGCCATGCTGAGGCAGGCGTCCCACATATAAAATAGAGGAAAGTGGGCACGGATGTTAGCTCAGGGCCAGTCTTCCTAAGCAAAAAGAGGAGGTTTGGCAGCAGATGTTAGCTGAGGGCTAATCTTCCTTAAAAACAAAACAAAACAAAAACAAGAGCCAACATGGATTTAAGTCATCAGTTTGTAAAATGACAGATGAAAATCAGTGCAGTGATGATTAGAGCTGAGATAGATTCTTACAGAGCTCTAGGTCCTCTGCATCCTGCTTCAGAGAAAACTGAGGTGTGGAGCTGAAAGGATTTGCTCGGCGCCCACAGCTAGTTAATGCCGGAACCTGGACTAGAAACCAGGCCTGTTGATTTAAAGGAACAATGTGGGTTGCTGTGAGGACCATGGATTCTGGCGCTTGAAGATCCGTTTTCAATTCTAACTTGGCGATTTAACTGTTCATGTAGGCTTGAGCAAAATACTTAACCCTGTGAATCTCAGTTTTCTTATCTGTAAAGTGGCATAGGACCACCTTCATAGGATTCTGGCATGGATACCTAAGGCGGTGTGATAACTGATGTGAGATGATGAGTGTATGTGCAAGTTTCTCTGTACACCAAGAACTCTTATGCCAATGTTGACTGCAATGAATTTATTGCATTAACCATTATTTTGACTTGGCCCTGCTCTTTTTTTAATCTATTTAATTTTCAGCCTTTTGTTCTTAATGAATTTTAGCTACCTCAGATCCCCTTTGTAACAAGATAGGGTATACGTAATGCACATTTTAGTTATTATTAAAAGACCGTGACACGTGAATATGGACCGAATAGGATGTGTATGGAAGAATTTTTATCAGAGTTGGAGAAGAATTTGATCCAATGGCAACAGAGCTGATTGCGTTCCTGCTCGTGGTGGTTTTGGGCTTGGTCTGAAGTGTCTCATGATATGGTTGCCCACTTAGGATCATGCACCGCCCTGGAATGCATTCATTTATTAAGTAAACATGACTGGAGGTCCTACTATGTGCTAGGGATCTACCTCTGAACCAGACAGACAACAATGCAAAAAAAGGTTCCTTGGGGAAGGCTCCTATTATCTCGTGCAAAATGAGAATTGATTAGGAGATAGAAAACTGGAAGTGTAGACAAACATTATACTGATTATACTGGATAGTTATAGAGAAGTATTAGTTAAATAGTAAGCACTTACAAATAATACTTATAAGCAATGTTGAAGGGAGAGAACTGGACAGCTCGCTTGTTAACCAGTTGCTGGGCAGAGGTGCAGAGAACAGTGATCTGGGATGGGGTCTCCCCGGACCTTGCTCTTTTGCTGTTTCTGGAAGGTGCCCTGGCTCTGGTCTTTGACCAGTGCCTTGCCCCCTCCTGGTGGAAGCTTCTAGCAGAAGGCTGGGTGGGCGCCCTCCCTTTGTTGTTGCCATGCCTGTCTCCTTTGTGGAAGGTGTCCCACATCTGCCCCTGGAGAGCACTGTGCTAGTCTCTCCTGACTGCATCTTCCCTTGGTCTGACCCCGCCTTAACCCGAGGGGCCTGAGTCTTAGGCAGCATCTCCTCCATCTGCTTTCTTGACTCTCTGTTGCTAAGACCCAGCTTCCCTCCTGACTCTTGACTGGAGCAAGTGACCCTCTGATACTCTCTCCCCCTTCCTTGCTGCTTTGTGTGTCAGTGTGCGTTTGCGGGAGCCGCATGAAATGTTATTCAGCAGAGAGCTCCTTTCTGATTCCTAGAAAAAATCGACTCTAGTGGAGATCTTCATAATTTTTTAAAGCTAGACTTCTTAGAGATTAATAGGGGCTGAATTATTTGCAAAGAGAAACCCAACCATTGACTTTTTACTGTAGACTCGAAACTTCTTGCAAGTCTCCTTATAAAATCCAGCAAGCACTTACTAAGTGCTAAACCTATAAAATAAATTTGTAAAAAATTGAGCAGTCTAGTAGGTGAACATTCCAGAATCCCAAAGCTCTTTCGTGTTAATGCCCTGCATGCCGGCAGCTGCTTTAATCGCTTTTGGTCTGTCTCCAGCCTCTGGAGATTTGTGGCCCAATCAGAGGTTCCTGTCCTGTTGTGAAACAGGAATAACATTTGTGACACTGGAACAAACTCACGATGAATGGCTGGTTCCACTGACCAGCAGCTCAATTTCACTTCTGCATTTAATTGCCTGCAAAAGCTGTTTATTGCCTTGTGCACTCCTCCACGGCAACATTATCTCTTAAATAAACATGTTGTACCAGGTTGACAAGGGAGAGGTGCATATCAAGTGAGCAGAAATAAATATGGGAGGACTCTGAGCTGTACCTGGGATCTCCTTTCCGCCCCTGGAGCAGACGCCCTCGATGGCTTTTCAGAAGTTTGTGCCACCAGATGCGCAGACTCACATGCCCACCACAGTTAGGGTGTGGTCGCAATGGCAACAGGGCTGGTTGCCTTCCTTCTCGTGGTTGTTTTGGGCTTGGTCTGAAGTGTCTCATGATATGGTTGCCCACTTATGATCATGCACCTCCCTGGAATGCATTCATTTATTAAGTAAACATGCCTGGAGGTCCTACTATGTGCTAGGGATCTACCACTGAACCAGACAGACAAAAACGTGAAACACGCTTCTTAGGGGAAGGCTCCTGCTATCTTGTGCAAAATGGGAAGGGAAATTGGGCATCATCTAGGTATCTCTGGGTTTGAAACAGAGATACGGGCAGGAAGGAAACCAGGTTCTGGCATCTGGGCCTTGGTGCACAGAGAAAGGCGCCCCCTTGTGAGCATTTCTGGGATGGCCTGCAACACCTTTGCCAGCTGAGGGCCAGAGGGTCAGCCAGGGCACTTTCTAAAGCCGCCGCCTCCTGACTGCATGCCTGGGCTGCCCGCTGATGTTCTCAGTCCTATGGTGAGCAGCCTGACGGGGGTCCTTGTATTCACACACCCTCCTCTTTTCATTAGCATGGCTTAGCATGAGAACAACCTGTTAGCTAAGAGGATGTTGAGAGGAAGGGACTTCTCCAGCATGTGCTGTGTGGGAGCAGCTGTATCCCTCCACACCTGTGCTCTGGTGGCCCCCCAGGAGGGTCCAGCCGTAGGGATGGTGGGTATAAAGCCAAGGCTTAATTCTGCCTCCTCTTCGCAGGGAGGCAGTTATAATTAATAGTCATTATTTTAAGATATTCCTAAATTTAAAAGACGTTGGTGAGAAGATAGTAGAATGCAAACTCCACTTCAGTTTTTAAGATGAAATAGGGGACTTCAGATAAATTTCTGTGCTCCCCTCAGACCACCGAGCTGTACTGTCAGGGCCCCCAGGATTAGGTGCATCTGGCCGCCTCAGCCTCCTGGGTAGTTCTGGGCTGAGAATGTTGAAGTGACTTGCTTGAGGACCACAGCTGCTAAAGGAAAGCCAGGCCCCGAACTCGGGCCGCCTCAGCCTGTCAGGTGCTCTCTCTACAGACAATCTTGTGGTCCCCTGGGCTGCCAGTCCCGTCACCCATGTCATCAACAGGTTAAACTAACCCTGGCTCCCCTTTTTAGAGCAGACGGGTTATTGGTCACTCTCTGTTGGTGGACAGACACTGACTGGCTTTTTCCTCTGGAAGGACGCATTGGCCAAGTTTGCAAGCAGATACAAGAGGAATTTATAAGACATATTCAGTTTAAAAGATTTAAAGTAATTTCTTTGCTCAGAAAAAGGGAATTAAAATAGATATGGTATTTGCCTTGGGCTATTAGGGCTAACAATGATAATTTGGTTCCTTAAAGGGGACTTATACAGACCTAAATTTCTGTTGATGACTGAAAGGGGTATGCTCCTTCTGTTGCCATGATGGGGTGTATTTATTTTGTATCTGGCCACTTTTGTGAACCGTTTAATCTAGTAATTTTATAGTTGCTCGTTTTGGGGTTTCTAGGTTAGTCATTTCATAGAAAAATATTAATACTGACATTTTTCTTCCCCCTAAATACCTCCAGTTCTAATTTATGTTTTTAGTGGGTTATTCAGGTTAGATCCCAGTAGAGGATGCTGGTTGTCCTGTTTTTCCTTATTTTACTGGGAATGTGTCTAGGAGTTCACTGTCATCTATGCAAGATGTTACCTGTGCTAGTTTACAGAGAAATGAGGGGAATAAGGACAAGTGGGTTTTTCTTAAAACTAAATTATTCCATTCAAAAAAATTGTTTTTATTGAGATTGTGACCTTCCGACTTTTTTTTTTCCTTTAAATAAAATGATGATCCTATTAGAGGGCAGGATTTCTTTTTTCATAAATGCCCTTACTCAGCAATATAAAAAGTTGATGAGACTATTTGTGTCTCCCCACCCTTTAAAAAAAAACTTGACTAGTCTGAAGTCTGGAAACCACTGCACCCATCCTTGTGTCACCATGACAACAGCACAGTTCTCCAGGGTCCTGAGGATGCTGCTTTTAGCAGGTGTGTTGACTTCGCTCTCAGCTTGACTCCTTGGGGCAGAGTGCTTTGGTCTTTCCCTTCCTTTTTTTTTTTTTTTGAGGAAGATTAACCCTGAACTAACATGTGCTGCCAATCCTCCTCTTTTTGCTGAGGAAGACTGGCCCTGAGCTAACATCCGTGGCCATCTTCCTCTACTTTATGTGTGAGACTCCTGCCTCAGCATGGCTTGCCAAGTGGTGCCATGTCCACACCTGGGATCCGAACTGGCAAACCCTGGGCTGCTGAAGCGGAACGTGCGCACTTAACCACTGTGCCACCTGACTGGCCCCTCCCTTCCTTTTTATCGCAGCCCTGTAAACGCTCTCGTGCTAGCCCAGCAATTTGTGGGCCTCCTTCTCATGTACCCCAAGTAGGTCCCTCCTTCTGGTACAGTGGGGACACAGGGATTGGCCCTGCCGGGTCAGAAGGCCAGTCTTGGAGACTCTTGGCGTTTAAAGAAATGTGAAAGTCACTCTAGACCACTGGAAGTTTAAAGCCAGTGAAGTGTGAGGCTTCCTCGAGGTTGGGGGTCACATTGCCTCTGCTATGAACTTTCCCTTAAGTGGCTTGTCAAGTCTTAGCCACATCTGTAATTTTCTCTTCAGAAACATAATTCCTCATCAGCTTCTTCTCTTTTAAGGAGAAATAATAAACCCAGTTCTCCTGGGCCTTCACAACCTACTCAGCCTTGCAGGGAGAAAGCTTCTGTTTGCCAGGAGACGCTGGGAGGGGCAGCAGTAGGTCTCCAGCCACCTGTCACCCTCGAGCTGTGTAGCCCGGATGAATGCCATCCAGTTCTCTGTTTCTAAACTACCCCCTTATTTACATGCACTTTCACAAAGGAATTGCTATTTTATCTCATTCTAGATGATTACGAGTGATGATCACGACAGCTGTCATCTGATTTTTATTACACCTTTTCTGGAAGGAATTGCTGTTCTGTTTCACACATGATGAAAGTTTAATGACTTGCGTGCTGTTGATCCTGCAGCAAGGGCAGTGGTTTGTAGGACTCGGTACCTGCTGTGACCATATTCCTGGTGGCTCTTGGTCTGGTACCAAAGAGGAGGGAGGTGGTCGGCATTTTAAAGGCTGAACTCAGACAGATGGTGAGAGGTGGGCCTGGGGAATGCTTCTTCACTACAGCAGTGCGCCGTAGAGTCCTTTTTGCCGAGTGTTTTGGTTGAAAATGTGTGGATTACAGAAGAGAGTGGAACTTGCCTCTGGAAACGCAGGTACTGGGAAAGGCAGCCCTGATTCTGAGAGAAGATGGAGGGGAGGGGGCCAGGCCCTGGACATCCTAAGGGATGGTCTTCTCAGCCTGGTGAAGCCGTCCAGTAACATCCCAGGAAATCCAGATAGAGTGTAACCTCAGATTCTTAGAACTCTTTGGGAGACTCCAGTAAATGCTGGGCTGTCCTGTGGGTTCATTTCCATTCTTCCATGAGTTTAGTGGGATCTGAACTGAGTTGGAAAGCCCTGGAAAGGGCTAGTGTGCTCCAGGGACTGCTCCACAATTCAATTGGAGGCAGAAAGAAATACGTCATCAGTCTTTTGCGAGATTGTTACACAGCCTGATCCCTGCCACAGCAGTGTCAGGTTAGTAAATAATACGGTCATTTGGGGATTCTGTATCGGCTTGCAAATTAGATAATTAGATTACAGCTTTGGAAAGCGTTCAGGTTTGATTTGGTTGGACTGGTGGCCAAAATCTTAGCTATTTATGTTTGCCCTCTTAGCTTGCTGTTTTTCCTCTGTGGATAAGAATATGATATAAAATTAGTTGCTTTTCAGAATAAGTACGTGGATGAGTGTTTCTCACATTTCTTGGGAGTCCTATTTCTCTGGCTTGTTAGGTGTCTGTCCCTCATTAGTTGACTAAAGACTAAAATCAAGGGAACGCATGACAGGCTGATTTGTCCTATGTTTTAAAAACTATATGACATATGAATGTGATAGTAGAAAAATAAAAAGAATAGGGTTACAAGAAAATCTCCAGCTTATTACAGAGTGAATGTAGGAAACCCCTTCACTCATTCATTATCATTCATTTATCGAGTGCCACTCTGGGCCCAGGACTGTGCCAGACTATCCAGACTCTCACGTCCCAGCTCACAGTGGAACGGATGAGAAAGAATTACAGGACATGCGTAATTCTAATTCTCTAATCAGTGTTGTGATCAGTCTGGAGATTTCCCAGGGAGGGTGGTGATGCCTGTGGAAAGGTGGGCCCTGTGCAGTGGCATGCCAAGGGGTGGGACAAGGTGGGGCAAGGACAAATATTCTATCATAATTTAGAATTGCTGCTGTATGGTGATGAAAGCAGATTGGCTTAGGGATCATCCCAGTGGTCGCATGGTTGGGTTTGTGTGCTCCACTTTGGCGGCTGGGGGTTTGTGGGGTTGGTTCCTGGGTGTGGACCTACACACTCCTCCTCAAGCCATGCTGTGGTGGCATCCCACCTACAAAATAAGGGAAGATTGGCACAGATGTTAGCTCAGGGACAATCTTCCTCAAGCGAAAAGATTGGCGGTAGGGCCAATCTTCCTCACCAAAAATAAAAATAAAAACAATAAAGGCAGATTGGCTTAGTAAGCTTTATTATTTTTAGAACTTCTCTACAAAGAGTGACCCCCCCCCCCCCTTATGGCCTGCACCCAGGATGGGTTGCTCTCAGCACCCCCTCCTTGGTATATGGTGATCCTGTGAGCATCACCCTTGAGGTAGGTGCACAGCGTCCTGGGAGGGGGCTTTATACGAAGACTGAGAAACAAGGAAAAAGGGATTATCTCCTCATTTTATTTTTCACACCCTCTTTCATCACAGTTCATCTCACAGACATTCTTTTTGGCAAATCCCAGTTATTATTAGCCAATACGGAGAGAAGGAAGGCAGACATAGTAATTTCATGTCTTAAGTAATGGTAGAAAAGCAAAAACTGTTAAAGACCCTCTTCTCTCTCTGTGTTAGATAGCGTCACTGTAGGATCTTGAGTTTGTTTTTCAACTTTTTAAGGTTGAAAAGTAGGAAAATTTCAGAGAATGGATTTTTCTTTCAAATAGCAAACAGAACATATACTTACGATAATTTTTGAAGTATGCCGTGGGCAGGTTTTCCTGTCTCCCTCTTTGTTACTGGATTCCTGATGTACCCGTGATAGGGCTCGGAGGTATTTGGTAACAAACCCAAAAGAAGGGTCCTCGAGTGTGGCCACCACCCTCCCACTGATGCTCCCACAGCAGGAGGCCCCATGAGGAGAAGGGGAGGATGCGACAGGACAGTTACTGAACAGCCTTATGGGGCTGGGCCTGTTATGTCTCATATTCTGCTTCACCCTTAAGCACAGCCGTGTCAGGGGTTGGGAGCCCCTCTGTGGGTGAGGAAGCTGAGGCTCAGGGAGACGAAATAACCTGCCGGTATCACACAGCCGGTAAGTGGGGAAGCTGGAGTTTGGACCTGGGTGTGCCTGACTGCTGAGGGCATGTTCATTGCCAGTGGATCTCTGCCTTCTTCATAGGGCAGCGCAAAGTTCTTGGTTTTCCTTGTATGAGGCCTTGAGAAGTGTTATATAAGATTTTCTTGTATCTTATGGCAGATGTAAGATTTTATAAGACATAACATATCTTATGTAATGTTTTCAGAGACTTGACATGTTAGAGAGAGTGGAGGAGAGTCCTGTGTCTTGATGGCATTAACCAAATTTAAGGCACTACACATATGGCTCTCAAGTGTGGTCCCAGACACACACACACACACACACACACACACACACACACACTCGCACTTCTGTGTATGTTAGAGAAACAGATTTGGGTTCATTCTTGTGTCGTTTTGGTTACTTAGAGGTGGACTCTCTCCATCATGGTTTCGAAGTGGGAAGGGCCCTTCCGTGCCACTAACCCACCGTGAGTTAGATGTGCCCATCTGCGGGCACCAGCCTGCCTTCAGATTTTCATACCAGTGCGTGTAAAGTATGTGAGTGTGTGTGCTTACACTTAGAAGGTGGCCCCAGACAGTCTCACCTTGCCCTCCCAGCAGTATGTCATGTTCAGTACTCATAAGATACCCTTCACACTGCTGATTGATGCTAAAAGTATCCTAATGTTTCTGACAGCTCATGTGTGACATGACTATAACCCATATTTCTTAGAGCGGCTGATCCAAGTGGCTTATTTCCCGATAGTGCTGATAGAGCCATCTCTCTTGGCGTCACAGCCATTCTGATTCTGATGGTAGCATATTGTTTGTGGGTCACTAGTTTTGTCTCCACCAGTAGGTTGGGACAGAGTAGCAAAGGTTAATTAAGTTTGTCCATCAAGATGGGAACAGATATGGATCCCTCGGATAGTTCCGTCCAAAAATCAAAGTTCCTGCATGTGTGGTTACAAGCATCTTTTCTTCTCATTTTCAGAGTCTCCAGAAAAAAAAAAAAGTTTCTTATTTGATCTTGAAGCAGTGAAAATGTAAAGAGTAGTCAAAAGCCAAAGGCAGTGAATAGGTCTTTATATAAGCAGGTATCTTAATTTAAAATAGAAGCTTCTGAGACTGAATTGCTTTGAATCCTGCCTTCTCTGCTTAATCCCGTTGTGAGCAGAACTAAGTTATTCCGTCTCTTTGAGCAGTTTCTTCTATGTTAACGATGATTACGTTATGAGGACTCCATGAAATAACAGGATAAGTCTCTATAGTATCTTTGAATAGATGCTCGTTTTTTTCCTCTGAAATTCCATTAGTCCTTCCATTTCTCAGGAAAGTTGCGTTAAGAATGACATCATTACAAGCCCCTTCCATCTGTCTTAAGAAGTGTTAGGTAATGCTTTCAGAGACTCAGCCTGTTAGAGAGAGTCGAGAGTCCTGTGTCTGGATAGTTATTAACCCAATTTTAAAAATATAAACTTTTTCATGCCCTCTTCCACCAGCTCTTTTTGTTTGTTTGTTTTGTGAGGAAGATTGGCCCTGAGCTAACATCTATTGCCAATCTTCCTCTTTTTGCTTGAGGAAGGTTAGCCCTGAGCTAACATCTGTGCCAGTCTTCCTTTATTTTGTATGTGAGATGCCGCCAGAGCATGGCCCGATGGTGGTGTGTAGGTCTGTGCCCAGGATCTGAACCTGTGAACCCCAGGCTACCAAAGTGGAGTGTGTGAACTTAACCACTGTGCCACCAGACCAGCTCTTTTACTGAAGCTCTTGCCTGTTGGCTTTTACGCCCATCATGCTGCCTGCCTCTGTATGACCTCAGTTGGGAAGTCCGGGCTTGTGTTTTAGATTAGTGAATCACACAAATGTAAGTTTCTGAGCCTGGAGCTAGAAAATCCTGCATATAGATTTGTGATTTGGGAAAATGAGGAAGGCGCTGGGCTGGTCCCAGCTGGAGACTGTGTCCAAACGGATGGCCCCTCTCTCTTCTGTGAGCCCCTTAAATGTATCGAACCCTTCCAGGTTCCAGGAAAAGGAACTGTTCTTAAAATTGGCTTTTTCTTACTATGTACCAATTTTAAAGGTCCTTGCTTTCCTTTACCTGATTTATATACATCGGTTTCTTTCAAACATTTTAGATCAAGACCCACAGTAAGAAATGTTTTATATTGTGATCCAGTATATATTTATACATACACAAAAACACAAAATGAAAAGTTTCATAGAACAGTTCTTACCTATACTGTATACAGTAAATTCTCGTATTTCTATTCCATTTTATTCTATTCTGTTTCATTCCATTCATTTCCATACTATTCTTAAAAATATATATGTCGATTGCAACCCTCTGACCTATTTTTGGACCCACAAAAGGGTGGCGATGCTGCATTTTGTAAAACGTTATCTGGAGGAGTAAACTCTGTTCTGTCAGTACCGGGATGCGGATGGTCAAGACAACCAATTAAGCGACACAAGTTTTAAAAAATTAATTTGGGTTTTTTAAAATGTGGAAATATTCACATCTTAATTGTTTTTTAGTAAGGACGAACAAAATGGACCACTAATAAACACAATACTGCTATCAGACACAGTTTCCATCCTTAAAGTTCATACCAAGTTTACACACGCTTGTGAGTGATATGACTCCCTGTTCCGTGCTCTCCGAGGATTTCTGTTTTTCTCTGTGGTTCATCCTCTCGGCTGTTTTTTATGTTTTTAAAATCTATTCTGATATTAATCCAACCTGGAATTTAGCTTTTCTTCAATCCTTTTCGCAGAGCCCACCCACACAAGTTTGGTTTGCCTTTCATGTGTCACAGACTTACTGAAGCTTTGGGGTTTTAGACTTCAAACATCTTCGATGTGTCATTTCTTGAATGGTTTGTCCTCTCTGCCATGTTGCATGAGCATCCTCCTCCTGTCTTCTCTCTCCTTGTGTCCCCTCCCACCTCCTCTCTGGGGAGGAAGAGCATCCCTTCCGTCTGTGGGCAGACGGCTCTTATGCTCCCCAGCGTCTACGTGCTGACCCTCCAGCTCAGCACCTTCCCCCTGGCTCCTTGAAGGAGCCCACCCAGGCTTTCTGGGAATCCCTTACGAGGGCCTGAGTCCTTACAAGTCCAGTCTCCCTCTCTCAGTCTCCTTGTCTCTTTCTCTCTCTAGCGAGGAGAGGGCTTTCCATAGATTGAGCACCTAAGAGAAAGCAAGGTTAGGAAGAAGTTAGGGGAGAGAGGACTGACCTCCAGAGGACCAGAGGGACAGGCGAGGAAGGAAGTATTGTAGTCCTAGGGAATCGCCTGTGTCACATGCCTTAGCATGTGGCCTGTTGGTGTGCCGGTCATCTCTGAAAGCTGTGCATAATAGCAATCATTTCTAGCCTGTGTGTTTAAGAATAATTCCTTGCAGCTGTGAGGTGTGGACTCCCAGGGGAGGAGCCAGGCATTTCAGGAGGTGAGTGGGCACTTGCAGGTGTGTGTGTGTGGGGGGGGGGGTCCCTGGCACAGGGAAGGTCTGTGGACCAGGAGGGCACACAGTGTGTGATTAGGAGAGCGTGGGGACAGGCATCCCATTCAGAGAGTTTGAAAAGAAGCTTTTATTACAACTAAAGAAGTCCTTTAATGAGGGCAAAAGTCATCCCCAACCCTCACTCTTAGCATCACCAGGAGACCAAGAATTTACCACAGCGTGTGATGCGCCCTGCCTTCTTCTTAAAAAAGCTTTCTGTTCGTAAAACCAAAGGCTTGTCCCAAATGCAACTTTCGCAGAGTTTAAAAGAGTGTGAGCCACGTGTCAGTGCCACGGGGATCTTCACGTTCTCCGTTTCACCGTCGGATTTTGCAGTTAGGAATTTGTCCTAACCGTCACTCTTCTCGTGAAGACCGTTCCCTTTCTTCTTCAGTTGGCATCCTGAGCAGCTGCGCCACGCTCAGTAAACAACTAGACAACAGTTTGGTCTTCAGGAATCTCTTTTCAGCCATTACCTAGATGGAGTGGCCAGTTCAGTGTAAGAACAGACTCTCTTCCTATCTGAAGCGTTAATAGACAGATAACAGGTCATGAATAGTATTTAGGAATTCTTTTTAAAGGAAGTGGGTTCTAACATTTCTATGTTTTGTTGAGATTTTATTGTTACTGTAAAAAAAGGTGACGGGTGTATATAAAGGAGAGCTATGGTTCAGATTTATTGTGCTGTATGTTCTCAAACAGTTTAATAAAATAAAAACCCAAAGCCCTGAGGTTTTCCTCCGGGGTTAATACTAACACCGTGCACGTTCTCTGCCAGCCCAGCTCCTCTCTGCGGGTCATCCTCTGGTTCAGAGACTTGGGGTGAGTAATAAGACTATAAAACATCCTCCTTGCCAGCTACCACATGCTAATAATAATAGTAGGCATAATTCACCTGGAATCCTTTTTTTAGGTTTTACTTGGTTTGTTTGCTTAATTTAAAGGAGTGAAAAATAAAATCTTAAGAAACAAGTCAGCATTGTGTAAAGGAAAAAGATTATATCTTTTTAGCAGAACTGAACTGTTCCTTTAATTTGTCTGCGACTTCTGTCCCTCCATGGAACTTTGCTATTTTAGCTGGAGGCGAGGGACTGAGCACAAGGGGGTAGTGTTAGGTTAGTTTAAAGCAACTTTTCTCAGTCTGGGCACTATTGAAGTGTTGAGCTGGGTAATCCTTTGCTGTGGGGCTGTCCTGTGCATTGTAGGGTGTTTAGCAGCATCCCTGGGCCTCTACCCACTGGATGCCAGTAACATACCCCCTCCCTTAGTTGTCATAATCCAGTGTCTCTAGGTTTTGACAAATGTCCCCTGGAGACAAACTGCCCCCAGCTGAGTACTACTGGTTTAAAGTAAAACGCGTTTCAAAGGTTTCCTTATTTACTCATCTTGTCTAAGCCAAAAGTAGTAGGACTGTGATTTTTTTTGTTGTTGGAAGAGAGCAAAAAGTGATCTAGAATTTTAAATCGCATTCTGCCACGCCCTTTTCTGGACGAATCATAATTTGATGTTAACTTCATGTTTCAGAGGTTTCTTCAGGCACTTAGAAATACATAGAACCATCCTTCTTTCTTATGGTCAAGTTGTTACATGGAGGGTTATCTGCAGATTATTCTTCGAGTTGGATGTAGCTGGAGTGGTGGATGGCCTCTGTAAGTTCACCTTTTAAGAACCTCACATGGAGTCTGACCTTTGCATCTCTTCTCTACCTGGAAGTCTTTTATAGCTCAGTGATCTTGGGGAAATTGAATGTGTAAGTTCAAATAACTCAATTCCTGTTTCTAAATAATCTTTGTTGCTTGGTGCTTTCTAAAAACACAGAAAAAGAATTAAGTGAAAAATAAACACATGCATGGATTTGAAATTGTGTTTGTTTTCCTGTAAGCTTTAGTCAAAAGAAGGAAAAAAGAACTCCATAGTTTATCTGAATCTCTTTTCAAATAACGTACACGCTGGGATTGACAGCAGTTGACCTGTCTGTTTGTCAGACCTAACCTTTTGCATTTTTGAGTTAATCCTGGGCGTGTTGGGATTTCGTACTTCTCGGGGTGTGGGAAGTATGTAGGCAGTTCTAGAATAGAACTAGAATAGAATCTATTCTAGAATAGAATAGAACTGGTTCTCAATCTTGGTGTCACAGTAAAATTACCTGGGGAGCTTTGAGAAAACTCAAGGCCTAGGGCACATGCCAGCCTGGTGACATCAGATGGTCTAGGGGTGGGGCCCAGGCATCGGTGCTGGGTCCCCTCTTTCTATTTCAGTGGGAGTGAAGGTTGAGAGCCAGGGTGCATTTTTATAAATAAAGTTTTATTAGAACACAGCCACGCCCATCCATTTACCAATAGTCTAGAGACCCTGTGGCTTGCAAAACCTAAAATATTTACTATTTGGCTGTTTACAGAAAAAAGTTTGCTGACTCCTGCTCTAGACTCACAGTAAACATTTTTCAAATATTTTGAAAAGAGATTTATACAAAATTCATAGTAAGAGAAAAACCCGGCATTTTGCAGAGCCTGCAGGCTCATATCCTCTGTTTTCTTGTACATGGGGAAAATTGAAAAGCATTTTCCTTGAAGAACTGACTCAAAGATATTGTCAAACAGGAAGGCGATGTGGCCAACTCAGCACCCAGAAGGGAGAGGCTCTGTCATTTATTTATTTTTATTTCTTTATTTTTCTTGTGCTTTTTCTCCCTAAATCCCCCCAGTACGTAGTTGTATATTTTTAGTTGTGGGTCCTTCTAGTTGTGGCATGTGGGATGCTGCCTCAGCGTGGCCAGATGAGCAGGGCCATGTCCGCACCCAGGATGTGAACCAGCGAAACCCTGGGCCGCCGAAGCGGAGCGTGGGAACTTAACCACTTGGCCACAGGGCTGGCCCCATCTCTGTCATTTATATTATGGCGCTTCATACGTACTTAAATGTTCATTGCTTAGGCTGTATAATTGACTTGAGGGAAGACTACAGAGGCAGAAATGGCTCTTTAACGCAAAATATGTTTGAGTTTGTTATTACTTTGCAGCAGTTCTAGACGGTGGAAGACTCCTGGAAAAAAGCTCCGGGGAATTTCATGTATAAAAAGAAAAACAATAAAAATTTAAAAATGCTATTTACATCATTTCCACCATCCCTCAATTCAGATGGAAAGTGGATGGTTGTAAACAATTGTTTAAAAGAGTTTTTTAGAAGGTCCACCTTTGGTCATGGGCCCCTGCAGGCACTAAGTATGAGAGACAGGATCATGTATCCTAGTTCCTTGTGACCAAAGCAAGGTTTGTGAGCCAGCAGAATCAGCGTCTCCTGGGAGCATGTCAGACTCTGGAGGCCCCACCATAGACTTACTGAATCGGAATCTACTTTTTAACAGGATCCCTAGGCTATTTATATGCACGTTCGGAGAGGCTGGAAAGCACTGATCTAATTGATAACTAGGCTCTGTGCAGTAAACTGAGCATTGATCACCGCTTCCCTCTTAAAGGATTTCACGGCCCCTTAATGACCCTCCCAACTTGCACTCACTCATTAAGGCAGCCAGTTTTCCCCTTTGGCTATTTCTGGTATAGCTGGCTAGCCATCTTATTTAGTAAGGATTTATACGATGGTGGAAAATGAAAATTGGGTAATTAAGCTAGAAGAGATACCATTTTATGTGCTTCAGAAAAACAAACTAGAAAGGATAAAGGGAACTGCCAGATAAACTTCACTTGAGAGGAAGTAATCAGGTGGGATGGAGTCTTCTTTGCTTCTGCAAGAATAATCCACGCATCAGAAGATAGTTGCGCTGGGAGCAGTTGGGAGGGTCAAAAATGAGCTCCTCAAATGAGCACGCGGAAATCGGGGACTTAGGCCTTTCCACCAAGCACTGCCAGAGTAGTCGAAGTACACTTAGGCCTGTATTATTTGGGATATTGTCCAAAATTTAGGTATTCATAGAAAATCTTGAATAAGCCCAGTACTTAATTTTCTCCTGCCAGGCTCTGTCAAGTTACTACTATTTTCTTTATCAGGTAGCCTTGTAAAGATTTGATTCAAAAACATGATTTCGAAATTATTCCTTAATCCTTGAGCAAAATTCGTTTATCCTGAACAGTCCCTTAGATTGGCTTTTTAAAAAGAAAGTTTGTACCATCTAAATGTAGTTTTTCAAAGGCAGTATAAATAATCGAAGTCCAGCTGTTCTTACTGTGAAGATAGGATCACGTGTTTAAGGCTCAGAGTCTGTACTAGAGTCTGAGGAGAGAACAGAATAATTCTAGATGTTTGTGGAAGTAGCCAGGAAGGGCCGAGAAAGCAGAAATCAGGGCCCCTTCTGTGCTTTCAGGTCGCATCTCCTTAGCTTTGAGCGAGAGGTCAAGAAGCTGTGGGGACTGCTTCTTATGTAAAAGATGCCCCACAATCCCAAAGGCAGGGTCTGATTGCCGGAAAAATGCATGACTGCCGAACGTCAGCTGCCACTGCTGCTGGAGGGGCGGCATGTGCCTCCCTTCTGCCCTCTCTTCTGCCTTCCAGGCCTCACTCCATGTCTTGTTCCAAAATCCACATCACCTGCAGAACCCTGATGACAGGAGAGCCCGGGACACAGAGATCCCAGATTCCCTTCCTTGCTGCAAGGAAAAGCATAGAAGGGGGTGGGGAGGGACGCCGAGTGACAGTATCCAGCATGGCATCATGCTGATGACAACAGCTTACCCATGCCCTCACTCACAGTTTACATGTTGTTTGTTTTTTAAAATATTCTCTATATGAATGCTGTAAGGTAACCAAGATAAGACGACAGTTTCACACATGAGAAAACACGTGAGGAAGTTAACTTGTCAAACAGGCTGCTCAGTGTTACAGCGGGTTACGTTGGCTCCTAAGCAGACCTGCTCCCTCTCTATGACTCTGTTCTCTTTAGTACTTATTAACTGAACATCAAATGATCACCTGGAATTTTAGGGGTTCTTTAGAGGGGACCCCAAGGTAGAAAAGGCACCTTCAGAATGCACCTTCTAATATTTCTAGGACCAGTGCACTGGAGGGGCAGATTTGTGGTTGAGGATGCTTCCAACTTTAATAGGTTATCCTCTTAATTTAAAGAATTAGGCAATTCTTCTTTTTTTCTTTTTTGAGGAAGATTAGCGCTGAGCTAACATCCACTGTCAATCCTCCTCTTTTTGCTGAGGAAGACTGGCCCTCAGCTAACATCTGTGCCCATCTTCCTCTACTTTGTATGTGGAACGCCTGCCACAGCATGGCTTGATAAGTAGTGTGTAGGTCCATGCCCAGGATCCAAACTGGCAAACCGGGGCCGCTAAAGTGGAGTGCGCAAACTTAACCGCTACACCACTGGGCTGGGCCCTAGGCAATTCTTTTTTTAAAAAATAAATTTATTTTTATTGAGATATAATTGACAAAACATTATATTAGTTTCAGGTATACAACAGAATGATTCGTTATTTGTGTATACTGTGAAATGATCACCACAGTAAGTCTAGTTAACATCCATCTCCACACATAGTTACAAACTTTTCTTTTCTTGTGATGAGACCTTTTAAGATCTACTTTCTGCAAATTTTAAAAATGCAACACAGTAGTATTAACTATAGTCACCATGCTGTACATTACATTTCCAGGGCTTACTCATTTTGTAACTGGGGGTTTGTACCTTTAGGCTTCTTGTAATAATTGTAAAATGCAACTTTGATCTCAATGTATTCTTTCTTTTTTCTTAAGCAGATGAAAAACTCCGAGAACCGTCACGCAATGAGTTCCCAGTACAGGATGCATTCTTACTACCCGCCTCCCTCCTACCTGGGCCAGAGCGTGTCCCAGATCTTCACTTTTGAGGAGGGCCCCTCTTACGCGGAAGCCAAAGCAACTGGTAGGTGTCTAGTTACACAGACTAGATCTGGGGTGGAGAGAGGATGAGCATCCAACACTGGGTCTCCAGCCCTCTCTAATGGCTTACTGGTTAGGAGCCGTTGGAAAGTTTATTGCTGTGTAAATCTTACATAAGTATTCTCTAAAGTGTTCAGTTATGGAATGGTTTTGCTTTGCCAGACTTTTCTCTTTTTTTTTTTTTTTTTGAGGAAGATTAGCCCTGAGCTAACATGTGCTGCCAATTCTCCTTTTTTTTTTTTTTGCTGAGAAGGACTGGCCCTAAGGTAACATCCGTGCCCATCTTCCTCTACCTTATATGTGGGACACCTACCACAGCATGGCGTGCCAAGCAGTGCCATGTCTGCACCCAGGATCTGAACTGGCAAACCCCAGGCCGCCGAAGCGGAACTTGTATGCCTAACTCAGCCAGCCCCACTTTGCCAGATTTTTAATGTCATGTTTCTCTTTTCTGGATGCCCAGAGTCACAAGAATAAGATGAGAGACTCATCAGAAGCTAAAAGTATATTTTCTGGAGGATCAGTAAGAAACACAGGGGCATTTTAGATATGATTCAAGTCCTGATATTTTTGGTGAAGTGAATTTCTGTATATCGAATACTTGTTTTCCAAAATTTTCTCATTTTAAAATTGAATGTGTGTTCGTCTTTTGAGGAGGAAATAAAATAACATAATAAAACATTTTTTAATACAATAGGCCTCAGAGTTTGTGCAGTAGCAAATAACTCTGATATAATGCTTTAAAATAAAAAATGACTGTTCAATGAACCAAAGTACTTTGAAATATACAATTCCTCAACTTCGGGTTTAACCTTCTCCCCAACATTTATGCTGCAATGATAGGCAGGTCTTTTATGGCTGCTGTGTTTCCAGGCCCTGTTTTTAAGCTCTTTATATATAAGCATCATCTTTTTTTTTTTTTTGAGGAAGATTAGCCCCGCCCTAACATCTTTGCCCATCTTCCTCTATTTTTTATATGTGGGATGCCTGCTATAGCATGGCTGGATAAGCAATGTGTAGGTCCCCACCTGGGATCTGAACTGGCAAACCCCAGGCCATCAAAGCGGAGTACGTGAACTTAGCCGCTGTGCCACCAGGCCGGCTGTATAAGCATCAAATTTTGATCTAGGAAAATGAGAAACACACAGTTGAGGCAGTAAGTGGAAATCAGAGCAATACTGAGTGACTTGGTGGAGAAAGTGACTACTAGAACTTACCCTGTACGAAATGAAAGAAGTTTGTTTTCTCAATAATTTGACTCTCTCTAGAGAACTTGTTTTCTTTGTAAAGGAAGTGTTAGAAAATGAGAGTCAGAACCATGCTTTCATTTCCAAATTCAAAACAATGAAGTCTAAAAAAGCTGGGCAAGTTATGCTTTATTTACTACACTAAAATAAAATAAAGGATTCCATTAATATGGAATATATAGGTCAAGGGAACTGATCAATTTGAACTGTAGAGAGACCGAAGTTACACGTTGTTGATTGCACTTTGACTTTTATTAATAATTACTTTTTGTCAGGAATGGACAAGCATAATTCTGTATTATAAATATTCATACCATGTAATGTATGCCCATATGGTCCTTCATTCATACTGCTTTTGATTCTGTATAGTTTTCTAGATGGTGTCTTCCTTAAGGACAGAGAACACATCTTACATACCTTCTTACCTGCTATGATGCCTTTTCCTTTTATTTATTATTTATTGGTTGAGTGAATGAATGAATGAATGAATGAGGTAGTATTTTCAAGTAAGCTTGTTCTGTAAGGAAACACAGTGCTGAAAGGTCAGTATCCTAACTCATTGTTTGTCTGATGGAGCCAGCGCACAATTTAGAGAATGAAACAGTTAAAGAAACGTTTGTTCATATAAAAAATTAGGAAAGAAACCTGCTTTCAGGAAGGAATTGCCTGAGTTTCTTGCTCCAGGAATAATGGACTATTTTTAGAAGCACTGGCATTCTTGAGACAAAGGTGTAAATTCAGAGAAGGGCAGTAAGACCAACAGATAAGAGGAAATTTATTAGAGCAGAGAGGAACGAATTTGGAGAGCAGCAGTAGGCATTTGAATTTATAGCAGAAAAGGAAAAGACTCAGAAGGAAAGAGGTTACAGTCTGGGAAAGAGGAGACAGCGGCACCAGTGTTCCTAGGGAAAAACTGGGTGACTAACAGCTAGGATTTCTTAAAACTTTTCTGGCGATGTGTACGTTGGAAAGTGTGGTGTCAGGAGACCTCAGGCCTAACCTTGTGGTACCCCTCTAACTCACTGATAATTCATTAGGAGGGTCAAGCCTCAGGCATAAGCAGGTAGCTAGGAAGAAGTACAGTGAAATCTCAGTGATGCCTACTTGGGAATTGTCATGCAGGAGGAGAGTATGAATTAGTAGAAAATCCAAATCTTAGGTAATTTTTAAAAGAAATGTGGCTTTCTGACTTCCAAATATTTGTTATTTGAGGCTTCCGCATTGCAAGAAATTTTTATAGAGCAGATTGGGAAGGGAAGAGGAAAGAGAAAGTTGTGTTCGGGGGTCAACGAGAACACCCCAGGATCATCTTATGGGGTGTTGGATCCTCAGTTTTATTATCAGGATTGACACAAGTGAGGACGACTTTGGGGCAAGTTAGGCCTTTCTGATAAGTGGGGCCGTGGCAGGGTGCAGCGGTGGGCATGGGACATCAGTGTTTTCATTTGTGAGGAGGTGACAAAGGCTGGCTGATAACCATTTATCAGTTACATTCATCAGTTTTATCAAATTTGAGTTGAAGTCCTTTGGTTGGTTGTGTTAATAAATAAGTTATGATTTGCAAATAGTGTATCAATTATTCTAAGTGAGGACTTCCAAGTAATTGTAGAAACTTTTCAGTAGGTTTAACGTTTTCTTTAAAGTCTTAGCTATAAATTTGTCCATTAAATCGATTTTTCTTTAGTTTCCTTAAGGATAAGCTTAACCTCTCTTTACCATCTAAAGAAATGAGTCCAAGTTCAAGATTTTCCTCTGGTTTTGCTGAAGATTGCAACATGAAAATAGAATGTAGGGGGGAAAGAATTACAGGGCAAGGTTTTCTTTTGCCGTGTTGCTACTATTTAATTTTTTCTTTGTAAAAAGGCTAGGAGCCATGCCCTCTCCTTTCCGTATCCTGAAAAGTGTTAGGACGGAGATCAGAAGGATGGCAGGGCCCAGTGGTGGAGGACTTTGTAAGCCATTGCCAGCACTTTGCCTTTTATTTCAAGTGAGATGGGAAGTCATTGGAGGTTTTCCAGCAAAGGAGTGATGTGTTTGTCCCTTTGGTTTTTAAAATTCCTCTGGTTATGGTTTAAGGATAGCCTGTAGAGATGCGAGGTGAAAGCAGGGAGGCCAGTTAGAAGGCAATTACAGTAATAATTGCAAAAGACGGGGGCCGGCCCTGGTGGCTGAGTGGTTAAGTTCACGCGCTCTGCTTTGGCGGCCCAGGATTTCGCCGGTTCAGATCCTGGGCGTGGACATGGCACCACTTGTCAGGCCATGTCGAGGCATCGTCCCACATACCACAACTAGAAGGACCCACAACAAAGAAATATACAACTATGTGTTGGGGGGATCTGGGGAGAAAAAGCAAAAAAAAAAAAAACAAAAAAAATAAGATTGGCAACATTTGTTAGCTCAGGTGCCAATCTTAAAAAAAATAATAATAATTGCAAAAGATGACAGTGGCTTAGTCAGGGTGGGAGTATGGTAGAGATGACAAGTGGTTGAATTCTAGATATATTTTGAAGATAGAACCAGTAAGATTTGCAGACGGATTTGTGATGTGCCAGAAACAGAAGAGTGAAGGATGATGCCGTAATTTTTTACCTAAGTAGAAAGTTGGAGTTTCCATTTATTGAGGTAAAGAAGACCATGGGAAAAACAGGTTTGTGGGAATTCAGAGTTTAGTTTTGCACATGTTAAGTTGGAAATGTTCATGAGTCGTCCAAGTGGATCGTCAAGTAGGGATTGGATGTATGATGTCTGAGGTTGAGGGGAGATACCCCTGCTGGAAATAAAAACTTGAGAGTTCAGTGCACAGATGTTATTTGAAGTTAATATGATGAGATTGCTTGGAGAAGTGAGTGTGGGTGGAGAGGAATAAAGGACTGAGGATTGAGCCCTGGGGCCTCCAGTGTTGAGAGGTCTGGCACACGATGGGGACCAGCCAAGGAGAAAGTAGTAAGGAGCAGATGAGGTAGGAGGAAAACTGAGGGTGAATGTTGTCTTTGAAGCCAAGTAACGACAGTGTTTCCATGAATAGCCAAATAATGCTGGTAGGTCAGGTGAGTTGAGGGCTGCAATTGACCATTGGCTGTTGCAAGGTAGAAATGATCAATGACCTTGACCAGGGGCCACTGTGGTGGGGAGGTGGGAACCACTGCCTGACTGTACACTCAGGAGCGTGTGGGAGAGAAGATTGGGGGTGTGAGTACAGACAGTTCTTCAAGGAGTTTTGCTGACATGGGGCCGTACTGGAGGGGGAGGTGAGTTCAAGGAAGGTCCTTTTCCCCTTTTTGTGAAGAAGGGAGATATAATAGGTTTATTTGCTGACGGGAGTGATCCACTAGAGAGAAAATGAGCTAGTGCAAGGTATGTGTGGGGGCGCAACTGTTGGGGACAAGGCAGTGTCCCTGAATAAGCAAGTATGGGATGGGATCCAGGGCAGTGGGGGCTGCGGACTGGTGTGGGTCTGAGGATGTTTTGTCACTGGTCTAAGAAGAGATAAGGGAATTAAGAGTAAACAAAAACTTCATTGCAACTTGTTTGAGCAATTTTATGTCTGTTAAATCTAATAAAAAAAATTGGGGCTTGGATTTTTTGGCTTTTTACTTTTTTTATTAAAGTAAAATCCACCTAACATAAAGTTATCCATTAACCATTTTAAAGTGTACAACTCGGTGGCATTTAGTGCATTCACAATGTTGGGCAACCATCCCCTCTATCTAGGTCCAAGGCATTTTCATCACCCCAAAAGGAAGCCCCATACCCATTAAGCAGTTACTCCCAGTTGTCCCTACCCTAGCCCCTGGTAACCACTAATCTGCTGTCTGTTTTGATGGATTTACCTTTTATGGGTGTTTCATGTAAGTAGAATCATACAATATGTGACCTTTTGTGACGGGCTTCTTTTGCTTAGCATAACATTTTCAAGGTTCATCCAAGTTGTAGCATCTGTCAGTACTTCATTTCTTTTTATGGCCTAATAAGTTTGCATTGTATGGATAGACCACGTTTTATCTGTTCATCAGTTGGTGGACATTTGGCTTGTTTCCACCTTTTTTTTTGGTATTGTGACTAGCACTTCTGTGAATATTCGTGCACAAGTCTTTGTTTGAATACCTGTTTTCACTTCTTCCGGGTCTATACCTCGGGGCAGAATTGCTGGACCATATGAGCATTCTGTGTTTCACGCTTTGAGGGACTGACGAACTGTTTTCCACAGCGGGTGTGCCTTTTTTTGTCCCCATCACGGTGGATGAGGGTTTCAGTTTCTCCAGCCAACACTTACTGCTTTCTGTTTTTTTAAAATTATGACTTAGCAATTCATTTTTATTGTATTTTATAAAAGTATCAGGCCGTAGTGGTTTGGAAACTGAAAAGAAATTTTTAAACAAAACAGGTCTCTCCCCACAGATAGTTTGAGAAACACCGATCTGGTGTTCGGGTGGCAGGTTGGCTGGTGGAGGAGTGTGGCCTGCTCCTGGTAACAGGGGCAAGTTGTTCAGAAAGTGGTGGAAGGGCAGCCTGGAAATAATGCTTCCTCAGCTAGGGTTAAAGAGGTAGGTGCCACAATAAGACCTCTGTGTTAATAGACGCACACGTGTCTGCAGGTGGCTGGCAGGCATTTCGTATCTGTAAATAGGCATCTTCCTCTATATGTTGACTCCTTGAGTATAAGTTCTTGGAGTACACCTAGTTGGCCAACACCTGCAAAAGGTTTAGGTTTAAAATGGTAAAGATGAACATACTTAGATCTTTGGGTCTGTTTATTTTGCAATCCCAGTTTGAAAGTTAGAAATGACGTATCCTATTTCTTCTGATTCTTTGGCCTCTTCTGGCTCAGATACGGTGGTATTAGGTCCCTGTGCAAACTCAGCCTTCCTTTCTATTCAACCTTTGCTCTTTCCAGGAGAAAGAAGCACACATTTGAGGTGCTTATTATGTATCATGAGCTGCTCGTGTATTATTCGTCTAACACACAAGGGATGTCAACACCTCTGTACAGCAAGGGGCAGAACATCTACATTTTACCCCAGGTCAGATGGCCAAGGTCAGTGGAAGGGCATCTCTGGGTTGAAAGCCTCATCTCCTTCTGTGATGTCTGGGTAGCTTGCAGAGGCCTGTGTGTTCCCAAATAGGACTTTTTGAATCCATTCAGCAATAGCAATTTTGTAGGCCAATGTGTCTAGAAGTGCTTGATTTCACTGATGGCATATGCTGCCTCCCCCACAGTTGTCACGATTAAATGCAAAATGGTTCAGCTGTCGCTCCATGCAATGGATTTGCTTAATGCTACACGTTAGAGTTGGATTTTAGCAAAAGGTCATCTGGCCAAACCTCCCAGTTTTGCAGGTGAGAACAGTGAGGTTGTGCTGCCTGTTGGAAGCACCCTCAGATCTCCTTGCTCACAATCCAGGATGCTGAAGCTGGCTTCTAGGTGAGGGGATGAAATATTCTGCCCTGAGTGGCTGGCTAGGGGGGTAAAAACATTCTGTGCTTGCTTAGCATCTGCAGGGAGCCATGACTCGCCAGCCGTGCAGCCTTGGGAGTGTCAGACTCTGGTCTCTAAGCCTTGGTGTCCTCACCTGTTAAGGGAGGAGGCTGAGGGGGTGGGCCCTGGCAATCCCACACAGGTGTTGTGAGGATGAAATTGTGTCCCGTATGTAAACAAGCTCTGTAAATCAGAAAAGGCAACAAGAGGTGGCAGGAGGCTCTTCTTACTTTCGCCGTTCCTTTCTGCAAGGGTTGTGATGATGTTTCAGGCCGTTCTTCTTGTCAGGGAGAAGGATGTTCTGGAAATGTTTTAGACTCTTTCTCAGAGAGGAAGGAGAGCAGGCCAAGGCATCTGAGGGCTGCCTTTGTTGTGTATGTTCCACTCTGAATTGTATGCCAAGCCTGTAGGAGGCGAACAACATTGGCCCTTTTCTTTTCCTGCTTTTTAAAGAAAGCTGAATGGGTTTTATGCCACATTTAGAAACTATTGAGTGTAGCTTGCTACTTTAGGAAACGACTTATCATTTGCTACATTTCGAAGAAAGAGCACTGGGCTGGTAAACGTATTTTCCTTATGTACCTTTTTATTCTCAGCTTTAGTGGCAACAGTGGTGGAGGCCACTGTGCAAGGGAATAGATGCCCACTCAGGAGAAGAAATCTGTCTCAGATCCTCCCAGCTCTGGGCTTGATTACAAGATGCTTGTTTAATCTCTCGGAGCTTCAGATCCCTCATCTGCAGTGTTGAAAAAAGTAGCAGCTTTACCTATTTTTATATATGGATCACACACAAAATTATGTAAAAGCACAATAGAAGCTGTCGACTCCCTTATTCTAACGTGAGGACCTGTCACCATGTCTTAAATCTCTGTATTTCAGCAAGTGCCTGGCAGTGGGCTGTACAAGTGAAAGTGACGACAATCGTTGAGGGGGGCTCATTTTTAGCCCTACAGGGCCCCTTTTTGAAACTAACCATATGTGTATTGTGATTCTCGAAATTAGCTAGACATCATAGTTTGCCGAGTGAGCAAGATGAAGCACACTAATTTTAAGCATATTGTAAACATTTAGAAATGGCAGCTTTGACGGCTTATTTTTAATATATCACACGTATGATACGCTTCCTAAATAAAGCAAAAGAAACAACCAGAGGAGTATATAAGGATACCAGAACCCTTTATAGAGAGAGAATAGTATAGAAGGCAAGCTGAGATGCTGTTTGATGAGGGCACACAGATTTCTTTCTGGCTTTTCTTCAAATCTGTTTTTCTTCCATGAAAAGAGAGAGAGCTGACAGGCCCTTATCATATCCTCTGTAAAACGCTGCCTTTTGACAAGGCCACCGCCAGTCTAGAAATAGCAGGCACTTCCCAGGGGCCTGTCCGAGGGAGGTCAGACTCACTCATGTAAGGAAAAAGTTCACTCATGGCAGCACGTTAGCAAGGATGCTCAGGGTGTATTCTCACATGGAGGGCAGGGATCAGAGTCATTCAGCTTCGCATTTCACCAGGTGCCTAGCATCTTGCCGTGTTCTCGGAGGGCTTCTGGGATGGTTCGTGGTTTCTTGAAGGAATAAGCAACTGAAGCTTTCTCCTGGTGCATCCAAGAGATTAGAGTTAGGCATGCTGATAAACCATTCAGTGAAATAAATCAGACGTGACAAACACAGGGGGCAACCCTCAGGCTGCAACATATCCTGGATTCGTATCATGTAGAATCTTCTGTTTGGAAAACTCGAATTTCAAAGACATAATTCTTTGCATATTATGATTTTTGAATAATAACACTGTCCTGGAAGAGAAGTCAAGGTCAAGGGGAGCTTAATCAGTATCCACACTTGAGAGAGATTGGGTGCAGTTGCAGGCAGAATGTGTGACGTCTTTGAGCCTCGTTTGTGCTGTTTAAGAAGACACTGTGGTGTAGAGGTTAAGTTCCATGTGCTCCGCTTAGGCGGCCTGGGTTTGTGGGTTTGGATCGTGGGCACAAACCTATACCACTCGTCAGCCACACTATGGTGGTGACACACATATAAAGTGGAGGAAGATTGGCACAGATCTTAGCTCAGGGTGAATCTTCCTCAGCGGGGTGGTGGGGGGTAGGGAGTCAGGGTTTGGGGGTGGGTGCAGGGAGAAAGAGGAGCTGGCAGAGGAACTTGGATCTCTGAACCACTTCCCTGTGTTCTTTCTGCGAGTGTATCCTGTGGTTTCCTCCTCCCTTCCCCTCCTTTTCCTCTTCTCACAAACACCGTGTAGCCCTCAGTGTCTGTAAGACAATGTCCTGTGCATGTTATGAGGATGACTCATTTTATTCTCCTAATAACGGTAATATTCCCATCTTGCAGATTAGGACACTGAGGCGTAGAGACAAGACCTGTGAGGTAGGGAGGAGAAGGGGTCCTCATTTCCACGTGGCAGGTGGAGAAACTGGTGATGGCTTAGCTTGTTGTCTGAGGCCTCCCTCGGCTACGATCTGGTGTTCTCATGTTTGAAATATTTTCAAAGAAATGATGGCTGTGATTGGAGGTTGAGAGTGCACTTGGAAATGTCCTCTCTGCTGGACTGAAGGCGTGGATGCAGTAATGCTCCTTGTGCTGTAACGATAGCATTCCAGAATCTGCTCCCCCAGCATGTGCCTCATGCAGAAATGCCCCCGTCTAGGGGTGTCTTTCTGTTGCAGGCTGGTGATCCAGCAAAAGAGCCTGAAAAATCGCCTTACAAAAAGCCACCATCATATCAGGTGTGGTATTTACCTTGCTGTTCCCGAAGCTGGATGTAAACTTGAAAACCCCTTTATGACTTGATTAACACAGTAAACTCACTTCTAATTTTGTGGTTATATTTGCATTTTCTTTAACAAGAGTGAGTGAATGCAAGTGTTAACATTTGAATAAGGCAGACATTATAAAATGAAATAACTAGTTATTAGCTTTGAAATTGTAAGTGCTAATGGGAACACAATCAACTAATTTTTTATAGTTCTTTTTTTTCCCGTAGATGTATGCTATCATTTTAAAATTAGTGTGAATAAAAGGCCTGTCGATTTTCCCCAGATAATTTCTGAGAAAGATAGCATTTGACACTCTACTTATTCTGTCAGTGGCTTATTATGAGGTGCTCTTACAAGTTTAACTTATTTTTTAAAAAGTCTAAATTCAGTATACAGGGCACCTTTGAAGGGGTTTTCCTTTGGGCTAAAGATTACGGTCTGGGGCAGGACGCAGAGGGAGCAAGCTCTGGAAAGTACACTTTTAGGAATTCCTAAGTGGCCTGACCTTACCAGGTTGAACATAAGGACTAGAAAATTGCTTGCCCATGTTTCCAATGCTAATTGTATCTTGATGGAATTCAAGTATGACATTTAGTCTCCTACCTGCCTACTCAGAGCAGGGAACCCAATGTATTGTAGGTACATCACACATCATCAAGTTTGCTGATTCTGTCACTCATTCAGTGACCGTCTATTTTTAAGAATTCTGAAGCAGCAGCGCCCATGGAGGCATTAACTTGGATATGACAGTAGCCCCTCGGGTTAGAGCATCCGACGTCATCACGCATGAGATTCCTTCACTCTAGCCTGACTTGAATCCATTGGGCCTCAGCAACTTTTTTGGGCTTGGTATGGAGTAACTCCGGAGTTTATTTTCCCTCCTCGGCTCCTCAGAGGCACGGGCCAGGCCAAGTACAACTTGAATAACCTTCAGGAAAGCTGTGCTGTCCTTCTGTCGGCCGCTGTCTTTGAAAATTGCCTCCAGAGTTAGTGAGCGGGAACAGTTAAGATTTACAAACAATGATGAAGCTTGTCATGCATCTTTCACCATTCATCATCCAGGTGCCGTGCCTGGGCGGTGAAGTGTTCTTCATAAAAACCAGCTCAGTGTGAAATACACCTCGCTGCAATGTTTACTGCTCTGAAGCTCGTCAGCGGCCCTTTATAGTAAATCCAGATTGCGATGTGACATTACAGTATATCATTGCCCGGCGCGCTGGGGTTTACACTGGAAATGAGTACGGTGCACACCAGATGAGGTGTCCAAATTGAGTTATGTCAGAATTTGGCTGTTATATGGGGATAGCTTTTGTTTTCTGAACACTGAAAGTTAGCTTTATATGTATTTATATTTATATATAGGCATATACTTCCCATCCTGCACATATACACGGGTATACAATATATGCTGAGGTCAGGTTCCAAGTGGGCTTCTGCTGTAAAGAATGGTGACCAGCTTTTATGTACCTTCCAACTGTTGTTTCGTTGAAATTGGCGTAAATGGAATCTTTGGGGGGAACTAGAGGAGATGGTTATTTCATCGTAGAAGTGGGTTTGATTTTGCTGTGTGTAACGTCTCATATTTACCATCCTTTCTTATAAAACCAGGGACCCCTCTCTTCTGGGACTATCGTGGTACACTAGCATGATCCCTTTGATATGAGGGCAAAGAGAAGAAACTCATAGGACTCTTCCTCCTCCGCTGTCGAGCACCTGGCCTGTCCTGCTGAGCACATGCGCTTGGGGAGGTCTCTGAAGCCAGTTGCTTATTTATTATTTTTCTAGTGGGTATCAAAATCCTAGCTGCCTCTGTTATCTTGAAAGATGCAGCTTCCAAGAGAAGACTTATGGTGTCTTAGCTTAAATCTGTGAAATAAAAGAGCACACTGAATTTATTGCATGATCAGGTTTATTTACATTCACCCTAAAAGTGCCGATATTAAAAATGAGCTCCATAAAAAACTAATATTCAGAGATAACAGCAGACCCTGCAGTTCCATGATCATCTTCTTAACACACATATTTTTAAATTCTCTTTTCAGTGTAGCAGGGTTGTTAGGAGAACCATTTTGTGGTCTGTACATATCTGGTGCCACATAGAATCCAGGATCTCTCCCCTGTTTACACCAAGTCTAGGGTAGGGCTGCCTCCCCCTGCCCCCTTAAATGCAGAGGTAAACACAGCCTTCCCGCCATGCCCCTCTGCTGTTTCTCTGGCTATGTGTCCTCTTAGTTGCAGTGTCTTCCTACTGGAGATTGATTAACGGTGCCCCACGTCTGAGCTTCCTGAAGCAGCACAGGACACAATTGCAGGTGTACAATGCTGGCCTCTAGGGGTGGCTCAGGGGCTAGGGCCAGAAGCTCCATGGGGGAGAGAGACTAGCCCCAAGTTAATCCAGGGCAGTCACTTCATTTTGCATTGTGGAATCAAACACAGGATGGCCGGTTACAGTTAAATTTCGTATGAACCACAAAAATTATTTTAACATGAGCATGTTCACAGTATTTTATTATACCAAAAATTATTTATTGTTTCTGAAATTGAAAATTTAATTCAGGATCCTGTATTTTTATTCGCTAAATCTGGCAACCTTGTGTTTCATGCACATCTTCTCCAAACCACCATTTCAGGGCCCTGCAGTAGAAGGTGAGAAGGGAAAGTAGACAGAGGAGGGCAGCCCTTTCTCTAAGCATATTCAGCAGTTTTAAGAGTTGTTTCATTTATATTTCTACAACAACAGTCCCAAAGGCCGTGCTGATCCTGCGTGGAACGGTTTCCTGTTTTAGTTGAAGCCATTCACGGGTTTCTCAGTGAAAAGTTTCTGGATTATAGTTTATCCCTGCACATATTCACTGTATTGTTTTAGCCTCTTTTTAGGTAACTAGTAGGTCCAGACATTTCTTTTTTCGTGTTTTATAGGTCAGCTCCTTTAATATAACCCCCTGCTGCTCAGAATCAAAATGGAAATTTATACTTTTCGTGCGTTTGGGTCCGTTGTCCCCTTGTAGCTTTGCCAGGCGTGACAGTGATTCTTGGAACTCTCCGGTAGGACTAGCTCCTCTCTGTCTCTTTCCTGAAGCTCCTCCCCCCCACGCCCCAGGATATAAACTGATGGCTCAGTCAATAAGCAAGTAATAAATTCATCGAGTGCCAATTATGTGTCTGTGGACCTAACATTATGCCTAGGAGATGAACCATGGCAGAGAGCATCTGCAGTGATCCCCAAATGTCAGCAGGTCGTAGGGACACGTGCCCTTCTCTTCCCGTCCGCAGAAGAACAAGCTTGCCTCGAAGCCTCTGCAGGGCGTGCAGGGGAGTAGCCACATGCCCGGCTCTCTCACTCTATATTTAAGCCTTGGTTGGGGTCTTCGCCATGAACCTAAGTGAGAGTTTCCTTCCTAATTTAGAGAAACCAGTATCACAACCAAACTCTGTGGATAGATGTTCCATATAGGCAGCCCTTTCCAGGTATGCTTCACCTTTGTTATTTATATGGCCATGGAGATGGGATGGGCTTGATTTTATTTGTTTGTTCATAACAGCTTTATTTAAATAGAATTCGTATACCATAAAATTCACCCCTTTAAAGCGTACAGTTTAGTGGTTTCTAGTATACTGACAAAGTTATGCAACCATCACCACTGTCTAAGTCCAGAATATTTCCATCATCCAAAGAAGAATCCCATATGTACTCATTCCTCATTCCCACCTCCCTCCCAGCCCCTGCAAACTACTTTTCTAGTTTCTGTCCCTGTGGATTTGCCTGTTCTGGACGTTGCATATAAATGGAATCATATAATATGTGGCCTTTTGTGTCTGGCTTCTTTCATTTAGCATCATGTTTTCAAGGGTTGTTCAAGTTGTAGCATGTAATAGTGTTTCATTTCCTTTTTATGGCCAAGTAATATTCCATTCTGTGGAAGGGCTTGGTTTATTTTGAGTTCAAAAACTATGGCAGGGCCCAGCAAAATTACTAAATCATAAGATTCTCAAGGTGAAATATGTGTTTTATCCATTTTATTAAGCTTTCAGCTCTTTCAGCTCAACACGTGCATGTCTGTGATGAGTAGAACCTACTGCATGCAGTGAGAGGAGTGTGGTGTGCATGTGTGGACATGGAGTAAGCTGGGTTGTGTTGTTTTCCTGTTTTATGCTAATACTGTTTATATTTGTCTGCTCAAGCTGCCATAACAAAATAGCACAGACTGGCTGGCTTAAAAAACAGAAATTTATTTTCTCACAATTCTGAAGTTAGCAGTCTGAGATCAGGGTGCCGTCAGGGTTGGTATCTGGTGAGGCCTCTCTCTTTCAGCCTTTGCTCTGTGTTTGCAGAGAGAGAGAGCGCAAGTGAGCTCTGAGTTCTCTTCTTCTTCTTATAAGAACGCTAGACCTATCAGGTTAGGGCTGTGTCCTGAAGAGCGCCTTTAACCTCATTTATCTCCCTAGTGGCCCCATCTTTGAATACAGTCACTTTGGAGGCTGGGGCTTCAACATAATGAATTTGGGGCGACACAGTTCAGTCCGTAACACTGTTGAAGGGTTTAATGTCTCTCGAAGTCTTCTCTTCTCAATGAGGTTCTTCGGAACTGGGAGAATGATGCTGAGATTTGGTGGGCCAATGTGTATAGAATGAATAGAGTATCTTTCCTGATGTTATGGCCTAATATCTGGCCTTTGCTGACTGCTCACTCATCCCCCAAGCTCTCCGACGTCTCAAGCCCATCCGGTGGCAGGCCTCATCTGCAGGTGAGACCGGGACCTCAAAGCAAGGATTTTTTTCAGAGATGGAGAGCTCCATGGATAAGGACACTCCACTCACTTGGAGCACTTCTTTTCCAGATTCTTGCTCTTCTTTTCCTCATTTTTCCCCGCTAGAATTCCTTTTGTTTTTGCTCTGTCTTTGAATTTGGGAAAAGAATTTCTGATTCCTTGCCATCTTTGCTCTTGAAGTGCTCTGCGTAAGCTTAGACAATTTAACTCTGATGTACTGCTACAAATTAGAGTCTTTGCCGGTTTTCCTGGCAAATGTGGCAGAGAATTAGGGCCTTCCCACATAGGAAAATGAGTGAGAAAGCAATGCATCGTTTCCAGATGTTATTATGAACCAATGCAAAGGTTACTTCACGGTAAACCTATCATGGTTAGCATTTATGAACTAGCTCATTCCGTTACTTATCAGCCAAATGCGAAAAATAATCTCTTCCTCTATGAAGCACTTTGATGTACATCATTTTGTTTAATCCTAACAACAATCGTATTGGGTAGTGAAAGGTTTTTTCCTCCTGACACCAACCAATTCTGACACCAACTGGGTGTCCTACAGTTCAATTCGGTTCTGACACGAACTATCTGAAGTTAGCCCAGAGCCCGTAGGTTAAGGGCTCAGTCTCACAAGACCGCCCCCCACACCCAACTTCAGATGCCAGCCACAAATGGGGTGCCCAGGCTATCCACATTTCTACCTGGCCTTCCACAAATTGGGGGGTTCTCACAACCTCTCCTCTGGTTTGATAATTTGCTAAAATGAGTCACAGAACTCAGGAAAGCACTTTACTTAGTATTACTGGTTTGTTGTAAAGGATGTAAGCCAGAAACAGCCAAATGGAAGAGATGCGTAGGGAAAAGTATGGAAAGAGGGTAGAGAGCTTCATGTCCTCTTAGGGGGCACCACCCTCCCAGCACCTTGATGGGTTCATCAACCTGGAAGCTCTACAAACCCTATCATTAAGGGGTTTTTATGGAGGTTTCATTACTAGGCATGGCTAAGTCACTGGCCGGTGGTGATTGACTCAGTCTCCAGCCCTTTTCCCCTCCCTCAAGGTTGGGGGGTAGGGCCGGAAGTTCCAGGCTTCTAATCAGGGCTGGGTTTTTCTTGTGATCAGTCCCCATCCTGAAGCTATGAGTAGCCCCCATCCTAAAACTATGTAGGGGTCCACCAAGAAGTCACCTCATTAGAACCAAAGATCACTCAGGAACTTCCAAGGGTTTGGGGAGCTCTGTTCCAGGAAGTGGGACAAATAACCTTTCTGTGATACCACAGGTGAGTAGAGCAGAAATCACTGACCCTGTTTTAGGGAAGAGTACGTTGCTGAATAGAGAGAATGGGTGACACAGCTGGGAGTCGAGCTGGACAGTCTTCTCCCTCTTGACTCCATGTCCTCTGGGACACTGTCCCTCTCAGACTCACACCAGTATTGAAACTCTTCTCTTTAGCCTGCTGTCTGAGACCTGCACCATCTAGTGCAGGAGCTCCTAGACGCATAGGGATCTGTAAATTTAAATTAGTTCAAATTACAAATCCAGTTCCTTTCTCACAGTAGCCACCTTTCAAGTGCTTGGGACCTATGTGTGGCTAGTGACCACCATGCTGCCTAGAGCAGAAATAGCACATTTCCATCATCACAGACTCATCTATGGGACAGCACTATCTCAGACAATTAGGTGAAGGCTATTTTGTTATGGACTTTCAGAGTGATGGGAAGGGGCAGCACAGTGTTTAAACATGAGACAAAGGAGTGACACAAGTACCCTAGGTTCGACAAACACCATTGTAAAAGTGTTACTTTTGAGGGAATATCAGCTCTTATTCAAATAGCCTGTCAAGTTGAGGACGACTGATTGAGAATGGGCTAATTGAGCACTGATAAACATTAGTCGATCTTTGCATCTAACTGTGGTGCACACTTTTTATTTTTAATAGCAGGTGGAAGTGAGTGAGTAATCTAGAACTTGGTTGATCTCAGTCCAAGAATGATAGTACTTGCCCAGGGTGGAAAACTTGTCTTATGGACATATGCAGCCTTGCAGACTTGCCAAGGATTGCTTACATTAAAACCTAGAGGGTAGGGGCTGGCCCTGTTGCCTAGTGGTTAAAGTTCTGTGTGCTCCACTTCAGGGACCCAGATTCGCCAGTTTGGATCCCAGGCACAGACCTACACCACTTGCCAGCCATGCTGTGGCGGCGACTCACATACGAAAGAGAGGGAGATTGTCACAGATGTTAGTTCAGGGCTAATCTTCCTCAAGCAAAAAAGACCCGAAAAAACAAACCAAGAGGGTAAAGTGGCACTGATCCCTTATCAGATATATGATTTGCAAATGTTTTTTCCCATTCTGTGAGTTGCCTTTTCACTCTGTGGATTGTGTCCTTTGATGCACAAACGTTTTTAATTGTGTTGCAGTCCAATTGGTCTGTTTTTGCTTCTGTTACCTTGCTTTTGTGTCATAGCCAAGAAGTCATTACCAAATCAAATGTCATGAAGCTTCCTCCTATGTTTTCGTCTAAGAGTTTTATAGTTTTCGCTCTAACATTTAGGTCTTGGATCAATTTTGAGTTCATTTTTATATATGGTGTAAGGTAAGGGTCCACCTTCATTCTTTTGCATGTGGATACTCAGTTTTCCCAGCACCATTTATTGAAAAGACTGTCCTTTCCCCATCCATTGGTCTTGGCTCCAAGAAGGGAAAGTGGCAGAAGAGTTAAGGTTTGACACTTGCCTGTTGCCTTCCCCTGTAACCATCAGAGACCACTAGACGTTGAATATTGAATCTGCACAACAAGCCTGTAAGGTTGCTGGTAGATGATTCACCTGGATCTCTGTGTGAATAGATTTTTTCGGTTATTTTTTAATTTTTGTTTTGTCTCTTCTGTCTCAACTGTTATCTTTTTTTCCACTCCTTACAAGTTCTGAAATAAAGAATAGCATAACAAGGGAAGGGAATCCTTCCAAAATGAGGATCAGAGTGCTGCGAAAATAGAAGTGTTTGTAGGAGACTGTGGCTGATTTTCCATTTTTCTAATGGAAAATGACAAATGTTAATTTTTAAAATACTCAGTTTTTAAGGGTCATCTGAAGCTGCTTATATGTAAGAAAGGGTAGAACCTCCTTAGGTGAGCCCCAGGGGCAAAGCTCAGAAATCCTTTGGGGTCCCATAGGGGAATCTTCCTAAGGAACCAGACTACAGAGCTAAGCACTGATAAGCAGAGAGAGGCGGATGATAATGCCTGGCTGGCTGCAGCCCGAAGTTGTCAATCACCCCTTAATGTTTACAGAAGCGAAAAGTCAATGTGTAGTTGTTTTAATTTGACACACTCTTGGGTTGAGAGAGTGTAATCGCTGGAGGGGACAGTTAAGTGGCTGTGCTCCTGTCAGCTCTTCTGGGTCTGACTCCCGTGCTAAGCGCTTTTCTGATGAGCGATAGATTGGGTTAAATACGGCGTAATTGCTCGCTTCCGCATACTGGTCTGGCAATGCCTTGTACTACATTTCCATCAGCACTTGCCTGAGGCGGTTGGGGTTTATGCTGCAAAGAGAGTCCGTATGTTCATTTTCATGGATCAGTGTCGGTTTTTGAAAAGCAGTTGTTACAGCTCTAAGTGGACTGTAATAAATTACACCGCTTCCAGACCCATTGGAGTAAATCAGAACTGTTTATATCCATCCAAGTGGTCTTTTGCGTATAAATGACTTTTTGTTTACTTATCAAACCAAATGTTTGTCTCCAGGAAATGGAGGCAAATGATTTGCTCATGTTTTAATCCTGTGAGTAGCACTTTGCTCCTGTTAAACCAGAGAGGAAATTCTGTGTCTTGTTAGGTGGAAAAGTCTCCCCACACAGTAAGTGAAATTATCCCAAAGTCATTTTCAAGGCTGGACTCTTGTTATTGAAATTATACCAACTCTAGGTGTCAGCCTCGTCTCACACCACTACTTAATATGTGCCAATAATGCACTGAGCTCTGAAAAGAGAGCATGGTCTCTTGCCCCAAAAGTCCTTCCTCCAGGACACATGTGCAGCTCAGAAGTGAGGGGGCTTAGTGCTTCAGCCACTGGGGGATGGGAGCTATGAATAAATATTTCTCCTGCTTTATCCTCAGGTGGACAATTCTGAGAGGCTTTCTTGGAGCGCCTCAGAAGGTTCCAGATCTAACACTTGCTGTCTGTAGTGACTTCAATAACATAACTTTATGTTGGCTTTTCCTCACTCTTCCTCCTCAGAATTACCGTGCGGTATACTACCCACACAAGTCCTTGTCTTGAGTTCTGCTTTTAAGTAGAACCCAGGTGAGGACATAGATGTCCTTTATAACCCACCAAGCAGTGTAATACAGTGGTGTCGGGGAGAGCGAGCTTTAAAGATTGATCTGAGTTTGAATCCCGGAGGAAGGATACTGTCTGTGGCATCAGAGAAGCGCTGGGGCAGGAACTAAGTGACCCATAGTCTACTCTTGATGCGAGATGCTGTCACAGGGAGGTGAGTTGAAGCTTGCACAGAGGTCTTACCTGTAGAATGGGAATGGGGCACCAGAGACATCTAGCACAGTCTATTTATGGGAATATATTTGAACTCACGCATGACAGTGCATTTACCCAACTCTGATTTCCATGAAGGTAACTCATGGCCACCCAACACTTATGTCCTGGATTTTTAGGTAGATGAATTATTTTTATTTCCTTAAAGTCTGAAATTCATTGGGATGGTGGGATACATGCTCCATTGCAAAATGGACTTCCTTTTCTTCTGGGAATGTCAACCAGGGGAAGAATGCCTGGGAGGATTGATCGAGAATAATATGTGGAAGATTTACCAGCAGATTCCAATTTACTGATGAAGTGTACTCCATTTGAGAAGATTTGTTTTGGTAAGGCAGAAAAAGCACCATGGGAAAGAAGCTATTTTTACCTTTCTTAACCAAAATATATCTATTTAAAGAAAAGATGAATTTAAAGGTATGAGTGACCCTTCAGAGAATGTGGTTGGCTTTGGGGCTTAAGCACTGACTTGTGGTCAAAGTGCTTTATCTTCCTTTGTATTTTTTAGGGGGCAGGGGTGTGATGTGAGGCATCATTGCGTAATGGTTCAGAGCATTGAGTTTGTTGGCTCCCAGACCTGGGTTGTCACTTAGCGCCACATGGCCTTGGGCAAGTGTCTTCCTATCTCTGAACCTTAGTTTTTTCTTCTGTTGTTGGAGGTGATAGTGTGCATTTCATTTTTTTAGTGTGAATTAAGTAAAGTAATGTATTTAATGGGCTTAGCACTGCATATGGCACATGGTCAGTGCTCAATAAGTTGTAGTTACTTTCATGGGTTTTTCAGGAGTTCCATGATCTTTTTAATTGTAAGCTCCTAATTGAGTTTGCGCCTGCCAAAATTCTTAGAAAGATTGCAGTTGAAAGTGTTCCAGGCAGGACCAATTCCAGGAAAGAAACGGAAGGATTAGTAGGGTTGGTCTTCCATCATTTCTCCTCCAACATCCTGGCACAATAAGGGCACGTCACACACATAGGACTTTTTCTTACTTCCATTACCCTACTCCCATCTTGCCCCTCCCTCTTTTGAGAAAAAACAATTTGATAAATAACATGGTAAAATAATATCAATTTCATGCCTTAGTCCTCCTGATTATTTGCATTTTGAAAGGACGTGGGTCTTTATTCTGAAGAAATAAATCTTTAATATTGGGATTTCAGATATTTTGGTCCTTAGCTGCCAGGCATATTTTGAGGATAGAATCTCTTGTCTCTGGAATCTCAAATCACTTTTATAAGTAACCACCTCTTTTGCACAGATGGAGCCAAGCCGGATTCTAACATCCTGGTTTTGGAAGTGCTTTAAATTTAACTTTATTCCAAATACCATATTTGTGTCCCTATTATGATATCACACCCTTATAATAACAGGCTATGTGTCACAAAATACCATTATTTTATAATATTTCAAACATAGACATTGTAATATATTCTTATTGTAAATGTCAGTTGTTTGCTTTGGAAGGTGCATGACTACTTACTAAGTTAACAAGATAATTTAGTTAATCTAGTTGTCTCAAGTACACATCCCAAAATGGTTAACTTAACCTAAGGAATTGTGCAGACCTCTGTTAGGTGAAGACCTGCTGCCTTGTAACAAATCAGCAACAATAATGAAATCCATTGCAAATTTCGTCAGCAAGTTAGATCTTTTGGAAAGTACCATTTTCAAAAATCAAAATAGTTTAAAGTGATTTATATTAACAGTGTAAGTAGACTCCAGGTAATGTTTTTCTCTTTCATAATAGTTTATAATCAGCCATTTCATACTTCTATCAAGATGAAACTTGTTATGCAGTTATCTTTTGTACTTTATTCCTCTAAAGAGTACCTTTTAAGTCAGAGATTTAAAAGCAAGTAGTTAAAAATAACTTTGGTAAACTGTGTTTTTTTAGAATGTGTTTCTAAACGTACAGTTAAAATAACTTTATTTTTTCTTAAATGAACAGAACAAGACTATTTTTATTTTCTATTATAATTCCTGACAAGGGTTTTTTTAATACACATATATATTTTTTTACCAGTTGTAATCTTGATGTACATACTGTGTTATGCCTACTGTTCCTTTATTTTGTTTATTTTAACAGTTGCCTCAAGAGCTAAACTTTTTTTTTTAAGATTTTATTTTTCCTTTTTCTCCCCAAATCCCCCCGCTACATAGTTGTATATTTTTTTCAGTTGTGGGTCCTTTTAGCTGTGGCATGCGGGACGCTGCCTCAGCATGGCCTGATGAGCAGTGCCATGTCCACGCCCAGGATCTGAACCGGCGAAACTCTGGGCCGCTGGGGTGGAGCGCGCGAACGTAACCACTCGGCCATGGGGCTGGTCCCCAAGAGCTAAACTTTTAATGTGTGTCATTTCAGACTTTTTGCTATGAAGTCACATGCGGATACATGTTTCTGTAGAAATATATAGTTTGCTTGGCTTTTTAACATGAGAGGAGTCATGGTGAACATGTTGATGCCCAGATCTACTTTTTTCAATCAACAGTGTGTCTTAGAGATCTTTCATGTTAGTACATGTAGGTCTGCTTTATTCTTTTTAACTGACGCATACTACTCCACAGTTTGGACGGATCCTATTTTACTGGTTAATTTCCTTATTTATTGACTGTCATGTTGTTTTACACAAATGCTGCAGTCTCCTTGTACACATGTGCTGCTGTTTTCCTGTGGAAGTGCAAAGAAGACGTGTTTCAAAGAAAGCCTGCATTTTATATTGTGTTAAATCCTGCCAAATTAATCCCGAGACTGGCCGCACCAGTTTCCATTCCTAGCAGCAGTATCTGAAAGTACCACATTCAGACAACCTTTGCTAGTGTGACATTATTGTACATCTACATTTTTCTCTGGCCGCTGGGTGGAAAATGGAGTCTTTCAGTGGTTTTCATTTCCATCAGAAAGCCAGAGTACCTCTTGAGTGGCCTGGCAGTAAGGGAGGTGCCCCCATCCAGCATCTGGGCAGTGCCTGAGACGCCAGGTCATCCACCAGTGCTCCTTCCTCTCCCTGCAAGAAAAGTGCAAGAGCAGGTCACAGGTCACAAGACAAGCCCCCCAGCATAGTCCGTCTCTGCCTAACAGTCAGCTTGCCCTGAATCCCAATCCATCTCCACATAAAATCACCAGCTCTTATACGAGCAGAAGTGCTTGCAAAGACTAGCTATTTTCATTGCTTGTAGCTGCTTTCTCATTACTAGAGGATCTAGTCTGCTAGAAGACAGCCCAAAACCAGAATGCAGAAGGCAGTTTCACCTGCTTTCTCGTTAACATAGTGTGGGGACAACTGTGTTTTCAATGTGGCTAAAAATGTGCTGCCTCCTCGGTAGGAAAATATAGGGACGTGTCCACTCTGTGCTAATGGGTGGGCATCCAGGTCTTCGAGGTCACAATGGACAATAGTTGAGATTCACACAAAAGACGGTGATTGACACTCCACCAAAGACTGGATTCATTGATTGAGCCGATCAAGATACTGAAGAACTGGTAGTGTTAGGACATTTGTTGTGAAAAGTTAGCTAATGATCTGATTTCCACCGAGTCATCATAACATGATCAGCCTTTGATTTTGAGGCAGAGGCTGTCACATGTCACCTAAAGCTACTTTTCTACAGCAGCACCAAGATGGAGGAATTGAACCTCCCTTTTAGTGGCAAAATCTCAGTGATTGGAAAGAGCTTAGTCCGTTATTGACAGAAAATATTAATGTCTCTAATAGAGAAGAAAAAGTCTTAATTTCTTGATTTGGAAGTAATCGCTTGGTGCTAAATTACCCAGGTCTGTTTTTACTCATTAATTCTGACTTTGAGCGGGCACTTAAACCTTTGGAGCTTAAAAGAAATGGAGATTTGAGAAATCATAACACAATGAGAAACCATAATGCAGAGAATTTTAGTTCTGGGAGAGAAGTTAGAAGTCATCGAGCTCAACCCCCTCACTTTATAGATGTGGAAACTGAGGCCCCACAGATGACTTAGCCGAGAAACAGGATAGTCTTAAAGACATACCGTATGAATCTGAGAGTTTATTATTGTGCAACGAACCGTTTCGTGATGTCTAGCTTTAGATTTGAGCGTGAGCTGGACTCTCTGTTAGTTTCATTGATTGATAGAGTTTTCCCGCTGGTGGCCCCGGTCAGGCACCGCGGCATTTCTGTTAGATGTATCAGGAGCCCTTGATACTGCTGACCGGGAGGTGCTGGAGCCTGCTGGGGTGAATTGGTTCATTTTTCATTGTCTCCATCCTAACTTCATGGAAGGTCACATGAGGTGGAATTGGGTAATTACTTATCTACTCTGAAAACTCACCTGTATGGATTTGCCCAGAATTCCGCCCTCTTGTGCCTCCTTGTGCTTGGGGAATGTGGCGGTGAGTGTGAGGCCTCGGGGGTGGAACTGGCCTTGGTGCCAACCCACCCGCTGCGTGCTCAGTCCCTGCTCTCCTTCTTCTGTCGGATGTGTGCTTTGCTGAACAATGCATGTCATCATTATCTTGAGTCAGATGAAGGGTCAAAGATTTTGTATTGGGAAGGGTCTTTGTCCCCCTTTCCTCTCGTCTCCCCAGGCACCTGTAACTTGGGAAGAATAAGATCCCTTGGACGCTCTTGCTTGACATCTTCGTGTCTGGTAGCTCTCAAATTCCCAGATCCTATGGTTCCATTTCAGACTCTCCTACCAGATGCTCAGGAGTCTTAGTAGAGTCGGCCTCCTCTCCATGGCCCCTGGCAGCCTCCTTGCTGGCCAGGACAGACTGTCCATCCTCTGTGTTCTGCTGGTTTGGAGCTCAGAAGGCTCTGCAGCAAGAGATTGCTCTTGAAGAGAATGCAGGGTTCTGCCAAGTGGACCCCTATTTTCTGAACCTGGAATCTGATAGGCAGCAAACTGCTCAGTTCCCCTGAACCCTTCACTCCACTGAATCACATGATGGATCCTTGAAGTCTCTTGTGCTTGGAAAGTCGATTTGAAAGATGTGGGAACTGGGGTCCCCTGGAGTCATTTTCAGAAGGCAAACCTGCAACTCAGGCAGTGCCTTGGACTTCAGAGCTGTCCTTTTGTAGGAAAACCATGGCTTTCTGGAGACGAAATCGGGCAGCAACTCCATGAATGTGCAGAAGAGGAAAACTCATGACAGAGAGTCCCCTGGGGCATGTCAGCAGTAGGCAGTCAGAGGAAATAAACCAGCAAACCTACCACAATGTCCCGTGGCCTAGTAGCGGACAGTCCCATGTTCAAGTCCCGAGTCTCTGACACTCTGCACGTGTATGACCATGGATGCTAATTAATCATCCTCTCTGAGCCTCAATTTTTAAAATCTGTCAGAGGTGGATATTAATAGTCACCTCCCCAAAGCGTTTTTGTGAAGATGATAAGTAAAGTACAATACCTGGAACATGATTGGGGCTCAAGGAATGATAGCAATTATTATTAATAATTATGCTAATAAATAATGTGGGCTGAACCGCATTTCACAAGCCTGCTTACCTAAGTCAGCACTAACCAGCTCCTGCCTGAGGCTGGTACACCAGCCTTGCTAGGATAGGAATTCCTGTTTCTCCCAGTGTCCACCAGCCACATTCATTAGAGAGAGCGGTTCACTCCTCCAGTTCAAGAGAGGAGAGCCAGGCTTCCAGCAGTGGCTTCTCTTGTCTTTGATTTCCTGTTATCCTTGTTTTCTGCCTTTTTTGTTAGTACAAAAATAATGCATGTTTATTAAAGCAAATTAAATCCTTTGTTATTTAATAGTTTGTTTTGACACAGAAGGTTCTAAGTATTTTTTATGTAAATATTTGACCTTGGTTTAGCATTATAAAAAATTTTTCCCCATAACTACCAAACACCTTCCTTAGCTAATGCTAATATTTGTGTTTTTTCCTTTTCTCTCAATTTTATCTGGTTTAGTGTTGTAACTAGTCATATTTCCTAACAAAAATAATTAAAAGTTCATTTTATTCAGCACTCTGACAAATACTTCATTAGAATTCTGGAGCCTCATTGAAGCACTGGAAAATATGAGAATTATTGTTAGCGGAAAGTAGTAGTCTTGTAATTCTATTCTTTAAATACCTGTTGTTTTCTAGTTATCCATAGGACTACATTCTAATTAAGTTCCTGGAAGGCAGAGTGAAAGGGAAGCGGATTATCAGCTTGAGATTCTGTGACTCCGTTCTAGGTGGGGATGCAGACTAGGCATGGACCAGAACGTCACTCCTCAAGAATGTGTCTTTTCTGTAAATTACGAAAACCTGACGTAGTACAAGTGAAACTCAAGGATTTACCCACTTAATAGCAGTGCATTCTGTATACTGAGTGATATGGGCAACACTTTAGAAATTTGCCCTGCCCCCAAAGATGGCGATCTCTGCAGTGTCTAGAAGCCACCCTTTTGAAATGAACTGTCAACAAGAGGGTTAGAGCATGCGGCCTGCACTTCCCTCTTGAGTGAATTAGTTTAATTGGATGCTTTTTATCAAGAGCTCCAAACGGTGTACTCCAAGAGTACAGCTATTTCTGGAGTGGGTTGAGGGGAAGAGAGGCAGGGAGGAGACCAGGGGAGAGGATGAGAGAACACAAGATTCCTACGAATAGAAAAAAAACGTTCGAAGAGCGAGGGAGACGCAAAGAATAGTTGAGACAAGGATTTTGCTTCACATGGTCCCTGGTGTACATTTGAAGCACTTCCTGATTGTCTGACCTCTTATTATGGAAAGGGACAAGCAGAGGAAGGAACTAGTGTCGATTGAATCCTTGGTATATTTTAGTTTTAATTCCAACAGCCTTTGACATACTGTTTTCCATTAATGGATGAGGAATTGAGGTTCAGCGTTGTTAAGTTATTGCCCACAGTCTCTAATAAGTGACCCAGCCGAAATCTGGTCCCAGGTATCTCTGATTATAAGTGTCCCTGGCGTTTTCCTCAGGAGAACAGAGACTTGTTTTATTGACGGCTGTTTCCGGTGTCTGCAACAGTGGTGGGCACACAGCAGATGCTCAATAAATATTCTGTGAATTAAGTAACCAAGTAGCACTCCACTGCCTTCTTTCATGCTTAAGAAGAGTTTTAGCCAATTCTGGAGGTAGATTAAGAAATAAAGAAGACCAACAGTAGTCATCATGTTCCTGAGACTACTCAGCTCCCTAAGAGGCCTCTTCCAACACCTTGGACGTGAAATAAAGTGTGTTCTGAAATTCACGCTTTAAAAATTATGGTGTAATCAAAGGGCCAGGCAGCGTGTAAACTTGACAGTTTATGCAATTTAAATAACGTTTCTGATTCCCCGGAAGCTTGCAGATAACTGTGGAAAACATTTCCACATGTAAATTGGTTGGTACCTTCTGAAATTAGCAGATTACTTAAGCTTGAAGGAGCTGAGGTCGCCATTTGTTATTTGACTGCTCTTTGCTCTAAGCTTCGAGGGCAGCCAATAATGTAGGGGGTGCTGGACTTCCACTCTTGTTTTCAAATTAAAGATTTAATTACAGTCTTCACTGAAGATGAACCAAGTGTGAAAATACCTGATCTGCTTGGAATGTGGGATGGAGGAGGAGTATGTGGGTTGGAGTCAGTGCCCAGGCATTTAAATACTTTCAACAGTAGCATTAAGGGTGAAATCAATTATATTGTGACCGAATGTCGGCCTGTTGGTTAGTCAGAGTCAATGAAATTTATATTCTTCTTGTTTATCATTTTTTAAAGCTGGAAGGTTTTCTCCTTAGTAGTTATTCTGACAAGAGTACAGACTTAAATCTCCAAGACTTCAAAGGCTTGAAAGATATACATCTTTGAAATTTGTGGAGACTGGCTTTGTGGACTAGTCCACGCTCATTTCGTATTGATGTTCCACGTGTGCTTGTGAAGACTGTGGGTTCGCTCATTGTTGGGGCCAGAGTTTTATGTATGTCTGTTGAATCAAGCTTACGTAGTGTGTTGTTCGCAGCTTCAATCAAGCATCAATCAGTCAATCACTAATAAAAGCAAATCCACATTACTTATTAAGGTAGTAGTTTTAATAAGCTTCTTTTACTATGGAGAAAAAAATGTCCATAGGGGCTGGCCCCATGGCTGAGTGGTTAAGTTTGCACACTCCACTTTGGTGGCCCGGGGTTTTGCTGGTTCGGATCTTGGACACAGACATGGCGTCGCTCATCAGGCCACCTTGAGGTGGCATCCCATATGCCACAACCAGAGGGACCCACCACTAAGATATGCAACTATGTACTGGGGGGGATTGTGGGAGAAAAAGCAGAAAAGAAAAGAAAAAAGAAGATTGGCAACAGTTGTTAGCTCAGGTGCCAATCTTTAAAAAAAAAGTCTATAGACCTTTCTGTCTTCCAGCTTAAGTCATTGTGATATTTCTGTTAGTGTCCAGAGTAAAGTTACATCCTACCAAGGACTGAGTTTATGAGTAGATTCATGATGTCCCCTTAACTCGCCATCACTGAGAAATGATCTGTTTCACATAAATGAATTTTCCAAATAACTGACCATTTCTCCTGCGATTGCCAAGAGTTCCCTGCCTCCCAACCTGTGATGGCAGGGATGTTTATAAAATGGGTCCTCTTCTTTCTTGCCTTCAGAATGCTGGTCCTTTCTTGAGGGTTCAGGTTCATTGTCACATCTAGTATTGTACTCCTGCTCTCCTGGTTCCCTGCCTGCTTTCTAGGTTTTCCTCACCGCTTCCTTCGTGTAGGGCTGGCAGCTGTCACTTCTCTCTTGTCGTTATAGCCGCCCCTCCACCATTCTTTTCAGGCATCCTCATAAAGTATGCTGGTCATGTTTGATTGAGGGTCTAGGAAACAGATCAGCTGGTTTTGACCAACTGCTATGACTAGTTCATTCATTCATCTACTCCACCTTGTTGAGGGCTTACATGAGTAAGGCTTTTAACTGGTGACCACTGAAGGCCTCAAAGATGAATGTGTCATGGACCTACCCTGTCCTATATGGGAGTTGTTCATTCTCTAATGGGAGGTGACAGGAAGGTGAAAGGGATAGTGCCACAAGAAAGGCACAGGCAGAATACTTGGGGCGTTAGAAGGAGGTGAGGTTGTTTCTACTGAGGGAGATTGGGGAACGTTGGCTTTTGAGCTGGGTGTTGAGCTGTGGAGATTGGGGAGACAGTGGGACCAACATGAGCTCAGTGTCAGAGGAGCTGAGAACTGAGATCTGTGCTAGGATCAAGAGCAGGAGTGAGTCTGGAACATGGCTAAGTGCAGGGGAGAGGTAGGAAATCGGGGTGCTCCTCAAACGCCAGGCCAATGACTTTGGACTTTTTCAGAAGCCACCAGTGTCTTGTTAGAGACATGCTTTTGGAAGTGTAATGGGCCATCCTGAGTAAAGTGAAGTAGAGAGAGAAGACTGCATAGGGCAACCAGATGCCAGCAGATGAAGTACAAGATAATAAGGGCGGCAGTTCAGACTAGAGTGTGGTGGGTAGGGCAATTGAAAAGGAGAGAGACGTGCAAGAGCTCCGTGGAGCTCAAGAGAGCAGGACTTAGCAGCTGCTTATGAGAGAAGGAGATGGGGAGTCGGGTTCCTAAGATAATGCCTGAGGCTCAGAGCCTGAGCAGGTGAAGTGGGTGTCCTCAGAACCCAAGACAGGAGGGAGGGTCAGGTTTACTATTGGAGGAAAAGATGGTGGGTTCAATTTTAAAGACAGTTTGCATTGCAGGAGGTTCATGCAGGTGAAGATGTTGAACAGATATTTAAAATGCAGAAGTAGTCTTCAGTGAGAAAGCAGGGCAGGAGATATAAATTGTGAAGTTGTTTGCAAGGAGGTGATATTGAAAGCTTGTGTGACAAGAGAGGACCAAGTCAGGTAGTTTGGAGAGAGTCTGTGCTTAGGGTACGGGTTAGAGAAGAGATAGTCAGAGGAGGGGAGAAAACCTGGAGAGTGATGGAGGAAGATGGAGAGAAGAGGGCATGGTCACTTGTCCAGTGCTCCTGAGGGAAGAAGGAAAAGACTAGAACAGGCCATTGGCTTTGGTGATGAGCAGGTCCTGGGTGACCTTGAGAACATTTTTCTGGAAATAAGAGCGCTGCGTTTGTCAGACGTCACCCAGTGAGTGGCGGCGAGGCAGACTCTTCAGTCACCTTTGGTGGTGATAAAATAGAGACAGGACAGTAGGTTAGGGTTGGGGAAGAGTGGGAAGAAATGGAGGAAAGGGTTAATAGAAAAGGATCAATAATGGAATCCTGCACTTCACACCCATTAGGATGGCTATTATTTAAAAAATAAATAAATAAACATAAAATAACGAGTGTTATTGAGGATGTGGAGAAACTGGAACCCTTATGCATTGCTGGTGGAAATGTCAAATGGTGTAGCTGTTGTGGGAAACTGGATGGCAGTTCCTCAAAAAATTAAAAATAGAATTACCATATAATCCAGCAATTCCACTTCTGGGTATATACACGAAAGAATTGACAGGGACTTGAATACGGATGTTCATACCAGCCAAAGGCAGACACAAACCCCTATACCCATTGATAAATGAATGGGTAAACAGAATGTGGTATATACATACAATGGAATATTATTCAGCCTAAAAAAGGAAAGAAATTCTGTCACATGCTAAAACATGCATGAACCTTGAGGACATTATGCTAAATGAAATAAGCCCCTCACAAAAAGACAAATACTGTATGCTTCCCCTTATATACTTAGAACAGTCAAAATCATAGAGACAGGGGCCTGCCCGATGGTGTAGCGGTTAAGTGAGCACGTTCCGCTTCTCGGCGGCCCAGGGTTCGCCGGTTCAGATCCCAGGTGCAGACATGGCACCGCTTGGCATGCCATGCTGTGGTAGGTGTCCCACATATAAAGTAGAGGAAGATGGGCATGGATGTTAGCGCAGGGCCAGGCTTCCTCAGCAAAAAGAGGAGGACTGGCAGTAGTTAGCTCAGGGCTAATCTTCCTCGAAAAAGAAAAAATCATAGAGACAGAAGGTAGAAGAGTGGTTGGGGCCGGGGGAGGAGGGAGTTAGTGTTTAATAGGTGTGGAGTTTCAGTTTGGGAAGATGAAAAAGTTTTGGAGATGGCAGGTGGTGATGGTTGCACAACAAATGTGAATACACTTAATACCACTGAATTGTACACCTAAAAATGGTTAAAATGGTATATTTCTTATGTGTATTTAACCATAATAAAAAATTAAAAACAGAAAACTTAATCCTGAAAGGGAAATCAGTTTGTTGACCAATGGAAGGAAGAGTTAAGTAAAAATTGGTCTCGTGCTTTGGTAAATAGCTGCCAGCGTTAGGTTCCTTCCTTGAGGTGAGAGCTGAGCCTGGCTGACCAGCGCCCGCAGGCCCTGTCCGGGAACCTCTCACCCAGACACCATTGGTGGTTATTCTGAGAAGCCCTTAAAGAAAGGCTACCGTTAAGTTTGCCTTCAGACTGGATGCAGTTGGGGAGAAAAAGGAAAACTTTTCTTGAAGGCAAACTAAACTACTTGTTCAAACATGAACTTTTCTCTCCTGAAACAATTGAAAAATAATCATAAACACCTGGAGAGGGCACGTGCCTTCACATTCCCTGAATGCCTTCCAGCACCCACAGATTAACAGCTTTAGGGTGGAAGTCCTTTCTTGGGGGCTAATGGAACAGATGGCATTTTAAAGAAAATATTTTAAGAAATACATACATTCAATTTTTTCAGTTGTTGGGGTCTTATGCAAAGTGTAGAAATAGTCTTTTGGAAAAACGTACCGTTTGCACTATTTTCTTATTTCTATTCACCCTTAATGTGAACCATTCCAAAAGAGTGTACTCTCGCTCTTGTAATCTGAACTCCCTTATCCATCCACGGTGGCTGTGTTGTATTTAAGTGGTAAAATAAGTTGTGTGACTGCGAGGAGACATGTATTCTCCTGTCTGGAGATGCCTGGAATTTTCTGTCCTGATTGATTTCATCCGATACATGTTTTATTTAGATGTGTCCTGTTGTTTGCCAACTTCTTCTGTATCAGAGAAAAATATTAATAAAAACAATGCATAATGACAGTCAATGTCATAATGTTAACCTTGCATTATGCAGTGACGGTCACTGCATAATTTTGGTCAACGATGGACCACATAGATGATGGTGGTGCCGTAAGATCAGCACCATGTAACTGAGGTGTGTAGTAGGCTGTACCGTCTAGGTTTGTGTAAGTACATTCTGTGAGGTTCACACAAGGACAGAATCGCCTAACAATGCATTGCTCAGAACATGTCCTCATCATTAAGCGACACATGACTAATTACTAGTCTTAAATTTCTTGTAATGCTAATTAGAAAGAGAAGGAAAAGTTGGCATAGTATGATAGCCAATACTGACAAAGTTTTGTATTTGCTTTTTGAAGAAGACTGAGTCTCCTGGTAGTAAAGATAAGATAATGTACCTGACACAGTTCTCTACCTTGCTACTAGCATACAAATTGGGGCACAGTATTTAATTTCACACTATAAGCTGCAAATTTTATGCAAGTTTTACTTGAGAAATAGATGATGAACTTTCTCTTATATTCTTTCAATTGCAAAGTCTCAGAATATTTTTAAATGAAATAATTCCTAAAAGCCATATAGCTAAAGCTGCGCATCTTCCCTGTTTTGAGTAACTGTGTTTGCTGGGAGATGATGTAATTCCAAAGTGAAAAGCTGACTGCAGCCTGGCACGTTAGCGGGAAACCGAGCTGATTGTGGGTCCTCATTTAGAAGGCCGCGTTCACTCTCACTGTGACCCGCTCTCCTGGCAGTGGTGTTGACTCCAAAACCTTAATCCTTTTTCTTAGCCTTAGTAAGATGCCCATCAAGGTTGAGGTTTCCCTCGTATATTATCCCTTAGGGTTGAAGCATCTGTGACTCTTTCTTCTCAGTGTAAAGAAAATTCTCTGCAAGGCTACTTGAAAAATTTCTTTTGTTGCAAAATATCTGGACAGGGCCACCCCAGTTTCTAGGATGGCAGATGCCGCAGCCTGCTTTATCTGAGAAAACAGCTGTCCCAGAATCACATGGGAAATCTATGCCAGGGAGGACTTGTAGAGCCTCTTCTTTGCCTGGTCTTTCTTATTTTCTGAGATGATCATACCTGCATTTGAACTCTGTTTTCAAATCCAGTTGCTCATGTGACCACCCAGGCATGGCACTGGATGTGCACTTGAGCCCTCGCTTGCATTGCAGAGTCCTGGCGGAACGTGGTCCCGGGTGCTCATTGAGAGCCAGGCTCTTTGGCCTCTGCCCCAGCTGAGGTCATGGTTCTACTACTTGTCCCAGGGTGTGTTTGTTGCAGCTTTTCTTTTTGCCTCAGGGCCTGGGCTTTGCATAGAGTCTCTGTGCATTACAACAGATGGACTTAAATAAAATCTTTCACTTTAAAGTCCTCAAAACTGGTTTTAGGCTTGAGACTGTCCTTGCTGATGTGTGGGTCAGCCCTGTTTTGGGGTGACAGCATGTGTCGTGAAGACTAAATTCCATAGTCTTTCCCACTCATCCCTCCATTATTAAACACCTACTGTGTGCACTGCACTGTACTAGACAATGTATGGTGGATGTTCTCAGCTTCATTTCAGTTTGCCAGATGCTGTCTTGAACCTTGTAGGCTTTCTTCCTATTTCTGCCACGAGGTGGTTCTCATGGCCCTCCGTCACAGCCTGGTTCAGCCAAGTCTCCTGGCCTGTTGGCCCAGCCTCAGGAAACGTCGTGTGTAACTGAAGGCCTGTGCATGATGCTGTCAAAAGCACAAAATAACAGGCTCGGGTTTAAGTTTGGAATTTATCTTAACTTTCAGTCTTTTGGTCTATAAAGTAGGATGAATAAAGTAAAAGCCACCTTTCCCTGAACATCAGAATTGAAACTTGTTGGAGAACATTCCAGAATGTTTGAGCTGTCTTGTCACTCATTCTTTTTGTTTCTTTACCAATCAATATTTAATAAAAATCTTAGTAATTTCTTGGTCTTGTCTCAGACAGCGGAGTACAGAGACTCAGTCATACTTCTTCCCTAGAGAAGTATACAGGCTCCTGCCAGAGGAGAGGCAGCAAAGAACATTTTGACAGATAGGTGTACTGAGTCTTCACATTGACAAACTATTTTGTCATATATCCTCCTCAATCCTCAAAGCAACTTTGTGAGATAACACAAACAGTTGAAGAAACTGAGACTCGGAAGTGTGCGTTGAGGTGTTAGTGTGTGATGATGGAGCTCGTGGTCTTTCCACACTGATTCTCACACGCCCACTCTCTTTGGAGCAGGGCTTGGCTTAGCCTAATGGACCCTCCAAAGTGAGGAGAGCCCAACCTAGGAGCAGGACAACCCTTGGCCCCTCTGCCCTCATCAGTGTACTTACAGGGTGGGAAAACGGTCTGCCTCCCCAGAAGTGAGGAGCTGGGCTGGGAACAGCGGCCTGATTTTCCTCAGCACTAGCCCCTCAAGCGCTCAAGAAAGATGAAGCAGGGCAGGAGTGGCTGTAGACGAGGGCAGAGGAGAGCAGGATAGGGGCTGGGAAGTCACGCTAGGAACAGGGCTTCATTCGGTCAGCATCCGCTGCTGAGGTGCTGATGTTGCCAGGCCACATGTGTGGGTGACCACATGGTGAAGCTGTGTGCAATTGTAATGTGGGTTTTTTCAGCTGTATCGGGCTTAATGGGGCCTCAGTGCTTTTTGTAGAACCATCTACTCTGTCTCCATTTTACAGATGAGGAAGCTGAGGCATGAGGAGGTAAGGGACTTGTCCAGGGGCTTCCTCCACCTCCAGAGGCCACATGCCTACCCCTTGCTCTGCTCCGTTCCATTTGGACTGAGGGGCAGCTTCTGGTAGCCCAGCGAGCCGCATTCAGCCAGGGCTCCAGGGACTCAGCCATTGGAGACTAGGGACTGAGCAGAGCCCTACTTCTTTTGGAACACAGAAGCCCATGACAGTACTTCCCAGAGTTCCCAACTTTTAGGACAAACTTAGGCTCAAAAACAAGAGATCCTGCCTGCTCCCAGATACTGCTGTCTGAAGGGATGGTTTGCTTGATCATTGCGTAACAACACTACTTTTTGTGTGGTTTATAAAGCATGTCTACAGACATTCTGCTGTTTGATTTTGACTTGACACCAGCCATCTTCTCAACCCCTCCCCCCAAAAATGAAAAAGGCAGAGCTTGTGTAACGAGGGACCTGTCATCAAATGAGGAATAGGTTCTATATGACACTTTGGCTATTACATAGACCCAAAAGGAAGTTATCTCCTCCTCTTCCTGGTTCCTGGCGCTCTCCAAAAGGTGCACATGTTTGTGGCCTGGAGTGAATGGACCTTGTACTAAATCCTGATTGAATTCTGGCACCTTCAAAAACAAGAATCTGGGGGCCAGCCCTGTGGCGCAGTGGTTAAGTTCGCACGTTCCGCTTTGGCAGCCCGGGGTTTGTCAGTTCCGATCCCAGGTGTGGACATGGCACCTCTTGGCACACCATGCTGTGGTAGGTGTCCCACATATAAAGTAGAGGAAGATGGGCACAGATGTTAGCTCAGGGCCAATCTTCCTCAAAAAAAAGGCAAGAATCTGGGGGCCGGCCCCGTGGCCGAGTGGTTAAGTTCTCGCGCTCGGCTTTGGCAGCCCAGGGTTTCACTGGTTCAGATCCTGGGCATGGACATGGCACTGCTTGTCAGGCCACACTGAGGCGCCATCCCACATGCCACACCTAGAAGGACCCACAACTAAAACATACAACTATGTACTGGGGGGATTTGGGGAGAAAAATAAAAACAAAAAAAAGATTGGCAACAGTTGTTAGCTCAGGTGCCAATCTTTGAAAAAAAAAAAAGACAAGAATCTTCTAACTTTAAAACATTGAGACTGAGACTGCAGACAAAGGAAGTAAGGGAACTAATATATACTCAGTATATCACAGTGACCTGTTGTTAGCCTCATTTCACAGCTGGGGAAACTGAGGCCCGGGATGCTTAAGTCCGTCACCCAGGTAGTATAGCTGATTTCTTCAGAGTCTGCTTTGTGGTTATTTCACTGAAGAAGAAAACAGAGCTGAGTCAGCCGATGTGAAGATTTACCTCAGGATGTTGTTGTCGAAGAGAAGTAAAAGGAACACTATGTTTAGGTTTCGAGACTGAGCATATTTTGGTTAAAACCCAGTGAATTGGAGGCTCTTTGAATGTTTGGATTGTGTGTGTCACCAAATGCTGCCTCCCTGCATGAGACTAGTCAGTTGAGCCGAGGATAATGAGTTAACCCATCACGTACACACTTGCTCACTTCGGAAAGTATTCGGGAAGAAATAAGTCAGTGAGAGAAAAGTTTCCACAACTGATGGGTGACAGTTTGGGGATGAGGGAGCAGCCAGGAGCATCACTGCTGCTGATGGGCAGGAGGTTTTTGGGAGGTGAGGAGTGAGGACGTACTGGGAGGGTGCTGAGCCCCTGTCTGGGGAGGGCTGCTGTCATGGATGCAGTGCTCATTCATGGGCTGGCTTGAAGACTCAGGTTGGTTTTGGTACCCAGTCTATGAAATAAACAAAGAGGGTGGGGCTTCAGAAGCTGCCATGCTGTAGTCTGAGAGGGTCTATTGTGCAGGGCTTGGGGGTGGGGGTGGAGGAGGAAGGCCTGGCCCCAAGATGCTTCTGCCTGGGTCCCAGGTGGTGAGGAAGCCTGAATGGTGTCCCTTCTCTCTTTTCCCTTTTTGTGTACTATATAAAAACAAAGAAAAAAAGATTCTTCCCTTTATGCTGAACTCTGCAGGTGGGTGAGGGAGTAGGTTCGGTGCATGTCCCTTAGTTTCTCAAGCAGCAGGATGGCTAGCCTGCAGCACAGCTGCGCCAGGCTGTGAGCCCGCGTCCGCAGACTCCCAGGTCAGCGCTCTCTCCAACATGCTACAGAAGGACGCTTGATAGCCTTCTGTTTATTTTGAGAAGTAAAAAGCTGTTCTACTATTGTTTTGTGAATTGTATACAAATGTTATACAAGGAATTTAGAGGGAAAGAGATACTGTTGATATTGCATAATATGTACTTTCTGTTGTAAGTTCACTTAGTTTTTAAAAATGGCAGTTCCCGTGACAAAGGCTGTGATAGTCGTATCAAGGAGGAAGCACTGATAATGGACGTGGTTCCATCCGCAGGAGCTCTTGTCTGCCCTGGCTTGGCCACTTCTCTCTCCATTATGCAAAATGCAGAGCTGGCCCCTCTCAAAACTGGTGTTAGATTTTAGAACTGACAATTAAGATACATCTTCAGGAAAAGCATAATCCTAAACAGTCCCTCTCTCTCATCATTACTCTCTGATTACACTTAGTGGAAAAAACACATTTAATTGTTTCAAAGATTATTATTTTTTTTAGTAAATATGTAGTAAATGGGGGAGATTAATAAAGGGCTATTTTTTCTCAGCTTGTGGTTTCTGATTACATCAGTTACAGCTCAGCCTTCCTCTTAACTAGAGTGCAGGCATGAACTGGAAAAGAATGAGCTAATCCATGATAGATCAGGTTGAATAAAGATCTCCATTCATATCTTTACCTTTCATCCCTTGTTCTGAGTGCCAAGAATTAATGCTGTTTCAAAGTACAAACTGAACCTGCCAAGCCTCCGACGGCTCAGATAAACCTAATTATTTTAAATGTTAGTGAGAAGGGCAGCAGTTCCACTTTGGAAAAGAGTTCTATTGTGAAACATTAAATATCTGCTAAGTGGTATTTATTGGACATGATTTTATTTCCAAACACCATGGTTATCACAAAGCGGAAGAATTTGTTGTTGAAGAAATTTTCACCAGACTCTTAAACGCCTGCAAACTCAAGGAAACCCAAGAGGCCAGCACTTTTATTTTCTTCCTGTCACCATCTGAGTGAAGAGTTCCTAACAATTGAGGAATGCCACTTACGTGTTTTATTTTGAAATGGTTTCTTAGTGGGAATTTAATAGTATTTAACATACAGAGGAAGAAAACTTTTTTCCTCAAGAATGAATACCCTGTTTTCTCACATCACTGGCAGAGAATTATTCGTTCCAGTCCATTGACTTCCAACAGATCATTCAAGTTAAAAGTCAGGGGTCTTTGCCGTGTCAAAAGATTTAGCAGTTAGAGACGTTTTTGTTTTGTTTTTTAGAGAGATTGGCGGGGGGGCAGTATATAATATTTTCCCAAAAAAGAGTACTGATGTTTAGATGGCATTACTGAAATCATCTCAAGTTTCTTTTTTTTTTCTTCAGCATAGGTAAAAGTGATTATGTGTAAGATTTTTGTTTGTTTTTAAATAATAATAAAGGAATACTCTAGCTTCTGTAGACAAATAGGCTATTTGAGAGAAAACCTATCCTAGGCTTGCTGGTTCAGACAAGGGTCAGTCTCAGAGGTTTACCCACCTTTCATTGTAACAGGAAAACAGATCAGTTTGGGTAAGTTTTTCTTTTTCTTACTTTTCAGTCTCTACTTTGGTCTCCAGAAGTCATTTCTTCCATTTCTGTAAGTGCTGGGAGCCTACTGATGATTACAGGGTAGCATAATCCTGATTGTTTATTGCCTGTGAATGCTTCCTGCCCCCTGCCAACCCCAACACAGCTGCCCCTATCCCCACCCCCTTAGCAAAGCGCTCACATCTTCACTGATGCAAATAGTAGTGTGTTGAGCATCTCTGGACCAATTATTCTTTCTTTCTTTGGCCTTATTCCCCAGAGTAGAATTACCAGGTCAGAGGGTATGAGCAGTTTTACGGTTCTTATTACATGTCACTAGATTGCTGTCCAGAAAGATTGAGCCAATTTCTAGTGCTACCAACAGCATATCTTTCCTCACAGTCCCACTGACACTGGGCATTAGCATTCTTACAAAATAATTAAGAGGAACCTTTTGAGTTGAAATTAGCCTTGTGCAGGCAGGGCTCATTAAAATCAACTTAAAAAGCAAAAACAGTAATTTTGACTTTTGAATTTTTAATTGGTATAAAATGATTGACAATAATCAATTATTACTCTTTTCCCCCAACAAAGTTTAGTGAAGCTGTATTAAAATGGGGGGGGATACCTTTAAGGATGCTAGTAAAATAGATTTTGGACATTAGTCCCTAAGATAAACACTTACAAAATCTTTAATGTACTCAGAACTGCTTTTATGAGGTGCTACACAAAGTGAGTTAAACAGATACCATCCCTGACTGCAACAGCCCATTACTCAGAGACAATGCTAAGCCTTGAACAAAAGTAAAAATAACATGGATTTAAATTTTGAGTGGAGAAACGCTTTAAAAAATACAGGTGTTGTTCAAAACAGGCTGAGTTCATTTATTTGCATCTTCTCTGAGTGCAGTCATGCATTAAGTATGCTGGGAGCCTCCCTAGTCCATGCAGGTGACATACTCTGCATGTCTTGTAGCCCCAAGTCACAGGAATACTTTCCAAGAAAATACCCACAAGGCAAGTGAGAGCAAAAGGGGGTCATCCCCTAATTCCTTTCTTTTGCAGAATTCCTGCCCCTCCCTTTTTCAATCCCAAATAGGCTAAATGGGGAGTGGGAGGTGTGTGGCTGGAGTGGAGGGCATCTCCTAGGTCAGCTACTGTCTGAAGGAAGAAGGCAGGCCAGGGGTTCAGAATATGTCAGAAGGACACTCACCTGTTCCTTTATAGCCTCTGCATTAGTCTGACAAGGGTCCGTTATTTTGCCTCTTTAAACTCACACGGAGATTAGGAAGGTTCAGTGGCCAGTGACTAAATGGGGTACCCAAGGGTGGGATGGTGCAGGGACGGAGCAAGCTAGAGAGTGGGGCTGACCCGTGCCACACTGCCCTCGGCAGCTCCACAGGGTCAGTCCCCTGTGTAAAATGGAGAGAATTCTCTCAATGAATGGCTTGAGGATTAAATACCTCATTAAAGTATGTGGCATCCAGGAAGTAGTCAGTAAATGTTCACTTCCTTCCCCACACTTGTTTGTAGAGGAACTTCTGTCATTGGTTTGAGGTGGGGATGGGGGTGGGCAGATTAACTCATACTCTCCGGTTGGGTCTTCATCGCTCTCCAGATCTGTGTATGGTGACAAGATGTCAGAGCAAAGTCTACCGCCTTTGGAAAACATTTCTGTGTATATACATCATCCCTGTGCATGTAACACAATTCATAAATCAGCTTGGATTTGCAGGGAATTTTAAATCCATATAACAATTCAAATGTAGTAAGAAGCCTTTATGAACTGCAATAAAATGAAGGCTTCAGATTTCATAGGTTCCTGGTTTTTCTTGGTTGCCACTATATATTTATATATTCATGTGCATGCTTTTCTGACATCTATAAAATACTATTGAATGGCTCTTTACCTTTTTTTTAAAAAAAAAGCTTTAAAATATTACCCTTGCTTTTTATCTCAGTTACTAAACAAATACTATCAATATGAAAAGTAATTGCTTGTCAGGAAATTGCCTAAATTGTTTTTCAAATTTATTCACTTACTAAACTTTCAGATCATACCATTCCTTATTGGATATTGACGTAGCTGTACAAAACTATCCATCCATCTGTCTGTCCATCCATATGTCACAATAGAGGAAAGGGGTTTTCTGAAATAATTTGGTCCAGTGGAGTGGTTAAAGGTCTGCTGCTTAAATCCCAGCTCTGTTCTTTTATTTCTGTGTGGTTTCACTGGCTGAAGCAAACCTTTTCCAAATCCATAACAAGCGTAAATAGTGTTCTCTTGTAAAAAGGTCTCTTTTCAGCATGGTAATATACCTTATTAAATTCCAAACATAATAAGTATTGATGGCAAACACATCAGGACCCAGTACAGCTCCTACTATGATTTAGTTCTCTACAAATGACTTCAGCACGCAGCTCCCAATGCATTTTGCTAATTACATCATAGATTTCCCTATTGATGAACACAAGCTGAATTAACACAGGAGCACTAATGTACCCTTTCACCATTATTGTTGTACAAGAAGCCGTGGCAGATGCTGGCAGTTAGTTACACAAACATTAGTATTAACGATTGGCCATTTGGAATTGGTGACAAACTACTGCCCGGCAAAATCCTGAGGCTGAAACCAATCAGGAAGTTAATGAGGAGAGAAATTACCACTGCAGCTTCCCCTTAATTACATTCACACTAGGCAGGAAGGGAGTTCTGGGGGTGGATCTGAACTCAGCTAAGGTTAAGAAGGTCAGAGACCCTTTTGCTTAAATTTTGTATCTACTATGGCTTGTAAGGTTGCAAAAATTGTTCAACACATTATTACTTTTGCATCCTTCCTATTTAATGTCATTTTCCCAGTGGAGTTTTATGTTCACAAGTTTGCTTTTAAAATCTTCACCTGACTAATATTTTAGTGTGGTATAATTCAGTTTCTTTTACTTCTTTTGTTTTTAAAAAGTTTCCGTCCCAGTTACTGCTTTTTAGTTTTTAAAAGTTGTGTATGCTGACCCCCTCCCAAGTGTTTGTCGTCCTCTATCCAAGAGAAATAACAAGAAAGTTGATAAAATATCATCTTCACTTGCTATCTATTGAAAAACTAGAGTTGCCTGTCAAATGGTGGGAAGATGAGGGTGGAGTCTTGCTTGGCACCATAATTTGTCAGGGGATCACTTGACAAGTTCCGTTAACATCCTTTACATAAAGGGGAGGGTCTCAGTGAAGGGTGGAAATAGTTTCCCCAAAGCGGAGGGAGCAGACTGTTTTTTGTTTTTAATGAGCATAAAACTGGAACTATATGCTTCCTAACTTTCCCCTTGAGTTAAATAGATGTATTTTGCAGAAATACTATTTTTTTATTCCAAAGAAGCCCTGGGTATTTTAATGTGTCTATAAAAACCCTTTCAACTTGGAGTAGAAATGCAGAGTGCCTCTTTGTGGATCCTAATTGAATAGTGAATGTAGAAAGACCAGCCACTTTTAACGGACTCTTCTCCGTCTCTCCCCACTTCCCAGTGTTCTCGCCGCCCAGCAGTCAAGATTCTGGCTTGGTTTCCCTCTCCAGCAGCTCTCCTATTAGTAACGAGAGCACAAAGGGAGTGCTCGAATGTGAGTCCGCCTCGGAGCCCAGCAGCTTCACGGTCACTCCCGTCATCGAGGAGGACGCGTAAGCAGCAACCGATGCCTTTGGCCGTTCACTTGAAATAGCAGGCTTATTCCATTAATACACAGGGTTTGTTGTTAATATTTTGCCTTGACTTAACTGTTGAGAATGTGTTTGGCTTACACTCCTTAGAGCTTAGCCCAGAGGCTAAAACACATTTGGAGTAGTTCAGGATCCGTGACTACCACCGGCCAGAATTAAGTGCCTCGCCCACAGAGTTAAATAGCGTTGTCCCTTTTTTTTTCTTATGACACTGGTTTACTTGTAGTTTTCAAGAAATACAATCATTCACTCAAGTCGAGCAGTATGTTTGCATCTAAATGTGTCATAATTAGATGTTACTTTTAGTTTTAAAATGAAATCTTAGGTGCCTTAGATGTTTTTGAATTTTAGTATTTTAATAAAACTGCAAAAATATAAATTTAGCCAAGGACCTGACCGGTGAGAAGAAAAGAGCAGACAAAGTTACTGATTATTTTAGCTATATGCAGAAGGTCAGAGTAAATGGAAATACTGTGTGGCTGTTGGAAAGCCTAACCCCGCTCCAACTCCAAAACATGACTGAAATATAGTCAGAGGGAGAAAAACACGAAAGCCCTTAAGAATCACTACCTTTTCTGTAAAGGGTAATTTGAAAACAACACAATTTAAAGTAACCCTAGTAATGCAGAGTTCCTGGGTGTTGTTTCTAGAATAATTTGAGTTTATCATACTTATTCTTTCTACTAGGGGAAAAAATGGATGCAATCTAGACTATTTTGTAACCTTAGGTTGTAATCTGATTTGAAAATAAGTACATCTCTAAAAGTTACTACAGATTTCTGAGTTCATTATTTTGTTAAAAATTGCTTGTGAAGTACTTCCTTATGTAACAGAAGCCATCCTGAAATGAAACTAGTCTTAAAAAAATTCATTGTTCTGTGTAGTTGCAGCTGTACCTGAAATAAAAATGTTATTGATGACTGAATTTTCTTGTGTGTATATTTGGTGAGCGGTATTAAACAGGAAAAAAAGAAATTACTTGTATTTTCTTCGCTCTGTGCTTTGAAAACATCTATTTGATTTCACCCCCCATCTGTTGTAATCAATAACCTGACCATCTTGTTTTTTATTAAATGCACTTACTCTTAATTTCATCCACCAGTGGTTTTAGAGAGAATAATGTGGAGTTACCTATATAGGTTTGACATTATAAATCACTTCTTGGGGCTGAATCGTATAGCGGTATCGATTGATCCTGATATATCACAGAAATTTACTGTCACTTCTGTTTTCAATTAAAGATACAATCAGTCAGATAATGACTTAATTGGATTTTACAGAAGATTGAGTTTTATTGCCCAGTGCTTTACGAGTTTAGTTAAGGAAGATCATTTTATCACACTTGTCAGGCTGCTGCTACTGCAGCCGTGTGCCCTTCGGGGCGGCTGTAGCTGTAGCTATTGTGACGGCGACGCCGGGAGGCTACCGGGCGCGCAGGACAGGGACCCGGCCGCGGAATCGCCACCTCCAAGGCGTTAACGGTGGCGTTCTGGAGATGAAGACCCCTCGCTCACCCGCGCAGTCGCTACCCAGGTCCCCCTCTACTTTGAATAATCCTGGCTTCTGCGGATCCAGGAGTCTTCCCGTTGCCACCATTCCTTAGATGACCCCAACACACTCATTTTGTTAGGTGGTTTTGTTGGAGGAGCTCGGCACGCCCCCTCAGTGGCGGGGGGGGGGGTGTATGTCCCCTCCGACACAGCCTCCTAAAGTGCCCCCGCGTTTCTGGAAAGCCAGGCGGAGCCTGGAGAAGCGTGCCAGTGCTCTCAGAGCCCTGACTGCTAGACCTTTGGTGCGCCCCGAGGGCCGGGCTCCGGTTTCGCGGGCAGTGCCCCTCCCGGCCTCCTGCTGCTGGCCCGAGCTCGCCTCCTGGCCGCCAGCGCTCCGGGATCAGGCTGTCGGGTGGGCAGCGCCCATTCTTTGGAGAGGTCCTTTTGGTTTCCTGGCCCCCGAGGGTCCACTTGCCTCGCCTGACGTTTAGCCTGGTTCCAAATCCGGGCCGCTGCCGCGCGGGGCCCCCTGTCGAGGATCCCGCCCCAAAGGGCTACTCCCCAGGACCACGACAGGCCCAGGCGGAGCCGCGGGAAGATCTGGCTTCCCTGCGCAACAGCCCCGTAAAAGACGGACCTGGGGCCTTCCTCCCGCGCCCGTGGGGTGGAGTGGCCCTGTGACGCTCAAGTTTGCAAGTTGGCTGTTTATTTCTCGACTGCTTGGGAGGAGGGTGCTAGGCAGGCCAAGGGCCTGGCCCCGGCGGACTGGGTTACGAACTTCTCAAATTCTGAACGCACAGTACAGCACAGACAGGATAGGTTTTCACCATATTTTGATACACACATCTGAGGGGCAGCCAGTTTTTCAGAGCTCTGCCGCTGCGAACAGAGACTTGCCACTTTCTTGAGCTGGCGGTATCCGTGATGTGTACCGTATGAGTGCACACAACACGTGTGTGCAAGCGTGGGCGTCTGGCGGGCTGCCGGGATAGCCCTTTCTGAACCTTTACAGGCACTTCTGTGCTCCGGCGGGGAAACCGAGGCGGACTCGCCAGGCCTTCCTCCCCTGGGCGCTGAGCAAGCTGCCGCCACGCGACGCGGGGCTGTGGGCAAACGAAGGGCGCGCCTTTTCCCAGGGTCGCCTCTGGCTCCCGCAGTGGCTGGGGGCGAGCGTGACCCTTCCCCCCTTACAGCGGAGGGGCCGGCGCCCCACCGGGGGCCCCTGGCCCTCACCCCACTAACGTGCTGTAGACCCCGCACTGCGCAACGAGGGCCTCAGGGAAAGCCACCCCGGGGCCCAGGGTGCCGTTGGTGACACTCTCTTCCTCGCTGCCACAACCACTGCCATACCCGCAAACCCACGCACGAAGCCGCATTTCGGGCCAGGAGAGTGGGCCAGACTCGCCGAGTCCGAACCATCGTCTCCCTCGCGCCTAGTGGAAACGAGGCGCGCCCACGCGTAGAAATCGAGCTCCCTCTGCGCCACGCGAACTGCAGTGCCGAATAGACAGGTTTCACACGTACACGGACACTGCACTGCATCTTGACGCTCTGCATCAAGTGGTTGTAAAAGCGCTTTATGGAATGCGCTTCGCGGCACAAAGAAACTCGGAGGGCACTCTGTCGAGGGACAAGGATTTCAGCGGCTCCCCCCCTTGGCACGTCCGCCCGGCCGGATGGGGTCGCGGCTGCCTACCCGCGCGTTGCCGCCCCCCTGGGAAGTTTGCTTTGGCAACTTGCGCGGGCCCTTCGCCCTCCCCTCTCCCTCCGCGCGCACGCACGCAGACGGGACCTGAGCCCACTCGGCCCTGCGCCGGCCGCGGGAAGCGGCGCCCTTGGCGCTCAGCCGCTGCCATCCTCCTCCCACCCCCCCCCCCCTCAGAAACCCTAATGGCCTTTACTCAGCCACTACCTCGTTAAATCTCCCCCACCCTCAACAAACGGCGAACTTTTCAACGGTCCCAAGCTGCAGTCCCGGGGGCTGGGGAGGGTCCTGGACAGGTGGGCGGGGCGAGCAGGGCTGGGGCGGGGCGCTGGGCGAGTGGGCGGAGCCCCGAGTGTTCCCGATATCGCCCTGCGCTAGAAGTTCTGGCGCCGGCAAAGCCAGCGAAGGGGGCGGGGCTCGGCCGAGATTCCCTGCCTTGGGGCGCCCCTCGAGTCTCTCAAGCCCCAGGCACTTCGTCCCCGCGCAGCGCCTCGGCCTTGTCGCGTTATTCTCCCGCCACCAGTCTGGCCTCGTTCGTGATGTCACACCCACTTTCCCTGGGGTGCCGGCGGCGCCCACCGTTTCCCCTCATGAGTCCCGGGCCCCTTGAACTGAGCAAAGACTTCTTTTCACATCCGCCGTCTTTCTCTGCACCCGGGCGTCGTTCCGGGACAGCAGGGGCGGGGAAGCAGAAGAGAGTTCTGGAAAAAGGGCTCGTCCTGGGATAGAACTGCACCAGCTCCGCGAGAGCAAACACTCTGGGGAAAAGAAACTGTTATCCCTTGAATGTTGCTCTAATAAACTAAAAGGATTTCCTCAGCCTTTTTAGGGTTTGTTTTTAATTTTAAATCGCAGGAGAAAGGTTATCTTCCAACTGTTTTAAAGTCGGGACTGCTTTCCTTTTACCTGAGCGGGTACGTGTTTCTTTTTTCCTTTGCACAAAAAGCAGAGTCTGCAGGCCGACCGTTGAGACTTTCTTTCACAATGGGGGGGAGGCGTGCCCGACGGCCTCAGCCCCCCACGCCCTCCTGCTGCCCGGCGCAGGGTGTCCCGCTCGCTCCGGAGCCCCGAGCGCGCACGCGCTCCTGGGCGCAGGGCGGGAGCCCAGAACTTCCCCGGGGACTTTACGGCAGTGGACAGGCCGATGCCAGAGCGGGAGTGAGCGGCTGCGCCCGGGCCTCCAGGGGCGAGAGGCCCAGTGGGGAGCGCTCCGAGGGCGCTCTTTTCTAGTCCTTCCCTTCGGGTGGGGGGGTGGGGTCGCTGCTCAGTGGGAGCATCCCTTCGGATGAAGTAATGCAGGAGCAACACCCCCACCCCAAAATGTGAGGGCGCGCGCGGCCTAGTGTCTCCTCTGGAATCTGCACTGGTGGGAGCGCTCGCTCCCGGGCGTGACGCCACTGCTGGCTTCCAGAGTTCCAGAGCATGAAAGATGGAGCAGCACCTGCCTGGTCTGCACAAGGCCAGCAGGGCTGCAGGCCGTTCTACGCCCCTGTTTGCTCCAAAAGGCCTCAGTCTGAGGAACCTCAGGCCGTCCACTGCCGACATGATGTGAGGACGTGACCGTCTAGGCCCTTCCTTCTGCTCGGTGGCGTCCCCCGGGGCCGCCTGATGCACGTTCCCTCACCCCCGGTCACACGCGGTCTCTGCTCTCTGCCCCGCGCCCCAGAGGGTGGCTTCGGGGATGCCATGGGGGGGTGCACACGAGTTTCTCCCCAGTTAATTGAGGGAGAAGAAGGGCATTACTGTCACCTTAAAAGAGCGATTGCTGGTTGTCCCACCGCCTCGATAGACATTTGTTCCTCCCTTTCCCTTAGAAGCTGGTCAAAGAGCGATGCCGAGAGGCACGGACAGGGTGAGAGCTGAGAAGTTCATCCGCGAGGAGGTGGTTTACGTTTTCCTGCAAGGGGTTTCTGCACGCCCTGGCCTCCAGCGACACGGCGGTTGCGATTAAAACGGCAAAATAGGCACCCTGACCTCCCCCTCCAAGAGCGTCCAGCAAAGCAGAAAATTTCCTGACGTATACATCCGGGACAATATGAAACCGTCCTTTTGATTAAATGTTGCTTGCAGTGAGGAGCAGCCACCAGCACTCCCAGATGTGAAGGCAGAACATCCTCAGTTTCTCAGCAAGGACACCTGCATTCCCAGCTTTTAGATATACACACACCATGTGATTGTGTGTGTGCCAAGAGAAAGAGAACCACATATGCACGTCATCTTTCACCCTTTCACTGTTAATACCTGTCACAATTCTACCTGGTTAATTGTGGTTTGAAAACACACACACACACTCCCCACCCAGAGCAGAACGCGAGTGGATCCAGTCTAGTCAGGTTACATTTGTAATTCTCCCCTCCTCCCTTTCCAATTTCTTTGATGATTTTTCCCATAAGTGTATAAGCTGCTGGGACTTAGTAGAAGTGAGCCGCTCCTCCTAAATGTGATTCGGACCATATGCTTTCTACATTCATTCCCGCTCCAGGCTTTTCTTCTCTGCACTAACTGCTAACACGTTATAGTCACCTTGAAATTTCCTCTGCTATTTTCCAATTAAAAGCTTAATAGCCCTGGAAACGGAGTTCATGTGGTGAAGTTTACCATAGCCCCTTGTTCTGAAAGGCTTTCTGCTGGGATCCCATTATGTGCTTGAATAAACCCTTTCTGCAAACAGAAATGGGACTTGGGGTTGTCAGGTGTTGGGTTACAATAGACTTTGAGGCAGGGGACATTTTACCAACATAAATACAAACCTGTCCCTATAGGGAGATGTTGTCAAATACTGGGATATGGAAAACATTCCCATCAAATATGAGAAAGGGATTATTGCGCTATATCAAATGAGTATTTAGATCTCAGCCCCCGATGTGCACTGGAGTGAAACGGGGCCCCGGAGCAAATAATGCCAGACTGTTTGAGTGGCAAAGGGATAGGGTGGCTAGGTGACCGAGGAAGGAAAGGGGGTCATCTTGGTAGTGGGAATGCCCTCAAACCTGGTGCAGAGCTCTGATGCTTTCCTTTAAAAAATTCTTTACTCCCAAGGCCGTTATACTCCCCCGGGTTCGCTGACCATTTGGAGAAAATCGGGAGAAATTTGGCTTTGAAAAAAGTCCATGTTCCTCGCGTTCCCAAGCGACCTGGAGATGTCAGTGCGGAAGTTCCCAGATTCAGTGTCATTCTAGGCCCTGTAGGTCTCTCATCACTTGAAGTGACTGGCTGCCAACTCCCCAATTCCTGGCCTCTGGCCCACCAGGCTGTGGGCGACCTCTGCCTCCAGTCCGGAGAACATATGAAGTTCCTTCTCGTTGTAGTGTTTTAGGGCTTGTTTTCCTAGCGAAGGTTGGGAGGAGAGGAGATATTGAAGTGGGTGGGGGGGAGGGGGTAAGGGGCAAGACCCAGGTGTCCCTGCCCGACGCAGCTTTGAGGGGAGCCCTCCCAGGGTTAGCACGCTTGTGCAAGAGTTTCCCGCCCACGCCCCACCAGGGCAGCCTCCAGCGATCCCCAGCTCCCGGACAGGGCTGAAACGGGGGACGCCTAAGGGCTTCAAAGGAAACGCACTCAAGGTTCCCTTTTTAACCCTCCTGCCTCCCAGAATCACCCTTCTAGGCGGAGGGTTGGCTAGTAGAATGCGTGGCTGTACTTTTACTTGAATTCACAGAGAACACAGAAGAGACGTTTTCGGGTTGCCTGCTTGCTTCCAGGACAGTACAGAGAAAAGTGGCCTCCCCGAGGGAACAAGGGCCGTGGTGAAGCCTCAGGGTTGGCCATTGCAGTGAACTCGTCTCCGCTCTCCTCTCGAATTCGATTCGCTCATACCGCCTAGTGATAAGCTCATGTCCGCTCTCAGAAGCTTGGGGACCGACGGTTCCGGGATTGCCATCTCACCCGCTTCGCACAGAGCCATTGAGCTACCCTGCGCCGCTGAATCCACCTGTTTTTTGTCTTTGTGTTTTGATTTGAGGTCCCTGTGTATTGGTGGCAGTAGTCTGCATTAGGTCAAACGGGTACTCGGGTACTCGGAGGAGATTAAAAATATGCAAATAACAGTTTAAACAAAGTTTCATACTATCCAAAGACGCTGGGGGCGGCAGGGACGAAGTGACCCCATCCCTTATCTATAACTAAATCACTGAGTCCGTGGGGGTTTGAACTGCGTGACGCGAGACCTCCGTTTGCTGGTTCAGTGGCTGCTGGGGAGAGGGAAGGTCATGTCCGGTAACTTTCCAGACGCTAACGTGGCTCCTTGGTCCACTCTGAAAGTTAAGATGCAGTACTTAAGCAAATCCTCCACACGAACACTTCCCCGGCCTTTCAGGACAGAGACTTGTTTTTAACTAAAACGTGGGGAAGAGTGTAGAAAAATAAACTCAGCGCCAAAGGAGGAGGACTGTTTTTCCCTTTGAAATAGCCTGCAAAATGGGTTGTCATCTTGGGCCAGCAGGTTTTCAACAACATTCATTTTCTTCTACAGCAGCAAGACAAAATATGTTGCAAAAGGAAATCAAGAAAGAGCCCAAATTTTACAAATCACCGCCCTACTGCCAGTGGCCCTGCGCGGGGCCTGGCTCGCCCCAACTTAAGACCCTCTCGGCTCCTGCCGGGTCCCCAGTGCACCTGCCACGCTCCAGTAGGCTCTGGCTCTCGCCGAGCCGAGTTTCTCGGCAAAGTGTTGGGATAAAAGCGGCCTCAGGCCTGGTGCCGCCAAATCAGCCTGGAGGGAGAAAAGAAGAGCGTTGGGGAACGGCCACTTCACTCGCCTACGGGCACCCCACCCTCACCCCCGCCGGGCCTCCCCATCCCCGCCCCGCGTGCACCGCCGCGTCCCGAAGCGCCGCAGTCCCTCCCGCCGCGGGCAGGGGAAACGCAGAGAACTTGGCGGAGGGGGCCGTGAGCGCCCCCGCGAGAGGAGCCTGGCTGCAGGTGGCAAGGAAGGTGAAGTGCAGGGACTCGAGAGGCACAAGGAAGGAGAAAGGCGTGGAGTAGGGTGGGAAGTGCAAGGAGACCCGGACCTCGGGGGGTGGGGGTGACGTGAGGGAGGGAGGAGTGTGGGGAGGGCGGTGGAGGAGGCGCTGGGCCTGGCCAGCGCGCGCGGGAGCTGCAGACGAGCACGCTCAGACCCTAACCCGAGCTGTCGCCGGCTCCTCGCAGCCGCTGCAGCGCCTTGGCGAGGGAGGACGTGCCGGCCAAAGCAGCGGCTGGCGGAGACGTGACCAGCGTGGGATTGGCGGAGCACCAGCGGGAGACTGAGGCTGCGAGCGCCGCAAAGACGGGTGCCGCATCTCTGGCCAGCCCGGAGCGCACGCGGCCGCCGGAGCTGCGGGACCAAGGACCGCGCCGTCCGGAGGCCGCCCCTGAGCGCGCCTCCCAGCCCCGCCGTCCAGCGCCCCCTGGCCCGCTCCCGCCGCCAGCCCGCCAGCTCTTCCGGGAGCTCGGGGCATGAACGGCTACGGTTCCCCCTACCTGTACATGGGCGGCCCGGTGTCGCAGCCGCCGCGGGCGCCCTTGCAGCGCACGCCCAAGTGCGCGCGCTGCCGCAACCACGGGGTGCTGTCCTGGCTCAAGGGTCACAAGCGCTACTGCCGCTTCAAGGACTGCACCTGCGAGAAGTGCATCCTCATCATCGAGCGGCAGAGGGTCATGGCGGCGCAGGTGGCGCTGCGCCGGCAGCAAGCTAACGAGAGCCTCGAGAGCCTCATTCCCGACTCGCTGCGTGCTCTGCCCGGCCCCCCGCCGCCGGGGGACGCCGCCGCCGCCGCCCCGCAGCCGCCGCCGACCTCGCAGCCGTCTCAGCCGCCGCCGCAGCGTCCCGCCGCCGAGTTGGCTGCGGCCGCCGCGCTGCGCTGGGCCACCGAGCCGCAGCCCGGGGCGCTGCAGGCGCAGCTCGCCAAGCCAGGTAAGAGCTTCCGCGGGGCGGGCGCCAGGCCAGGCGCGTGGGCGCAAAAACTTCGGAGCTCTTGCTGCGGCTCTGCCTGGGAGGCCTGGAGGCAAGGTTTCGGAAGTTGGCCTGGCCGGGCCTTCCTCCACAATCCCCGGCAAGCCGGTTCTTTCCGGGCAGAAGCCGGCCATCAGTCTGGATACCGGGCAGGTAGAAGCCAGGCGCCCGTGGGAAAGGCGCCACGGGCGCGCCAAATGGCTGGACTGTGTCTCCGGATCCCAAGTGCCTTCCCCAGGTTAAACGGGGACTTATTCGTTTCAGCGGTAAAGAGATCGAGACGGCACCAAATTAAAATCCGAGCGGGCACACACAGCCCCCGCGCGGCAGGGCTTTTCTGGCGGCGGGCTTAGAGGGCCTTGCATTTGGAGGTTGGGACGGGTAGTTCCAGGAAAAGCGCCAGGGCCCAAGGCTTGTCTGACTTTGACCTGGGCGTGCTTCTCGGCCCCGGCCCGGCCCGGGGTTAACAAGAGCGACCCCGAAGCCTTTCTAGTAGCACTCTGTGGTCTCCACTCTCTTGCAATTCGCTGAAAGAAGCCCCATTTAGAAGCAGTAGTAAAAAAAAGGCCAGAAAGGTGCCTAAACTGATAGCGAGGACCCAGAATCTGGCGCGCCCAGAGTCAATTCCTTTTGCAGAACCGCTCAGGTCTTTGACCACTGTTCCTTAGGCCGCCCTCAGCTGTGTTTGTGGTTTAAAGAAATAAAAACAAAACAATCTACAGCGCGGAAGCCCTTTCCCCCGTTCGAGGCGGGGAAATCTGCTAAACTGCCAATTTGGAGCCAACGATCTCGGACTCCTCTTCCTTCTCCTTCCCTCTCGTCCTTTGCTGTGCTTTAGAGAGAATTTACCCTGAGCCCTAGGGTAGACAGATTCCCCCCCCTCCCCCCAAGCCTCTATCTCCTTCCCCACTCCAGGCCTCCGGAGCCTGCGGCGCTGGCAGTTGAGTCTCTTTCCTCATGAGGAATCTCTAGCTTGCCATCCTGTCCAGCCCAAGTGTTCCTTTGATTTTAGGATCTTGGAATTCAATGGACTTGTGGATGGTGTTTCTCCTTCACTTGGGCGGATGTACAAAGGCAAAGAGGCAGTCTCTCCGGAAGGGGATTAGAGGATATGCTGGAATTCACAGAGAGAAGGCCTGGAAGGCCCAGAGCTCTATGTAGGTGGAACTGTGGTAGAACTTCTGCCTCCCCCTCCCCCCAAAAAAGACAGCACCTCTGGCTTCTGGAGAGAGGCTTCCAGGAGCACTGGGCTGCTGTGTGGAGCTGGGGGAAATGCAGACTTACTGGTTTGGAGGTGGGTTGATAGGCAGCCTGGCAGGCATAGATGTGCTGCCCTCTTGCTCAGTTATGCTCTCCAGGCCTGAAGCTTTGAGAACATCTTATGAGAAGAGCACAGCTGGGTATTTTAAGGACAGAAGAGAGGTTGCTGAGCATGGATTTTGTGGCAATTTAATCCAAGGTAGGATGCAAGCATTTCTCTGAGTAATGCCCCTCCCCACCCCCACAGTTCTCTTTTGTCAGTTAGTTTATAGATATGCCACAGAGGAATGGAGGGTATCGTGTTTTGTTTTTCTCCTTTAGGTTAGAACAAGTAAGTAGAAAAGTGTCTCAGTTCTGGAAGTTGATCCATGCCAGTAACTTCCCAACCTTTCTGTTTCCAGTTTCCCTGTCTCCATTTCCCCCAGTACCAGGGCAGGAGGCTGAGTTCATGTCAGTGGTAGCATTTTGCAGTGGCTGCTTGCCCAGCGGCACCCCTGTAATAGGGGCATTGGGTTCTGGGGTCCTTGTCCAAGAATCCTTTCCCATCCTTTGCTCTTCAAACCATTCCGGGATAGCCAAGTTGGTGGTTTCTGAAGAGTCACAAAACCAAACACAACCCTGGGAGGTGGGTGGTGAGGGCAGGAAGAAAAGCCAGAGAGCAGCTGCAGCATCAGAAGGATACATAGTTTGGGAGAATGAAAGAGGGAGACTGATTTCAACTGGACAAACCAGGCCTGGTGCTCTCTCTTTTCCTCCCACCTAGTATTCAAGGATAGCCTGAGCCCTCCAAACTGAAAACAAGTGATTGCAAAGGAGAATAGGATTTATCAGAAGGAGAGGTCAGAGTGATGTCTTTAGGAGACTGAGCCATCAGGGACCAAGGCTCCGTTCCCACCTGGCCATGCTGCATACCTTGCACATTCATTTATATAAGTTTTGTTTTTCTTCTTTAAATTGGTTTGACCCCATAATTCCATTCTTTAAAAAAAGGCAGCCTATCATCAATCCAATGAGGGGGGCAAGAAAATAACAGATAATTGTTTTCCACTAGGAAGGCAAGCACACAGGCGGATCATTTCTGTGCAATGCTTTGTAAGAAAGCCCATTTGGAGTTTAAGTTAGAGAAAACTTCGTGGATGAGACTAGCTGGTGCTGTCTGTATTAGGCCTTTTTTTGCAGTTGTTCTTATAATGTATTTGTATGTACCACACCACGGATATTTAGAAGTATATCAGATACTCCTGGACAAGCAGCTCCCCGCAGGTAGAGAACTGAGTGAAGCTCTGTTCTAGTGGTAGGTCCCCATGTACAGTAAGTTCACAGGCCATGAGGAATCTCTGAACATCTGCTGGCAAATCGTGGAGCTCTGTTTCTTTCTGATCTCTGTGTCCAAAACGTGGGTTGTTCTTTTGCAAAGGGCCTCGTTAGTACATAGCTGTAGAGACATATGCTTTTTTTGTTGGATACAAATGCAGGTGCACAAGTCTTTTTCCCTCATCAGAAATTCTTGAGAAAAAAGTACAGGCCCTAAAGAAGGGTATGTTTGCTGGGCACCACTGGAGGAAAAAACACCCAGTTCAGGGAGCGACACATTAACACCAAAACTTGGTTGTGTAGCTGGGCGAAATCTCTTCAGTTTCTTTAAAGGAACAGAGGTTATTTTATCTAACAGTGTAGTGTGTTGAACATCCCTTTCAACGTGGTGGTGGTTTTAAGGAGAATATTCATATTCTAATGGTTATTACTTCTAGCTATGGATTGAAGCATTTTTTTCTTTTGGGGTGTAGATTTCCCATGCTTCTTGATTATCATCTATGACTGGCCTGGAATTATTAGATTGTGATTCACTTATCCTCCTAAATTCCCTCTTCATCCTCCTCACACCACTTCCCCCCCCCCCATGAAAATGTGGGAAGCTGAACATGTTTCAGCTCTTAGTGTATCTGAGTCAGCACCGTCAACCCGCCAAGCCAGCCTTTCAGGACCTGGGCTTGAGAGCTGAGGAAAGTTAAGGGTCACGACCAAGGTGAGAAGCTAAAGTTACATTCCTGAGTTCTCGCTCCCTTCTCCCACCCCCAACTTTTCCTCCAGGAGGTGGGGGTGCTGTGAGGGGACCGATCTGTGGCTATAGATACTTCTAGGCTCTACATGTGCCCATCAAAATAAACATGTACACAAGTTCTTTTAAAGTGTCCTTAAGGGTAAAAGAAATTGAAAACATCCTATTTGGTTAGGACTAGGAAAGCAGGGTCAAATAGGAGAGTAGAATCTCCTTTCCTGTTTATTTCTCCTGAAAAGGAGAGAACAAGAGAACTATAGGGAGAGAAGTTAGGAGATTTGGGAAAAGTGCCTTTGTTTTATCTTGTCTCCTGCCCGGCACCTCCTAGCATCTTTATGCGTGCTCTGGGCCTTTCGGCTCCTGTTTGACTGAGTCCTGTCCAGTCTGCTTCCTTATTTTTATTTTTAACTTAAAGAGAGAGAGGTATCTGCAGATATACTGAGTGTTATGGGATCACCGGTGCAGGCCGGGATGGGAGACCCTCTGTGACTATAGGCTAGAAGCAGACAAAAAGTAGGGAAGACTTCAGTCATTCCTGAAGTGAACCTCTGATTTAAAAACGGGGTCTGGTTTTAAGATGACTTCATTTGGGGCGAGGGGCCTGACTCAGAGTTGCACTTTAAAACACAAAACGGCCTAAATGAAAAGGGATAAGCGGTACCAGACTACTGGTCTCTTTCAAACCTTGCCCAGGGCTGGCTTTTGGGAGTGGGACCCCAGGACGCTCACAGCTCCCGGCCTCTCCCGCGGGCGCCGGGCGATCTGCGCGCCAGGCTCCTGGGCCCCCGCGGCCGAGCGCCGGGCGGTGTGCGGGGCAGCGGGCCCGGCCCCGGTGGCCCGCGGCGCAGGGGCTGTCCTCTCCCCGAGCGGCGCTCCGGGAACCGGGGACAGGCGCGGGCGGCGGCGCGCGGCTCCCCTGCGGCTGCACGGGCCGCTGTCCCCTTGCCCCGAGCCGCGGGCCGCCTGCGCTCGGGCTCGTTGGCCGCCGCTCCCGGGACGCCCCTGCTCGCCGCACGCCGCCGCGGCCCGGGCTGCCTCCCCGCTCCCTGCCGGCGACCCGGGACGCGGCCGGGAGCGAGACGCCGGCGCCCGCCCCGGGCCGGCCTCCCGAGCCTCGGTGGGTTGTCAAATTTAACAAAAAACATGCAAATACACGCAAAAAAAACCACCCCAGGATGCCAAATATTGCATGGGGCATACTTATACGAAAAAATTCGTTGTTTATCCGAAGTTCATATTTAACTGGGCATCCTGCTATTTCCGCTGCCAACCCTAGGCCGAGGCGGTCCCCATCGAGCCCCAATCGCCTTGCAAGGCGCCCTGGGCGTGGGGGGCACTGGTGCGCGTCTCCCCGCCGCTTTCTCTCCGTGGAGCCCGAGCTGCCCCGGGCAGGCATCGGAGAGGCGCTGGTGACCATGTTGTGGGTCTGAGGACAGGGATGAAAGCAAAAACGAGAGCGTTTTCGGCGTCTAGGAACCAGAGTTCCACTCGCGGGGAAAAATCTCTCCCCACAGCACACTCCTCCGGGTTATAAATCTGGCGGATAGCCATGCTCTCGACTTACACAACCAACTTTTCTTTTTCCCTGATGGATGAACTCCCGGGTTTAAAAGATTACAGTAATCACAGGAGGACAGTGTAAATCGAATCCGATAGCAATAACTTTCGGGGAAGGTCAGGCTCAAGTGAAATGTTACCAAGCAACAGGCATTTTGTTTGCAAAATACAATCAAAGAGCATTGATGAGAAATTCTTTGCTGCAGCCAGTCAGCACTTTCCGTTAACAGCTTTACAGAGGCAAAGGGAGTAAATCTTCATAAATCAGCGTCCCGGGAGGACTTGGAGCCCCTTTCTGGAAATGTTGCAGTTCTTTCTGACAGAGAGGAGGACAGAGCTCAGTAAAAATCTGTTTGCTTGCCTGCCTCCCCTTTCCCTCTTCTCACCTCTTCCTTTCTTCCTTGCATTCCGTTTTAACCTGTTGTGACCCCTCAGCCATCAGCCACTCAGGTCCCTGGACCCCTATGTCTAGTGCAGAGTGGGCCTTGAACGGGGTATGCATGGGCACTCATGGCAGAGGTTGAGGCCTGAGTGGTAGGACAGCTGGTCATCACAGCTCCATCCACTTGGGATTCTGTCATGTCACTCCCGAGTCCATATGGCTTTAGTGAGCCACCCCTTGTCTGAGCATTGCAGACTGCTGCTCTCTGAAGAAGCTAAGGGAAACTAAAACATAACTAGGTGGGGTTTCTCTTTTTGCATTTTATCGTAAGTTAAACAACTATAAAAAATAAGCACAATCAACTACTGAATAACAATATTACAGAAAACATTCAGAACATGAGTTCTTTACTGAATCTCTAATCTCTGTTGATTCTAAAGACTAAGCAGACATAAATTTGCAAAGCTGGGATCTGTGTTCTGCTCCCCCCCCATGACTATTTTAGTTCAGTATGAATATCTGTTGCACCCACAGTCTTTATATGAGAATGTTTAGAATAAAATTCCCTCCCGCGAACACACCATGGTCTGCCCAGCTCCTGGCCTTTGAGTTACATGTTGTGTTTCAATGTAAAATTTGACCAACTGCACAGATAACTTGGACATTTTGCAAAAGATTAGTTAGTATGCCGTAAGCCTCTCAGTGGCCAAGAGGCAATGCTTTAATTTTCTCTGTGTCATCTTACCTAACATGATGCCTGGGCACATCGTGAGGGCTTGAAGGATATTTCTTAAATAGATGGATGAATGAGTAGCCAGCTGCAATTTTGTAAGTACCAAATAAACATGTAGATTAGATTTATAGGTAATTTCCCTCCTGCTTCTTGAAAAGTGCTCCTTTGTAACTCAAGAAAGAGGTCCAAACTAAATTTTTGCAGGACGTAGGAAGTGCACAGTTGCAAGCCAAACTTCCTTAAGTTCAGCCCTTTCTATACCAGTGTCCCCCAAAATATTGGGCCCCAGGAACCATCTTGATACCTCCATACATTATTAAACCAGTGTTGTTAACAACTTTTTAAAAGCAAAGCATGATTATTTATTTTTGCTTTTCACAAGTTTTCTTCTCCCTCAGGAGGAAAAGGAAAGATTTTAGACCGACATTCCTGCCCTGCTCTACTTTAGGTTTTTAACCATTCAGTTTTTATGATTCAGCACTTCTAGTGGGAGGTAAAGATAAGAGAAATGGTGAAAAGCACGTCTCCTGTTAGAATTCTGACTGGGCAATGGATGCCCCGTCCTGCTGGGGCTCCCTCCCTGCTGTTGCTGTAGGATTTGTGTGCTTTGAAAACGACCCATCAGGGAACAGTTATTCAGAGGTGTGTCCCCAAGGCTCGAGTGAACAGATGAGGACATGACAATCCATGTTTCAAAAGGTGTGACATGATTTCAAAATTAAAGAAAAAAGTCCCGTGACTTTTGCACTAGGAAACATTACTCTCTATGCTAATGTTTTTGTGTTTTAATTCTGGATGTAAGATATGTTTTGGTTTTGATCATTGGATAGAATGGATAAAACCCACCACATTTAAGTCAGAAAGATTTTCCATTTTACATGTCTTGAGCAGAATGTTTGTTTCACGTATGTGGTAGTCTTTTTAAATATCTGAAATGAATACCTGCAATTTTTAATTTAACTGCATTTTCATATGAAAAAATTCTCTAAAGAAAGTTAGATTTTGCAAACTATAATTTTAGATTGGAAGTCACTTTTGTGTGTGTTCATTTTCTCTCCTTAGTTAAAATCTTGTAGCTATCTTATGGCATATACATATTTTGAAGTTGGTAGTATTATTACTCATAGAAAAATATTCCATCTTAATTGAGTATCTACTCCTTTTACCCAGCAAAGAGTTTATTTCATGAGTGGCTCTGAGTGTTTCTACATCATGAAAAATATGAAATTGAAGAGTGAACATTTAGTAAGATTTTCAAAATATCCAGGTGATAAGCATTAGAAACAGCAGATCGTATCACTTTCAAAGGTGGTTTGTAATATCAGATGAAATTGATTTCTTTCTACTTTTTATCTAGTAGTTTTTGCTTTCTGCACCCGTATATTAGGGGTAAAAATATTATCAGTTGAAATATACTCTTACTTATATGTTCAAGGAATTAGGGTGTCAGTTTCAAGAAGAAAGAGGGTAAAGTGTTGGGTGAGTATTTCCTTTTTCATTTTGTTAGTTGGCAGTTTCACATTTCTATATCTAGAAAGGCCTTTGTATTTTAAACCAACACGAACAATTTATAAAGTTCATTTAGGAAAAAATTTAGAGATGTAAAGAAACATCTGTTATTAAATTACGCCTTATCACTGGGCTCAAAACTCACCCTCTATAATTACTTGTGAAAGTCTGTATTTATAGTAGAATAATTTACAGTACATCTAGTTTGGGTACAACATTACAACCAATACTAGACACAAAACTCCAGGGACTGTATATTCTGCCCTTCAGAAATTGCTGTTGGCCAAGAAGTTTTCTTGGTCAAGGTGAGAGGCTAGTCCTCCCTTCCCAGTTTTGAAACCCAATAGCCTTGGGTGTGGATTGGGGTTCTGCTCACCCAACCCCCCCTTAGCAAGACTTTATGTGCCGCTCAGGTGTATGACACTATAGGTGTGTTTCACTCATTGCTTCTTTCGACGTCTTCTATCTTCCCTTTGAGCTCAGTGTAAACAGTGCTGAACTCTGATGTTCTGAATTTGTAGATTTGATTCCTGTGACATCTTGCTAGCTTTTCTCACTTTTTGACATGATCTGGACTTCCACTGGGAGAGGCTTATCAGCCCAGAACCTATGGAGAGAGTCTGGATGAATCAGCACCATCCACCCCCTGCTCCCTGAGAAGTACCCAGAAGCGCATGCTGCACTGTTCATGTCACAGTAGCAGGGGCAAGGGGTAGCACAAGGAAATAAGAGACAGGCTTTTGCAGTCTGGGGTTCACAATTGACGAACAAGTGCGCATCCATGTAAGATTCCACTGTGGCCTGTTGTGCAAAACAGGAAAATTGGTTCAAAAGTGGAATTTCGTGTTGTCAGATTTATAATCCTGCCATCCTAAATCCAGTTGATTGGGACAGTGTGTCCTTTACCATCTTGAAAAAAAATACTACATTGTCGTCATGGTAGATATGTCAGATTAGCCAGAATATCGTTCCCTAGTTCCCCTGCGACTGAACTTCTCTCTGAATCACTTTCCTCTGGAGCCTGTAGCGTTCTGTGGATGAGTGAATTTGGTTGATAGACCTCAAAACATTTTCCTCAAATGTGAAACTCATCCAGGGTGGGGAAACGTTTGCCTTTTAAAATAGGATGCTGTTTTTAGGTTCACATGTCTCTTTTAAAAATAGCTAAGTTTTGAGCTTTTTAGCTGTACTTATGTACCTTTTATTTCCTTAGAAGAACCAGTTGTTTCTCCTGCTTAAGGAAATCTCACCATTTCCTGTGTTACTGTGTGTCATATTTCTCTTTTCTTTTTATTGTGGTAAAACATACATAACATAAAATTGACTATTTTAACCATTTTTAGGGGTACAGTGTGGTGGCATTAAGTACATTCACGATGTTGTGCAACCATCACCACTGTCCATTTCCAGAACTTTTTCATCACCCCAGACTGGAACCCTGTACCCATTAAACAGTAAGGCCCCGTTCCTGCTTCCTCAGCCCCCCATTCTACTTTCTGACTCTGAATTTTTCTGTTCTAGGCACTTCATATAAGTGGAATCATAGAGTATTTGTCCTTTTGTGACTGGCTTACTTCACTTAGTGTGTTTTCAAGGTGCATCCATATTGTAGCATGTGTCAGAATTTTATTCCTTTTTGAGGCTGAACAATAAATATCGCATTGTATGTACAGACCCCATTTCGTCTGTCCGTTTATTCACTGGCGGACACTTGGGTTGCTTCCCCCTTTTGGCTATAGTGGACAATGCTACTATGAACATTCATGTACAATGTGTGTTATATTTGATGCTTAGCAAATTCTGCCTGCCTGGGTTTGCTTTTCCCCCTGCACATGCATCTTATCTCACCAATTCACTAAGAAGTTCCACAAGTTAGGGGCAGGTCTTATACTTCCTGGTATTTTTCTGCCTTTTTTTCTCTTTCCCTCTGTATCTTGCATATCATAAGGATACAAATACTCGATACTGATAATAATAGATAATGAAAGCCAAAATTAAATAAGACTGTTTAGAGATACATAGTATTTAAAACATTATTTTATGTCCATATTTACCTGGGGAGAGTATTTGACTTGTTTTCCCAAGCTCTGTTGAGCAGAGGCCAGAATCCAGCTGTGTGTTCAGTTCACTGCCAAGCTAATACACTGTCACTGTCCACTCCTTTTCGAGTGTTTAATAATAGAGTAACAGCCAAGACATATGCATGGGGTCATGAGTCAGAAAAATTTAGATAGGTCTACCTGATTAGAATGCGAATCTGTAGAAACCTTTTTGTTGCTGTTTTTCTCTTTGGGAGTAAGGACAAGTACCACATTAACTCAAGAGATGAAAGCTGGGTCCCCTGTCCTAGAAAGTTGCAGGAGAGAATATGTCAAATTTCTTTTGCAAAACAGGTCTTTTGCGCATCTCAGAGCTGTTAAAGAAAGCAAAGATGGCTTGATATGAGTGGGCCGCAAACGATCCCCACGTGGAAACCTTGTAGCATTGGAAAAAGAAGCAGTTTACTTAAAATGGAAATTTGAGATAAGTGTGAATTCGTATCAGATTTATGATTGAAACTTGCACTGATATAGTTTAAGAATATTTTTCAGAGTATTTATTTACACTTGGCACATATTTATTGCTTCATGAAGAACCAAAGTTTTGTTTTTCAATCATAGTTGAGATATATCCCATATTAGAAAAATGTTCATAAATGGGCCGTTGTTTCAGGCTTTTAAAATCAACAACAGCAAATGGGAGGAGATGGATTTTTAGAAGCTGCTTTGATGAAATTTCAGCGGCTGGCTATCTACACATAATCAGGTGTGCCCACAGAGAAGGAGACAATGAGGCGATTCAGGCAGGGCCGCTGAAAACACAGGCCAACAGGTTGTTTACAACTGGACCACTGGGTCATGAATAATTTTCATCTTTAGATCAGTTACATTGGCTTTGAGTAGACACAGATAGTACTTGTTTTAGAAAGGATAAAAATCCGATTGCATATAGCTTGTTAATAAAGAATATGTTCCTTTATTATAAAGGTCTTTTAGAGCTTACTTCTGCAAGCAAAACAGTCTTATCTACTGGTTTCTGCCTGCTTTAGCACCGTAATACCCCTTTGGAGATAATGTCTTAGGTCAAAATGTTAAATTTGCAACTGGTTTACTTCATGGCAAATCTCTGCTTTATTTGGGAAGCTTTTTTTTTCTCTCAATGTAATTCAAGAAGGTATCCTTAAGTCCTTTCCCTGAACTTTACTAATAAAACTGTTCATGAAAACACACCCACCTCTTGCACCCCGCTGTCCTGGAGTTCCGGACGCATTGTTTCATGGATGGGTCACGCTCCCTGTGCACTTTTTCAAAGGCCCTCTCCAGCCATTTCCTTCTTTCTCTCCTGCAGCCTGTCCAGAACTCAGAGCTGGTTTTGCTTGGCCTCTCGTGCAAGTTACAGGCAACCCACAGTCAGTCCCTCAAGTGGCTTTTTAAGACAGATTTCAACCACTAGAGGCTTCTTTCTTGCACTCTGGCAATTATATTGACTAGTTCTTGTACATGGTAACCTGATGACACATACTGAGTACTAGTTCACAAGACATATTAAACACAAAATCAGCCTGTGAGAAAGTGGATTTAGAATATTAGAATCCCCTGTGGGCCTATGTGTCATGCATCAGCCGATGATGTCCTTAGATTACAGCCGCTGCCTCGTTTGGAGAAGAGGAGCCGAAAGACAAGCCTGAGCTCATTTCCCTATCCTTCCCTGGGCCTGTTTATCCGCAGCCCCACAGAGGGTTCCTATTTAGAAATTGTCACTGCCACACAGTCACATCTTGTATTGTTAGAGGTATCACGTCGCTGTTCTGTGTTGAAGGCAAGTTTCCTTGCACACATCCTTCTGAGAAATCACTCTGATTTCCAGATCTTTTTCTTTTCTTTTCTTTTTTTAGAGGAAGATTAGCTCTGAGCTAACATCTGCTGCCAATCCTCCTCTTTTTGCTGAGGAAGACTGGCCCTGAGCTAGCATCTGTGCCCATCTTCCTCTACTGTATATGTGGGATGCCTGCCCCAGCATGGCTTGCCAAGCGGTGCTGTGTCAGCACCGAACAGGTGAACCCTGGGCTGCCGAAGCAGAATGTGCATGCGCACTTAACCGCTGGGCAACCAGGCTGACCCCTAGATCTTTATTTACAGGGTCTTTTTCTTTGCCATTTGCCAGTGACATAATTTGGATTTTTTTTTTCTTAAGGCTTGCACTATGTTATAACCCACTGAGATGCATTTCTCCTTCCAAGAAGCCTGTGTGGGGCTCTCCTGAGCACATCTGTTCCCTTTTATGCACACCAGGAAAGGATTAACCCAGCTGTTCTCTGCTTTCCAGATTTGACTGAGGAGCGACTTGGGGACGGCAGCTCCGCAGACAACACAGAGACCTTCAGCGACAAAGACACCGACCAGAGGAGCTCCCCAGATGTGGTGAAAAGTAAGGGCTGCTTCACCCCGGAGAGCCCCGAGGTCGTGTCTGTGGATGAAGGCGGGTATGCGGTGCAGAAGAACGGAGGCACCTCCGAGAGCCGCCCCGACAGTCCCAAGTACCACGGGGAACAGAATCACCTCCTGATCGAGGGCCCCTCGGGGACCGTTTCTCTGCCCTTCAGCTTGAAAGCCAACAGACCGCCCCTGGAAGTGTTAAAAAAAATCTTCCCCAACCAGAAGCCCACGGTGCTGGAGCTCATCCTGAAGGGCTGTGGGGGCGACCTGGTGAGCGCCGTGGAGGTCCTCCTCTCCAGCCGCTCCTCGGCCTCGGCCGCCGACCGAACTTCGGCAGAGCCCGAGAGCCTCGTGTTGCCCTCCAACGGGCACATCTTTGAACACACCTTGAGCTCCTACCCCATCTCCTCTTCCAAATGGTCCGTGGGATCGGCCTTCAGGGTCCCAGACACGTTGAGGTTTTCCGCAGACTCTAGTAACGTTGTCCCCAACCCCTTGGCCGTGCCCCTGCAGCATCCTTTCCCCCAGCCGCCCCGGTACCCTCTGATGCTGAGGAATACCTTGGCGAGAAACCAGTCGAGCCCCTTCCTGCCCAATGATGTCACCCTGTGGAACACCATGACGCTGCAGCAGCAGTACCAGCTGAGGTCCCAGTACGTCAGCCCTTTCCCCGGGAGCTCACCCAGCGTCTTCAGAAGCTCGCCTGTCCTTCCCACGCGCGCCCCCGAAGACCCTCGGATCTCCATCCCTGACGATGGGTGTCCGATTGTGTCAAAGCAGTCTCTTTACACCGAGGATGACTATGACGAGAGGTCCGACTCCTCAGACTCTAGAATACTCAACACATCATCTTAAAGTGGTACCGGGTGGCTGGTGACCAGGTGACATTTTCTGTGCATTTGAACTCTGACCCCCTGCCCTCCCCAGGAGAAGCCTCGTCCTGTGTATACCCTTTCCTTCTGTTTGACAAAGTGACTGTGCTTGATTCTATACCTTAGCAATAAAAACATAACTTATTTAATTTCTTGCACTTCACTGGAAAATGCCAAATAGCTCTGCTCTGTGGCTTTAGTGCTGAATGTTTATTGTAAAAGAGAGTCTAATGCTAAGAATAGTCTTGGGAAAGCTGGGTCCACGGAAGATTTATTTGGGGATGGAAAGCTGAAGGTCAGCCTTGCTCCTAAACTCAACCTGGAATGTTCAATAAAATTGTATACTTGAATGCAGTTTTGTAAAAAAGGATTCCTCAGGATATTTGAAACCTAAAGGAAGTGGTTTGGTTGCAAATGGACCAGAAACAGGGACATTATATTCTTAGGCTAAAAACTTTGCATTTAAAAGAGAGACTGCACTTAAGAATAGAGTGAACTGCTCACATGCTTATTTAAGCTTGGACAGTTTTCAGAGACAAACTCCATTAAGAATTATTCTTTTCACATGACCGAATCGAAACATGTGTAATGTCAATGTAAAACCAATCACAGCTGTGAACTGCATGAAGTGTATTGTGAAATGAACACAAGATTAAGCTTTGTCAGGTTAATGTAGCATGCTAAGGACTCTAGAAAAAATAAACTAAGGAGATGATCTTGGTTTATGTCATTTCTACTTGTGGATAGAGGATCTCTAAAAATAGAAAGTTGACATAAAAGCTACTTAGTAGTGCACGGGCCAGGAATCGAGGTCTGAGTTAAATGGGACATTCATTGGGAAATGTGAGTGGGAAAGTTCTGGGGCTGCATTCAGAAGGAGAATTTATTGTTCAAGAATAGAGTTAACTCAATCCCTCCATCCATTCCTTCATTTCTTCATCAGATACTTACTGAATGCCTACTGTGTATAAGAGAATGCCATTTGTGTATTATTGTCCAAGTTACTGGCCTGTGAGTCCAAGATAAGCAGTGAGTGGACTGGAGAATCCCATCAAAGACAAAGTAAACAGGAAACACTTATAGCGAGGGGAGGAAGTAACGTGGTACCTGACACAGAGAAAGCACTCAGTCAATGAGAGCTGTCACTCCTGTTATTAAGTTGAGTAGCTGTGCGTTCAGGATGTGGAAGTGAATTCCCGCATTCTCACTTGGAGAAGATGCCTTTGCAGTTTGAGGGATGACCACACCAAAACCTTGAAAACCAGGGCTTTTCCCCTTCATTTTAGAAGCGTTTTTGGAGGTGCTGTATATGGCAAACTGGTGGCTCAGATATTTTTAAAAGTGCGTTTTCAAACTATGATCAATGGCGCCCACATCAACCACTTCTTACTGTTTCCGTTCTTCAAAGTGTTTGAAAGGAAAGATGACTGCTGAGTCAGACTGCTTAGGTCGGAATGTGGGAGGGACAGTAAATAAGCAAATAAATAAAAGCCTCTGCATGACAAGGATGCAGGGCAAGGATGAGTCTTGAAAGGCCCTTCTGTCTGGGAGGGAGAAGGGCTGATCATCTTGGCCTGAGATGCTCCTTCAGCTGGGGACAGGCGCTGACATCAGTTGCCGCCCCCACCCTTCAATGGGTCCCAGGAGAAAAAGAGATCTTTAAAACAAAAGAACCATCGCATTTTTATTTCTATAGGTACTTTTGGAATGAGAAATCTTTGAGGGAAAAGAATTCCTTATTTTAGTTGGACTACTGTGTATTTAATTGACATAGTTACATATCAGAGTGTTTAAAGGTAAACACAGTTTGTTAGGATTATATTTCAACATTAGATTTTACATAAAAGAAGAAAGGGAGGGAGGGGAGAAGAGACTAAGTTGACCTCTGATTCTAAAGACACATGTCCAGGACTTTTTTGTGGTAGTGATGGGCTAATGTCTGGCCCTACCTATGACAAATGTATTTTCAAAGATATTATATCTCAAAAGTTTACCTATGTTATTTAACAAACAACACTGATAACAAGTCCTATGTGAGCCAATGGTGCTACAAAGTCTGTCTTTTTGTGTGTGTGTGTGGGGAAGATTGACCCTGAGCTAACATCTGTTGCCAATCTTCCTCTTTTTGCTGGAGGAAGGTTGTCACTGAGCTAACATCTGTGCCAATCTTCCTCTGTTATGTGGGATGCCAAGCATGGCTTGACTGAGTGGTACTAGTTCCGCACCCAGGATCCAAACCTGCGAGCCCCGGGGCCTCCAAAGTGCAGTGCACGAACTTAACCGCTACACCACCGGGTTGGCCTCCAAACTCTGTCTTCGGCTGTTACTTCTTCGGGTTGAATGACCCGAAGGAGCAAAACTCAGCTTAAGATACAGTGTCCTTACAGCTTGATTTCACCCACAGATCATCAGAGTCGTTGAGTTCTTTTTACAGTGGCCAGAAAAATGGAATTATCTGTAAGACAGCTTATTCATGGGCTAGTGCAGGTATGTTTGATTCGCAATATCATCTTCTGCAGCAAAAAACGTCATCTTAGGTGGGATGCTGGTGGTCGGGTTAGAAGGGAGAAATTGGTTGTCGAGATCCTGTGTCCCGCTTCCAGCTGTCAATTTTGCTTCCTCTGCAGTCCTGTCCACTGAGCCCCCTCAGTTAAAGTGACAAAACCTCTAAGATTCTGGCTCACCTCTTGAAGACCATCCTACTATGGCTTGTAGAGTTCAAGGGAAATGAACACTCATCTGCCCATGGCTGCTTGGTTACTCTTTCACATAAAACTCAACATCTGGATGAAAAGAGAAAAACAAAATGGCTCCTTCTAGTTAAATCTCAGCTGTCACACAGACAACATATCTGGATGCTCAGCTGTATAACTGCAGTTGAGTCAAGCCAGCCTGGTAGAGAGTTAATTCCCATTACACCACAGTGCGTGTAGCCCCTTGTAGTGAGGCCCTGCCCACTGCTAGTCTTGGAGGAAATGCTTCATTCATCTAAGATGTGAGTGAGGGTGGGTTAGTCATGTTTTCTACAGCAGTTTGTCTCTAAGTGTGGTCCAGGCCCCCAGTGCTTAATTTTGGTCAAGTTCAGAATCCCTCGTAGCCTGAGCACCTACATTTTTACCATCCTCTCCAGGTCATTCTTAAACTCACTAAGATTTGAGAAGTACCTCACTCTGCATCACATCCTCAGGTTTTCTTCTTAGATGTATGCCAAGTAAAAGAGCTGAGGGATAAAAACTCTAAGGCTGGAGATTTCTAAATTCTCCCTCCACTGGCATCTACTTTTCTGTGGCAAGAGTAAAATTCAACATGCAAGCAGTCTTAGTGCACGCCCTAGCTTTAGTTCAAATAACTTCGGCATCAATGTTAGTGACTAGATTGAGGACACATTTGGGATCAGAAATGCCTGTTTCTGGAAACTTCTGGTTGAGAAAGGACCAGATATTAGCATACATGTGCCACCCTTTCCTGTAAGGGGAGTGCACCTAAAGGTCCTCAGGTTTTTTAGTGTGCTGATCCTTCAGTTCTTGCAGGATCCCCAGGTTACTAGAGACACCTGGAAATAGGTTTTTCCCAGGAACTTGGAGTTTTAAGAAATATCAACAATCTTTTTTCCCCCTCAGCTTTATTGAGATATAATTGACATATAACTGTGCAAATTTAAGGTGTACAGTGTGATCATTTGTATACATATATATTGTGAAATTATGACCACCATAAGGTCAGTTACACCCATCACCTCACATAATTACCTTTTGTGTGTGTGTGTGTGGTGAGAACATTTAAGATCCGCTCCCTTAGCAGCTTTCAAGTGTACGACACAGTATTGTTAACTAGAGTCACCATGTGTATATTAGATCCAAGAACTTACACATCTTATAACTGAAAGTTTGTTCCCTTTGACAAATATCTCCCCACCCCCTCCCCCAACCCCTGGAAACCACCATTCTAGTTACTGTTTTTATGAGTTTGGCTGTTTTAGAGTCCACGTGTAAGTGACATCATATAGTATTTGTCTTTTTGTGACTGGCTTATTTCACTAGTATATAACGTTTTCTTTATCTATTCATCCATCAATGGACACTTAGTTGTTTCCATGTCTTGGCTACTGTGAATTACGCTGCAATGAACATGGGGATTCAGATATCTCTTTGAGATAGTAATTTTTTTTTTTTTGGATAAATACCCAAGAGCGGGATTGCTTGATCACATGATAGTTCTATTTTTAATTTCTTGAGGAGCCTCCACACTGTTTTCCAAAGTGGCTGCACCAGTTTACATTCTCACCAACAGTGCACCAGGGGTCCCTTCTCTGCACATCCTTGCCAGCACTTGTTATCTCTTGTCATTTTTTTTTTTTTTTGAGGAAGATTAGCCCTGAGCTAACTGCTGCCAATCTTCCTCTTTTTGCTGAGGAAGACTGGCCCTGAGGTAACATCCATGCCCATCTTCCTCTACTTTATATGTGGGACGCCTACCACAGCATGGCGTGCCAAGCGATGCCATGTCTGCACCCGGGATCCGAACCGGCGAACTCCAGGCCACTGAAGCAGAACGTGCGCACTTAACCGCTGTGCCACCGGGCCGGCCCCCTCGCTTGTCTTTTTGATAATAGCCATTCCGACAGGTGTGAGGTGATATCTCATTGTGAAATATTGACTCTCTTAATGATGGGAAAAACAAAAGTAGTTTCACACAAGGTTGAGAAGCAAGGCGTTTGTTGGCCAGGTACACAGCTGTGGTTGAAACTAACAGTAGAGCGACCTGGAGAGGCAACAGGTGCCAGGGAAAAGGGACTGTGATTCTGGACCTGTGGTCCAGGCTCTTATGGTTAATTGGCAGGCTTGGAAGAGCCTGGAACATTTACAATTTATAAAAAGAACTCGGAGCAGAGGAAGGGGTATACAGTGTGGCAATCACATATTATGGTGCTTGCTCTTCAGGGACTCATCTGCCAAGGTCCCCAGGTTGCCCTGTGGCTTAGACGGGCGGGAGGTGCTGGGAGCGGGGGGTGTCTTGGGAACATTTGTTGGGTGCCCAGAAAACAGGCGCTGACTGCATTTGAACTGACATATTTGAAAAATGAACTTGATTTCACTGCATATTGTTTCAGTGATTCATTCTTTATATGTGCATTTACTCAGCAGAAGTGAGTCGAAAAGAAGATGGATGCTGAATTTATATGTTAATTTTAATATTGAAGCTATCCTGTATTTGAAGAGTAAGATCAATGCTTCAATTTCATTTCTTAGGTGGTACTGAACGTTGTCATTATGGGGAAAAAAAAATCATTTCCCAATGCATCCTCCCCAAACTCCAATCTTAGAGGACAGAGCAGCCTCGGAAGAGGCAATCTTGCCTTTGCTGATGGTCTGTTCAGCAGAGTGCTTCAGTGTCCCCACAGTATCATTTCCTGTTTCAGTGTGAAGGGTAAATAGCAAGGGTAGGGTTTTTCCTTAAATCACAACGGAGCTTATTTACTAATTGGATGCCGAGAGTTTCCAGGGTTGTTAGACCGTGTCAAGAGTTTCCTGTATCCCACGGGCAAGGCTACTGGACTTACCCAAAAGTAAACTTAGCAACTGTTCCGAAAAATGATTCCTGCAGAAGCCTTGAGTCCCTGCTTCGTGGCTTTAGACCACGCCCTCACACTTACACTGTGATTTAAATGAAAGATTCCAAAGGTCTGTGGAAGGTTCTTTGGGGGAAAGAAGGAATCTCTGTCTCCCAGCCAAACATAGTAGAACCGGATGAGTGATGGCTTCTGTGGAGGGAGGGCAGGTGAGTTTGACGTGTGATGGTTCCTGTTTGGACCCAAGGCTGCCACGGCCGATACAAGTGGGCTGTGTTTCCACCAGTAGACCACTGGCTCCCCATGCAGGCCCTGGCCCTCCTCATTGGCTTCTACCTTCAGGGGGCCCTGGTGACATTGGCGCTGTGGGTGGTGGTGCATTTTGTGAATTGCACCAACGGGCTCAGCTAAGAGCACAAGTGGGGGCTCAGATCCAGAATGAGTGGTCTTTTCTAATTTGCCAGACAAGGAAGGGTGCATTTTGGGAGATGCCTTTTTCCACTTTGCACAAAGGTATAGTAAAGTATAGCAGGGACCCTGGAAAAAGATAGGGAGAAGAAAAAAGAGTGAATGAGTTGCAAGAGAACAGCTTGAACATTGAAGGAATTAGTGATCAAAGCTATTGATCAGTCTTTACCACCCCGTCTCCCTTGGCTGCCCCTTTGAGAAACTAGAAAGTAGTTTCAGTTCAGAGTTTCAAAAAATCTCACTCACGGGCGTTGAGATAGAAACTCGTGGAGGTGTGGGAGGACTCGCCTTTATTGAGCACTACTACTTGCATTTGCTATCTCAGGCCTCCATTCCTACGTCAGTGTGTCTCTCAGGATAGTCTCTGCTCTAGAAACAGCTCAGGCCACCAGCAACCAGGCAGACAGATAGCATCTGGGGTTGCCTGAGTAGACAGAGTGTATGGAAAACAAAGCTGATGGATGAGTGAAAATGCCTGCAGCCAACACAGATGCCTGCAGTTTCCTATCTCCAAGAGCTCTGGACCAGCCCATCTGCATATCTCCAATACAGTAATATCTGGGACTTTCTGCAGACCCCGAATCTTCAAGAAACATTATGTCTAATGTGGTTGAGTATTAAAGATATTTTATCACAGGCAGAGTTTTGAAAATTGCAATTGAGCATGATGCATACATAACTCCCGATTAAATGGAATATTGATTTGCCAAAGTACCCTTTGTGTATCTGTCAGAAACATATTCTATATGTCCATGTATTCCCATAGACAAAATCTTGTTTATCCAACACAGATGTATTCAAACTAGCAGTTCAAAGCACTTGTTAGATGTTATTATTTAAAAATATCTGTCTAAGTCCAATGCAAATGCAAATTAATTCATTAAAACCAATGCTACCCAGAATCCAGCATTTTCCAAAAATGGTTTGGAGTTATGTGTGACTCAGGAGCAGTCATTTATAAAGCACTTAGTCTGTGCTGGCCGATGTTCTCAGTGATGAACATCTATGAACTTATTTCATCTCCCAACAACCACATGAGGTCGGGAGTATTACTATTTCCCTTTGTTGGATGAGGAAACAAAGAAGTAACCTGCCCAAGGCAAGTTGGGGTTTCAGGCTCAGGGGTTTGGATCCCTTCTGCGGGCTTAGAGCTCACAGGGTTTTTTGGAGCTCCTGTGCCTTTTTAGCTCAGTCCCCTGGTTTTCTCTTGGATCCCAAGACGGCTCCATCAGAGGTGGGAAACGCCGCTGTGGCTGCAGAATGCTGGGCATTCAAGCAACCAGAACCCTCGCTGTGTTCCTTTTCCATCGGCGAGCCAGTCAAGTACAGCTGGACGGATTGATGATGACGATGAGCCGCCTACATCAATGGATGTTCTTCCTGGCTCTGCTGCCCCCTGGAGGTCCGCGGGGGTAAAATGGATGACATCAGCATTTTCCCTCTGCTCCTTGGTCATAATTAATCCCTTGGCCAAACAAGAAAGGTGTGAGGCTATTTCAAAGGCATCTTTGCTGTGTTCTATTTCACTCAAGTTCTAGGATCTCTCTTCCGGGACAGCTGTGATTACGGACCAAAGCAGTCACACACCCCGAGACACTGGACCTGCAGGAGATTCCTGAGAAGCCCCCACCTATTGACGAGTGAACTCATCCCGGAGCGATTTTCTCTCCCGCTGGTAGCTGGCCTGTTTACCACAGAGATTCCGGAAGCACGGATCTCCAGTAAACTGACAGGAAAATGGCACCTGGATTAAATTCAAATATGTATTCTCTAAAGCCACCAGGAAATTTTAAGTCACCTTATTAAAGCTGCTAGACAAATAATATAAAATCAGGAAGGTCATTTAATAAGTTTCTCAAAGTGTTGTCTATGAATTCCTGCATCGGGCATGTCCTGAGACGTCTGTTAACAGTCTAGATCCCTGATTTCTCCCAAACCTTGACAGTCGGAACCTCTGGGAGCAGACAGACCCCTCCCCCAATCCACAGTGGCAATGAGAACTGCTGAAACCCTCTCCTGTCTGCAGAACAGCCTTCCAGAGCACACTCCAGCCCTGCAGAGAGGGAGGAAAAGACACATCTACTCATAATCTTTGAGGCTAGATTGCTCATCTTTAAATTACCCACCCAGGTGAAGAAAACACTCTCTTGGGGTAAATGCACAAATGAATTTGTCCAATCACTGGGGGCCAGGGGAGGATATTAACATCAGAGTTTGCAAGTAACTAGTAACATTAAGTGAATCACCCCCCACAGGGCTTGGAGTGAGGGGACAATTATTTACCCTTGACAGTTGCAGATTGATTTGCTCAATTACAAGAAAAATTACTCCGGGAGAATTTTCTTCTCTCTAAACTTGGAGTTAGATCCAGTCTGTAAGGGTTTTGAAATGTAGGTGGAGGACCAGGTTGCCTTACAGGGGGACTCCTTGTGAGGCGGGAGGAAGAAGAGGGGAAAGGAGGCGGTGAAGATAGAGATTGTCCCTGGGGCAGAGTGGAGCTTCCACCACGGTTAGCTGTGCAGTTCAGACCCGGCTCGGTTGTGAGAGGTCTACGGTCTGTGCCAGAGTTTGAGGTGGTAGCGGTAGCGTCTGGGACCTCTGCTCAGCTTCCTGGCCGACAAGAATATCCACCACAGCTCCAGGAGCAGGCAATGAAGGGGCTCAGAACATGCCACCCCAGAATATGCCACTTTGGCATAAGGATTATTTTGAGCTGAAGGCAACTGAGAATCAGCAGATGCAGGAAGAGTTCTCTGCCACGCTACATCCGCATCAAAGCAGGGCATTGGTTTCCCTTTGAAGAAGGTGCCTGCTCTGTTCTGGGGAGAGAAGAGCGACTCTTCTCATTGAAGATGGGGAGTCAACACTAAGATGAGTTTGCATACACAGACCTTACTAAAATAGCCCTTATTTTCCCTTAGTTCCCCGAATATATTTCCTAGTCACTTCCCCACAATTTATCACCTTTGAAGCTAAAACCTTCTTTCCTTTGTTAAAAAAAATGCAAAAGCCCCTACATCTAACCACTTCTTTGAGTTTCACTTCTTTTCTGTGAACCCACATGTATGTAAATATTAATAAAAATTGGGTGCCTTTTCTCCTGTTAATCTATCTTTTGTCAGTTTAATTTGCAGGTCCCCAGTCACTTAACATAAGAGCATAGAGGAAAAGTTTTTCCTTCCTGACGATGGACAATGTCAGATGGTAAAGTCCACTGGAAGGAGGAGAGGATTGTGGTTTCTGAGCTGGCCTCCTTCTCTCAGGGAGTGGGAGGAGCAGATCTGGAGCAACCCCAGCAGAGCTCCACAGCGCCACGGGGCCCCACCAGGACCCAAGGGCATGAGGAGTGTTTGGAGGGCTGTGGGCCTGGCCCCCAGGGCATTGAAGGGCTGGGGAGAGTCACATGTACTCCCACTGTGGCCTGAAGACCTACCTGGAGGGAAACCAGCTTGCTTAGGGGGCCTGAGCAGATAGCCAATTCCAGTGGTCCAGGGCCCCACTTGCCCACGAGCATCTCTCTCTGTGGGTGGGATCAAGTTCACTCCTTCCTGTACTGACCCAGGCGGTCATTCACACTACAGAGCTTTGGTGACTTGCTCTAAGCCTAGTTGGCCCCAAACCCCTTTGTTTTCTAGATTTCCTGGCCAATCGAGGTAAAAGAAAGAAGAGCTCACTAATAAGCTGCCTCGGTCAGCAGCCAAATACAATACACCAGGTAAACTTGAATTTCAGATAAACAGTGAATAATTTTTTAGTATAAGTATGTCCCAGGCAATATTTGTACCAGCATCTGTGTATATGTATGCATACATGCATCAGTATTTGTAGAGTATAAGGTTGTCCTGGGCAATATTATATAAGTAATGTTTGTGCAGTCATGCGTCGCTTCACGATGGGGCTACATTCTCAGAAATGCAGGGAATATGTTCAGAGAAATGCATCATTGGACGATTTCATCGTTGTGCAATCATGGAGTGTTCTTATACAAACCCAGATGGTATAGCCTACCACACACCTAGGCCATATGGTACTAATCTAATGGGACCACCATCATAAATGAGGTCCATTATTGACTGAAACATCATTATATGTAACTATCCATGCTTATACTAAACAATTACTCATTGTTCATCGGAACACCTATTTAACCGGATGTCCTCTGTTTTTATTTGCTAAATCTGGCAACCCTACCAGGAACACAGTGCTTTTGTGGCCTGACTGTGGCCATGGCCGAGGTCGTATCCTTGCAGTCAAGGAAGCAGGAGAGCCGAAGGCCTAACCAGCTGGGCTGGAGGGCTCGTCCAGCCCTCAGATGTATTTTGTTTGACCCATATGGAATTTTTATTTTCATTTAAAAATAGGGAGCGCTCACAAATATGCTGGGTATTTGGGCTTTTCTGGAAAAAGTGGGAGATCTGGCAATATTGCCTGGAAACAAATCAGTTGGTGCCTGCTGTGGTCTCGCGCATTTGCTCCTGGTTCCTGTGGCTGAATTGGGGATCGACTCATCGGAAACACACAGTTTCCTAAATCTCGCCCTGGGGCAGGGAGGAATTTTCTTTGGTCCTGAAAGCCCTGAGTGACTCTTGGCCCTGATCAGGTTGATGTAAGGCGTGGGGGCTCTTTGTCTCTCACCCCCCACTTCTGACCTGGTAACTTGCTCCTCCGAAGGGCCCAGACGTGACATGGGCAAGTCCCTAACCCTCCCTCTGCGTCTCCATTTTCATCTCTAAACTGCGGGGGAGGCGAATGCATGTTTCCCAACATTTTCTTTGTCCCCAAAGTCCTGTTTTATCAACCTCGTGCCGCTGTGGACCCAATGTTTTGAAAGATCTTGTTTACCTGAGAAAATGACATATACTACAAACAGCCTGTGAATTCTGGCCAGCCTGAGAGCTCACTGGTGTCACCACACCTCATTGATCAAATTCCCTCTAAAAGCAAAAACATTTTGTAAGCTCGTGTAACCTTGCTGAAAACACATTCAGGTCCCCCATGGCTGCCTTTGGAGCCACTAGCGGGTGGGGGTCTTATCCGTCAGGTTAGTCTAGGCTAAGCTGTGGTGACAAACAAACTCCAGAGTTTCAGTGGCTTAACACAGAAACGTTAAAGCCCATGCAAAATGTAGCTCTGTAAGGGGTGACCCAAGGAGCCAGTTTCCTTCTCTCCTGTGGCTCCGCCATCGCACCCTGTGGCTTTTGTGGCAGGGGACAGATTGCCAAAGGGCTTTCGATGCCCCCTCCTCTGCTCACATTTCACTGGCTGGATGCAGTCTCATGGCCTCCATTAAGAGCAAGGGCTGCACATTTTTCTGTATGCCCGGGAAGGAGCAGAGAAATGTATCTATGAGCACTAAAAGGGGCTACCCCAGGGCACGGGATGGCCTATGGGACCCCTTTCAGCTCCAAGATCCTGCATCCTGTCCTTTGGGGTGGTCATATGGTGCGGTTTGTAGATGTACCGGCTCGCCCTTTGCAAGGACTGATAGCGTCCAGCAGAACAGATGCCCCGGGTATTCTGATCTTTAAGCATTCCCAGGCCCCGTCTTTCCTTCCTGACACTGAGAGCTCCCCTTTATTTTAATTCTCACTAGATGTGTGCATTGACTCATTGATCTTCCCAGCAGCCTACCCGGGAGATACTGTTTTTTCCTGATAACTATTTTATTTTTTTACAGGTACATGTTTTATAGATTTACAAAAACAGGCGCTGTCTGTATTTGAACTGACATGTTTGTAAAATGACCTTGATGCCACTGCATACTGTTCCAGCGATTCATTCTTTCCGTGTGCATGTACCCAGCGGAGGTTGCTTCCTCAGGGTCACACAGCTGGGTGGCGGGGACTGGTCTTCCTCTCCTGAGGGCGGCATTACAGAGCCCCGCTCTTGATGGCTCTGCCATTGCTGACCTGAGGAGCACTGGGCTTTGGGGCTTTGACGGCTCCAGCAGGCTCCCAGAGTCCACTGCTCAGGATTTCAGAGACCCTCTCATCTGGAGACTCCAGCCTGAGTGTAAGACGACACCAGCGTTAGTTTGACCAGCTATAATGACTTGGCTTTAGTTTGACTTCAAATGGATTATAGTTTCCCCCTCCAGGGAGCTTGAACTATGTTTTGTTCTTTTTGCTGCATAGTAGCCCACATTCCAGCAAGCACATTTTCCAGCTCTCTGCCCCAGCCCAGCCCTGAATCCAGACAACAACTCTTTCCCTTTAAACTCCATTTGCAAGTCAACGGACTCTGTTTTTGGTTGTTAGAAAATTATTTTTATCTTTACTTTTGGAACAGTCCGTACATTTACAGAGTTCAAAAGTCAGGAGAAAAACCCCTCTCCTGCCAGCTACCTGAAGTCAACCAGTGTTACTAACGTGTCGGGCATCTTTCCAGAAATATTCTGTGGATACGCAAGCAGAGGTATTCTTTTTTGCCTTTTCTACACAAATGATTGTATACTGTATACACAGTTGCTTTATCTTGTTTTTCCCTCACTTTACACGTCTTGGAGATGGTCTGATATAATTATAGAAATGATTTCTTCATTTAAAAAAAGTTCCATAGTGTTCCATTGTGTGTGGCTGTTTCACAGTTTGTTTAGCAGTCTCCTGATAGGTATTTAAGTTTTCAGATCATCTACGATGACAAGCAATGTGGCAGTGAATAACCTTAGACAAATGTGGTTTGAGGTGGGAGCGAGTGCCAGTTGGATAACTTCGTACAAGAGGAATTCCTGCGCCAGAGGGCACAGAGACTGGAAGCTGATACCAGATGCTGCCAAACCGTCCCCCGTAGGATTGTCCCAGTTTACACTCCCACTAATAGAGGATGAGATTATCCATTTTCCTACATCTTCAGTGAACGTGTTTTCAATTGTTCTGATTTTCTACCACCTGCAAATCTCACTATGTTTTAATTTGCGTTCTCTTATTATGAGTGAGGGTAAGCATCTTCCATATGTTTTAGAGCCATCTTCATCACCGAGCATTTCTTTCTCGGAGTTCTGGAAGAACACTTGGCTTTGAACAGACCCCTGACCCAAGCTCAAAGCTGGCACAACCCGCTGCGGCCAGTCACCGAGATGCAGAGGTGACTGTCCTGGGTAGCAAGTTGCTCATAGTGCATTCCACTGGAAGTGCTTGGAGGCACCAAATCCAGTGCTAACTAGGCTGATGGCGCCATCTGTCCCTCTGAGATGGATAAGCAGTTTGATCCGGGGGACATTTGGGTCCTGGCTTAATACTGACGGAGCCCTAGTATCTGCTGTGGGTGTGTTCCTTCAAGGCAGAAAGTGATCTCATTGACCCACTGAGTTTCTTTTGTCCCCCCGAATATCATGGAAGTGGGCATGCCATTTTACTTTTTGGTTATTAGAAAACCCCTTTTTATTATGAAACAAAAAATACACATATAGAGAATAGCAGGGTGAGTCCCAATATACACATCACCAAGATGAAACCATTCTAAATATTATGCCACACTGGATTCATTGATCCCGTTTCCTCTTTCTTCCTTTTGATTCACATTTTAGGGCAAATATCTGCTTCAGTAAACCTCTCTGAAGAGGGGATGTATTCACACAGAACTGGAATGCTATGATAAGATCTGACAGGATGAGCAGTGAGTCCTTGGCGTCTTCGAATGCCGAGTCCCGGTAAAAAGTCCCCATTGTCTCAGGGCTCCGTCCCTCTCCCGTCAGTCGGTTTCATGCAGGGTTTACACAGTGCTTTGGTTCTGAGGATTCCTGAGCGTCCTCTGTCTCAGAGCAGACCCTCTCCCCTTGGTGAGGAAACTGAGTCCACTGCCATCCATTCGGCAGAATGCCATCCATTCTGAATTTGAATATTTGCTTCCTTGTGGAGTCATTTAATTTGTTCCTGTACCCCTTGTATTTCCTCTAGAGGAGAAGCTGGTTCTAGAAGCTTATTTGTTATGGGCTCAAACATTCGGGTGAGAGTTCACAGGACACACTGGGCACCTCCTACTGCATCGGTTTGGAAGGCACACAGTGGGTCTTTTGTCCCACTGTGCAAGATCAGGGAGGTCAAGTGATGCCAGCAGACCCCTCCACTGCAAATTTCCCCTTCAGTCCTTCCTCTTCAACTGTCCACATGATGGTCTCCTCCCCCGACTGTGTCGCCTGAGTCAGTTATTTCATTAGGGGTTGAAAAATGGAGATTTTCTAGTTCTGTCATTCCTTTTACATTTATTGGCTAGATTTTTTTCTTTTTAATATAAAGAAAACCAGAGGGGCCAGCCTGGTAGCTCAGTGGTTAAGTTTTCACGTTCCTCTTCGGTGGCCCGGGGCTCGCCAGTTCGGATCCCGAGTGTGGACATGGCACCTCTTGGCAAGCCATGCTGAGGCAGGCATCCCACATATGAAGTAGAGGAAGATGGGCACAGATGTTAGCTTAGGACCAGTCTTTCTCAGTAAAAAGAGGAGGATTGGCGGCAGGTGTTAGCTCAGGGCTAATCTTCCTCAAAGAAAAAAAATAAATAAAGAAAACCAGGGCCATTTGATCATCCTGGAATAGTTTATACCATTCTTAAAATGGCCAATGATTTCCTCAGGTTTCTTTGCTTCTTAATTAGTCTCTCCTTTACCCGTTGAGAAAAATATAAAAAGAGGACCATATTGTGTTCAGACCTTGGAACTAGCCTAGGAGAGAGCTTTCTTAGCTTTACTCATTATCATTGAATGTTCAGCACCAACGGTGTGTGTAATTTCATAATTACTAATTGGTTCTTTTTAACTGCTCGTCTTATCCTTTCTCCCTGCCTTTTGTCTTCTCCTCAGGGTCAGTATCCTTGAATAAGCAAAGTATTGAGATGTAAACAAGCATGTAGAGTGAAATAGCATGACTGAATAGTCTTTTAGATCCAAAACAAAACATCTCTTCTTTAGATAACATATTGTAGTGGCTATCAGTCATATACACTTTAGTGAGAATTAATGCAACCAGCTTGCTTTCCATTTCAGATCAGCTTATTGAGGAAAAAGAAATTTCTTTGAGAGTCAGTGGGGAGAAACTGGCCTGGGAAGGAAGCAGTGAACAGAGAGAGTTTAGTTCCTGTGTACAGGGCACTGCCTGGGTGGTTGTAAGAAGGCTGAGTTTTGGGTTAGTAAAGGCAGCTAAGGGCATTTCATGCTATAACGAAGTACTAGGAAGAAGAGAAAGAGATAAAGATGTTCCAGGAAACTTTTGCTACTCGAGAATGGGTTAGGTGCCCCTGTTATGGGCACCTAGAGTACCCATTCTTCCCTATCACAGTGTTTCATGTAAGATGTTTTTGCTGCAAGTCTCAGAATACCAGACTAAGAAAGTCCACTGTATGGACATGTGCATTTGTGAATGACTACTGATTGGGAGGTAGTAAGTGGTTAAGCTCACAGGATTTGGGGGCCGAGCAAACTGGGTTCAAGTCCTGGCTTCTTCATTTGGGCAAGCTGCTTTAATCTCTTCAGCTCTCAGTTTCCCCACCTGTAAAATGGGGATAATAATAAGGCCACAAGGGAATTATGAAGATTTAAGTGCAAAATGCACTTCAAGCTCCAAACCCATTTCCACTCACACAAGCCCTCAATACAAAGCAACTTTGAAAAAGAATTTGAAAACAAACAATGTTGGAGTTTTTTCATTTCACAAAAGGATTCTACTAGTGTTTGTAGGAAAAGATTCCATTTTCACTAATCCGGGGGCCAGACAACTTCTCCAGGATCCTTCTGCCATATAAACAAGTTCCCTCGTCAGCCCCCAACAGCTGGATGCCCTTTAGACGTGGCTGGATTGTTCCAAATGTCAGAGGTAACTTGTCGGATGTAAAGCAGCTTCTAGCAGCCCTGCCTTTTCACTCCTATCATTTTCATTTCACCTGTCTAAGGATGATTGTTCCCCTGAAGGAGGGCTGGAACAAGATCCACACCGACCCTTACCAACGCCTTATGTTCCTCGAGGCAACGGCGACACCTTGTGGTGATATTGTGCTAACACAGTTCGGCAGTGGTGCTAGATTTTATATCCATTCTGATTTACCAAGACCGTTCCCAAGAATCCCTGTTTTTGTGACATCTTCTTGTCTTTACACTTAATAGAGCAAGTGCAGTCAGGTGCCCGGCCTCCTTCAGCTTCGGAGATGATGACACGTTACTCGCTATTTCTCTCTTTTTGGCACCGCCTCACTCCTGTGCCTCTCATCACGAGCATTGGTGCCACACGCACGATGCCATTCTATTTCTGTGGCCCTATTTATGCTTGGGAGAATTGAGGACAAATGCCAGGTACCCAGGTAAAAACAGTGTAAATCTATTCTTAGGATTTAAGGGGATGCATTTATCTTTTATGTGTCCTTCTCTGAACCATAAGAATTTGGGAATTTCCAGCACCACCACACACGTCTCAAGTACTTCCCAAAAAGCAGAGTCTACATACATGACTGTATCCTGCTTCAGGCAGGGCGTCTGCCACTCGGAGGGGATGGCACTGGCCACTGCATCCATCTGAGGGCATGAGAGACCAAGAATATCCAGGCAAGATTCTTAGCCAAGTTAGCTCTAGAACCTTGCTTCAAGGGTGGTCAAAGGACCAGGCATAGCAGCAGCATCACTGGGAGCTGGTTAGAAATGTACACCCTTGAGCCACACCCTGGACCTTCTGATTCAGAATCTGAATTTTAACTAGACCCTCAGTGATTGGTATGCACATTAAAATTTGAAAAGCACTGTGCTATAGCTGCGGTTCTCAACTTTCAGGGAACATCAGAGTAACACCGGGAGCTTTTAAATATTTTGATACCTAGGCATCATACCAAACTGATTTCATTGGACAGTCTGGGAGAATAGGGCCATTCCTGGAGCTGGACTTCACCAAGCGATGGTTCAAGGAAGCTGGACCACAGACCCTTCCTCCTCGAAGACCTCACAAGAGGAACAAAAACAAGAGGTCCAAACCCAGCAAACATGCTCCAGTAGTAAACAAACTGAGAAAGAGGTACAAATTCTTCCAAGGAACTTCGAAACGTGGTGGCCTAGAAGATTCTGGTGTGGGATAGACAGCTGCCTACCTGCCTCAACCTGCCCACCAGAAGTTGTTTTAAGGAAAGAAGGCTTGTGACAAAATCCTGAGAATTCTCACTATTACCCACCAGTATAAAGAAAAACAAACAAGCCCTAAAGAGTAAATAGGCAGCCTAAAGGAAAAGTTAAAGGTGTGGTGAGTTCTTGAGACTTCAGCAAAGGCAAGAAAACCAACAGATCTGGTGTATTCCAGTGATCCATCAGAACCGGATGAATGTCCCCTGAGGGTGTCCTCTCATGGGAATAAGATTCATCTCCCTGTACAGGACATGTACAAAACCTTGTGTTGACCGGTGAGCCCAGAACCTTCAGCAAGGACCTACACAGCCCCTGTGAAGCTCTCTATGCCTTTAGGCTGGGAAAAGTGGGTAAAACACACTATGCAATCTTCCAATAGCAGCTTGGACTGCTATGATGACCAGGTGTCAGGCTGTCAAGGAAAATTCAGATCAAATAGATCACAGGTGTTATAAACATCATTGCCTACAGGGACCAGGCAGGTGCTGTAACTAAGTGCTGCTGGTTAGGCATGAGACAATAGGGAGTGGTGTGTCCATGGTAAGTAGAGAGCAAAAGCTTCATCTCCAGCAGTGGTTCTTAACGTGTGGTCCTCTGATTAGCAGCATCAGCATCAGCATCACCTGGGTACTTATTAGAAACGCGAATTTCTTAAAGAAACTCTGGAGGGTGGAGCCTAGGAAAAATTGTTTTAACAAGGCCTCCAGATGTTCCTGACGCTCACTAGAGTTTGAGAAGTGGCAATGTAAAAAGTCTCTAGCTGATTGTTGCCATCTAAGAATGCAGGTGCAGTATTGTCATGTCTTCTCATTTTTTTCAAGAGCTCTAATTCTGGAATTTTACGTGGAACCTCCCAATTTTTAAAGGTTGGTAACAAAGTTGCACTTTGTATAAAATACTATATGGACCAAACGAAATACATGTTTGTTTCATGAGGTGCAAGTTTGATGTAGACTGTCTGGATGGACTTGCCCCTGTTAAGCATGAAAAAGATGAAAAGAAATGACATGGCAAATGTATAAAATACTACAGAAAAGAAAAGGAACGAGAGAGGCAGAGCATGCAGATAGATGAACAACCCATTCTAGAAGAAAAAATACCCAAAAGCAAAGAGAATTCAAAAACGGGATGACAAAATGACATGAAAATGGATCCATTACAAATTAAAGAGCCTTGAGACATATCCTTGGTTTTAAACTGTCAACGGATCAACAACACTGGAATTCGGTGGACACGTTTTTTACAAGCCAACCAATCAGTGCCAGCGCCTCACTTCTGAAAGTCAGCCAATCAGGGAGGGACTCACTCCAATAAACCCGCCTCTGAGTGCCAACCAATCAACAATAGTCTCGTTCGATGACGTTATCCACTTACACCGCCCCCACCCCCCCCCCCCCCAAGCTCCACCTCTCTCCAAACCCTATGTGAGATGATAGGCTGATCTGCTGGGAGAGATTCTAATAAAGCAGTAACTCCAGGTTTGTCTTTTTATTTTAGATGTTGAATGGTGGTCTCATCCTTTGACAAATTCAGGAACGAAAAAGTTGAAGTGAAATGAAGAGATGGGTGGTGAGAAGTGAAAAATACAAACCAGAACTAAGAAGAAAACAGCCATGAGGTTGTGGTTATCGAATAGGATGCAAAAGTTAAAGACGATATAGTAAAATAAAAATAGCAACAGCAACAAAAACAGAAGGTTGGGGGAGGAAGGTGGAAGGAGGTTTAAGACGTTTAATTTCCTGGATTTTTTTACCTGGCATCATTTAGCAATCTCTAAAATTCAAGCAAGGTGTGAAAAAATGATTCTAAGGTATTAATACTTGTCCCCACGTCCTAAATTACTTTTGTTATAATTTAAATATGTATCAATATGACTAGATATTATCTTCCTATCCTCATAGTAAATACAAACAAAACCAGTAAAATTCCGATTAGCAACAACAACCTAAAAATAGATTTTGAGTATAAATACACACAAAAAAGAGCACAAATCGCTGAATAGCAAAATGAGTTTTCACAAGATGAACACACCCACGCAGTCAGCACCTGGGCCGAGACTTAAAGCCTTGCTGGGACCTCAGAGGCACCTCCTGTTTCTCCTTCCAGTCATCAGCTCCTCCAACAAAGGCAACCCCAAGTCTGGTTTCTGATGCTAGATTCCATTTGCCTTTTTGAACTTTATAAAAATGGAATCATACAGTTTGCCCTCTTTTGTGATTGGCTCCTTTCACTCAACCTTACCTCCGTGGCAGTCATCTATATCCTTGCATGCGGTTGTAGTTTATTTTCATTTTTGTATAGTATTCTGTTGAATGCATATACCGTGCTTTATCTGTTCTACCAGGAATGGACGTTTGCGCTATTTCTGGGTTTTGGCTACTACGAATGGAGCTTCTGTGAAGTTCTTGCGTATGTGTTTTGGAGAGCATATGTACATATGTCTGTTATGTATATTCGTTGAAGTGGAGTTGCTCAGGCAGAGTATACGTATGTTCAGTTTGAGAAGATGCTGCCAAACAGTTATCCAAAGGGGTTGTAGCAGCTTATGCTGCCACCGGTGGTGCATGAAAGTTGCAGATGTTCCATATCTTTGCCAACAGTTGGTACTGTCAGTCTTTTTAATTTTAGCCATCCTGGTGGGTGTTCAGTGATGATCTCACTGCAATTTTATGTGCATTTCCCTGGCAACCAATGATGTTGAGCACATTTTCATATGTTTTTATTTTTAAAATTTTTATTTATTTTTATTGAGATATAATTGACATATAACATTATATTAGTTTCAGGTGTACAACATAATGATTTGATATACATTTATATTGTGAAATGATCACCTCAGTATGTCTAGTTGACATCTGTCACCACACATAGTTACACATTTCTTTTTCTTGTGATGAAAAGTTTTAAGATCTGCTTCTTAGCTTAGCTCTCATATATCTACCAACCATTTGGGTATTCTCTTTTATGTAGTGTCTATTCACATTTTTCCCATTAAAAATTAGTTTATATGTCTTTTTCTTATTAATTTGTAGCAGTTTTGTATATTGTGAATTCAAGTCTATTATTGGACGTACTGATAACAGAAGTTCTTAGTTTTAATGAAATCCAGGGTCATCGAGGTATTCTCCTATGTTTTCATCTAGGAGCTTTATTGCTTTACATTTCATGTTTAGATTTGCAATCCATCTGGAACTGATTTTTGTGTATGGGCTGAGGTAGGGGTCAAGATTAATTCTTCTTCCCCATATAGATTTGAAGTTGACCCAGCACCACCAATGAAAAGACTGTCTTTCCTCCACTGCATTGCAATTCCATCATAAATCAAGCGACTATAGGCAGGTTTGTTTCAGGACTATTTTTGGGTTCATTGGTCAATCTGTCTATCCCTCTGCCAATATTACATCACCTTAATTACTATAGCTGTATAGTCAGTCATGATATCCTGCCATATAAGTTCCTTGGTTTGGTTCTTTAAGATTTTATTGACTTTTCCTGGTCATTTGCATTTCCATATAAATTTTAGGTTTAGATTGTCAACTTATTCAGGGGAAAAAAATGCCGGTTGGGGTCTTGATTGGGAATAAATTGAATCTATAGATCAAGTTGAGTCTTCCAACCCAGGCTGTGTCCCTCCATTTGCTTAATTCTTCTCTAGTTACACTCAATAATATTTTGTAGTTTTCTACATAGAGGTCTTGCATATCTTTTGATGGATTTATTTCCAGACATTTGATTTTTTGATGCTATTGTGAATGGTACAGTTATAAATATTTCATTTAGAAATGTTTTCTTACAGATATATGGAAATACGGTTGTTTTTTGTACCTTGGCCTTTTATCCAAGTATGTTGCTAAATTCACTTATTCAGTCTAATAGTTGATGTGTTGATTCTTCTGCTTTTTTCACTTCCACGGTCATGTCTTCTGATTCTGGGAGGCAGATGGACTAGGAGTGGATTACTTTATTCAATCTGGATTGGGGCTAATTAGAAGCTCGCTTTCTGTATGTGTGAGAACTGGCTTATTTCCATTGTCCTTAGTCTTGAAGTAGAGGCTGTCAGGGATCTTAACAGGAAACCTGGGGTGTTTCACAGGCCTTTCCTCCTAAACTCCAATCTTGTCTCCCCAGCTCTAAAAACTCTGCTTAGCTTCTCAGCCTCTTGGTCACCAATTACGTATTGGAAAATGCCTGAGGGGAGGAGTGGGGCTGAATGTCAGGCTCACCTCTCCATGCCTTTCCTCTTTCTGGGATCTTGGCTCCAAAAATCTCCACTTCCTTTCCATTATTATCATTATTATTATTACTTTAAAGATTTTATTTTTCCTTTTTCTCCCCCCGGTACATGGTTGTATATTTTTAGTTGTGGGTCCTTCTAGTTGTGGCATGTGGGATGCTGCCTCAGCATGGCTTGCATATGTCTTTCGGAGAGTATGATGAGTGGTGCCATGTCCGTGCCCAGGATCCGAACCAGCGAAACCCTGGGCTGCTGAAGCAGAGCGCACCAACTTAACCACTTGGCCACAGGGCCAGCCCCTCCATTATTATTTTTAAGATTATAGCCATCTTAATGGATGTGAAGCGTTATCTCATTGTGACTTTGATTTTCATTTATTTAACGGCTAATGGTGAGCATCTTTTCATATGCTTTTTGGCCATTTGTATTTCTTCTTTGGAGAAATGTCTATTCAGATCCTTGTCTAGTTTAAAACTGTGTTGTCTTTTTATTATTGAATTGTAAGAGTTCTTTATATATTCTGGAAACTAGTCTCTTATCAGGTATACAATTTGCATATATCTTCTTCCATTCTGAGGGCTGTCTTTTCACTTTCTTCATGATACTGTTTGCAGCACGAAAGTTTTTAGTTTTGATGAAATCCAGTTTATTTATTTGTCCTTTTGCTGCCTGGGCTTTTGGTGTTGTATCTAAGGTTTTGCATGATGCAAGGTCACAAGGGTTTACTCCTACATTTTCTCCTGGGAGTTTTACAGTTTTAGCTCTTACATTTAAGTCTCTGATCCATTTTGAGTTAATTTTTGTGTGTGGGGTAAGGAAGGGGCCCACCTTCATTCTTTGGCATTCGGATATCTCCTTGTCCCAGCACTGTTTGTCTTACCTCTTTTAAATGGTCCCTTCCTCACATTCTCTTCAATGACCCCAGGGCCCTCAATCCTCCATGGCCTCATGCTTGCCCACAGTCTGCTGATTCCTGGGGCTTTTCTCCCCTGGTGCTAATGACTTTTACCCATTTCTTTCCTAGGACCAGGAGTACATCAGAGATTGCTTCCCTCAAGAACTTTGGTCCTGCTATCTTCATGACTTAGTACAGATTAGGGAGTATAAGAGTTTGCTGTAGAATATATGTAATTTTGTGGAAGGCTAGAGTGGCCACCACATGCAAAAGAGACCCATCCCACAGGCCCCCTAGTTTTCTGTGGTGGAGGAAAACACCGGGTGTGACAGTCAGAGACTGCTCTGCTCCCACACCTGCCCCGGTGCGCTTTCCCCTGAAGCTCTGGCACCCGAGCCCGTTCCCTCTTTGTGGGATCTGACAGGGTGCTGACTCTTCCCTGTATGGTCCTTAAAACTGAGTGACTTTTTCTTTCCCCAAAGGGAGCATCATAAATGCAACCAAATTCCTCAAGATGTCCTGGGTGTCTGATGCTCATCCCCTAGAAGGCCTGCTTTTGAATATTCTTTAGAACTTTCCAGGTAACTTTGAGCATGCCACTTCTATTTCTCCTTCTGGAAAGTGGGTTTGTGGTCTCTGTCTTTAAGCATAAAGACAAAAATTCTGCTAGCCTCCTGAAATTTGGGATAGAATCCTTAAATCTGGACACTGTTCATAAAGTGTATAGAGATATCTGCATGACAGCCTGATGAACACGAAGAACTGTGTTCCTACAGTTTCTTTCCTGGCCCCATGTTCAACAGTCAGTTACAGTTGTAAATGGCTTTTCCTCTGGAAGAGTCACAGAAATTCTTGGCGGTTGAGAAGGACCTCGTCCACCTTCCTACTGCATTCTCCCTGAGTTAAAAGAGCAGAAAGCAGAATCAGCTCTAAAGGGAGTGTTCAGCCACCAGAGGGAAGAGTTTCCGGGCAAGGGTCTTTGCTATTCTGAGGGCCCAGGGCTGCAGCAGGCCCGGGCGCTGAGCACTGGGGCCTCTGTCCAGAATATGGAAGGAAAAATAATAAGAAATTTAGGTAAATCCTGTGTGACAAGTTCGAAAAATGTGGATGAACTGCACCTTTCATTGAATTATTCTGTATCTAGCACTTTACTTTGTCTTGAACGGCTGGTGAAGTTTCATATTCATTGTTAGTGATTCAATGCCAAATATTTATTGTGTACCTACTGTGTGCCAGGCATGGTGCCTGAGATAGAAAGGAACAAAAGAGTCAGCTGCCATGGAGCTTGTAGGCCAGGGGGGAGATCTGGAAACATATGAATCTGGAAATAAATATAAATATAAATACAGATCAAGATGAACTATAAACTGATGACTGTCATGAACAAAAAAATTAAAGGGTGCAATAAGATACGATAGCAAAGAGCCTGATTAATTGGGAGAATGGTTTTCTGAGTGTGATGGTTATTGTTATGTGTCGACTTGACTGGGCTAAGGTGAGCTGCTAAAACATTATTTCTGGGTGTGTCTGTGAGGGTGTTCCTGGAAGAGACCAGCATTTGAATTGGTGAATTGAGTAAAGCAGAAGGACCTCCCCAGCATGGGGTGGGCATCACCCCATCCCTTGAGGGCCTGAATAGAACAAAAAGGCAGAGGAAAGCTGAATTCCAGCTCTCCCTGCTGGAGCTGAGGCATCCACCTTCTCCTGCCCTTGGACAGGGGCTTTGGGACTCAGGCTTACACCATCAGTCCCCCAGTCTCAGGCCTTCAGACTCAGACTGAATCACACCACCTGCTTTCCTGGGTCTCCAGCTTGCATATCGTGGGACTTCTCTGCCTCCATCATCCCGTGAGCCAATTCCTATAATAAATCTCCTCTTCTGCATATCTATGTGTACCCTATTGGTTCTCTTTCTCTGGAGAACTCTGATTAATGCATTGAGTGTGCAACAGACTTGAAGGAGGAACTGTGGGAGGGAGAAGTCTCTAGGAAGAGGGAACAGCAGGTGCTAAAGGCCTGGGGTCAGAATGAGCTTGATACATTTGAGGAATTGAAGACGCTGGTGTGCCTGGTTGAACATGCAGAGAGCAATGAGATATGACTAAAAGGCTTAGCAGGATGTGGTAAATGTTTTGACTTTCTATCTTAAGTGCAGTAGGAAGCCATTCTAGGGTTTTCAACTGGGGGACGGTATGATCAGATTTTGTATGCACATCTGGAGTGTCTCCACGAGGACAGTAAACTCTTAAACGCAGGGCCAGGGTGGTACGTTTCTTTAGATACTTCGCCGAGCCAGCACTGTGCTGTGCGCATCACAGGAGCCTGGCAGGGTGTGTTGTGATGGTGGTTCATGGAGCGATTCATTTAGCTTTAGGTTCAAAGGCTGGTTGGGTTGCACTGGATAAAAATAGAATATCTGTGATTCCTGCAACGCAGTATAGGAAAACTGGGGTTATTTTAGCGCACTAAAAGGGTAAATGCCTTTCTCTTCACTTACGTACACACACATATACACATGTCTGTATATACGCATACAACATATATATATATATTTTTTTTTCAAGTGAGACAATTTCTTACCACTGGAAATCCATAAATGATTTATTGCTTTTCTTAACCCCTCTCTATTTCCAGTTGAAGACTTTTTCTTTTTTTCAATTCACCTCAAAAAATTGTCCAGCTAATAAATAGGTTCAAAGGCAGACAAAAGAAGCGTCCACAGGTTGTGAGAGAAAATGCCCGGCTCTTGAAAGACCTCCACGGATACAAAAACATAAATCTTAGACAACTCTTTTGAAATGTCATTCACCTTCCTTTCTCCTAGGAAATCAGGGCCCAGAGAGAAATTAACTAACGTTACAATTCATCTGGACCTTGTTACTCAAACCAGGGTAAGGGTGGTAGAGCAGGATGGACGCAGCAGAAGAAATCCATTTGGACTTTTATAGTTTCCCATGAAAAAAACCCCCCCAAACCTGTTGAGTTTTCTAGTAAGACAAATGTATTTATCCAACATTCAGCACCTGGAAAATATTATTCACTGATGACAATCCAAAGAGTTATCTATCAGCCTGGGTTGGGATGGCCGACTAGCAATGCAGGAACAGAAGGCATCATTTGGTTCTCAAGCCACAGGGCCCCTGGAAGACACAAAGCCATCAGGGATGCTTTAACATCATGAAGGCTGAGGCCTTAGCAGGCTGGGCAAGTTTGCTTCTTCATATCACTTCTGGTTACTATCATTAGTATTTTAAGGAAAGGTGGATTGATTGATTTATTCACTCATTTTCTCCCTCCCTCCTTTCCACTTCCCTCCCTCCTGCCCTCCCTCCCTCCCTCCCTTTCTTCCTTCCTTCTTTCCATCCATCAAATATGTTCCATTATTGATAGTAGATGCTGAGGTGGACACACAGAAGTTTAAGCAGGATCCTCACCTTCATGGAGTTTTCACTCTAGTGGGAAATAAAAAAGTACACAACGTGTGCAGGACAGAATCTGACAAGTACCCCAAGACTGTAAGAAAGTTCTTCTGAGCTGGGATACCACCTCAGTTTGGTGGAAGGAGGCTGTTCAGGGTGATTAGGTAGTGGTGACTGAAGACTTTTGGGAACTAGAGGTTCCCAGGATGTCCTCCTCCTCTTTAGCTTGCTTTGGGAAGGGGCTGATTTCATCCTCACGCATGGCTTGTTTAGGAAGATTTCCGCGGTCAGGCGATTTTTCTGGATATCAGTAAGGATGCCTGGCATTGGGGTTCACCTTTCTTGGTCCCAATCTTAGGGATTAGCCAAGGGAAGCCCTGTATACTCCTGCAAAAGTGGGCATTGAGAGTTTATTTTCTTGTCTTGCCACTTCGTCCTCTCTGCACAAGAAGGAGTCGCTACCTCTCTCACATGGGCTGTTTTCTTCATCCTGGGGCCCTTCCTTTCTCGCTGTTTTTTTCTCAAGTGCTTTTTCATGTCCCTTCTTGGATTAACTAGTTTGGGATTCCTGTAGGCCCAGGTGTGTATCTCCTGTCCCCAGCACACAAATGCACCTTCTTACACCCTCCCACGGAGCGTGGGATGGGGAGGGGCTCAGGTGTCATTTGAATCTGTTCTTCTGCCTCCAGTGAAAATGGCCTGTGCTCAGAGTTCCCCTTTCCCTTTCAGAATCTTCTCAGCAGGAAAACCTATTTATCCCTGTTGGGAAGTGACCCCCCTCTGCCATCTAGAGCTATTCTTGGTGTTGCTTCTGTTCCTAGGAGACCCTCTTTAATTCTGGGAATTTGAAGTCTCTGGGACCAAAGTATTATCTGCTTCGATAGGCAGCTTAGCAAAGCGGTTAAGGAAGCAGATTCCTGGAGCCACTCCACCTGCGTGCAGATCCTCGTTCTGCCACGGCTCCACTGAGACACTTGCTACCCGAGGCCTCTTCGCTGTATCTCAATTCCCTCAACCATGACGATAGTACCAGCATGTACCGCATAGGCTTCTGAGAGGAGCCAGTACCTGAAGTGCTCGAAAGGGCCCTGGCCCAGAATCAGTATCATATAAGTTTTCTCTGTTATTATTTCACCTTGGATCACAGGAAAAATCTATTCTCCGACTAAATTCTCATTGGCAGCTTTTTTTCTATTTCTTACTTGGTAGGAAGAGTTTTGATGAGGAATATTGGTTCATATTCCTACAGCTATAGAGATATATCGAGAATCATTGACTTCCTTAAGTCCCTTCCCTATCAATCACCCCAGCCCCAGCCTCATGCCATCGATGTCCTGCTTTCCATCCCTGAATATTAGATTTGTCTTTTCCAGAGTATCATCTAAATAGAAGCATGCGGAGGTAGTTTTTGTGCATGACTTAGTTTGCTCAGTGGAATATTTCTCGGGTTCAGCTCTGTCGTATGTATTAGTTCATTTCTTTTTATTGCTGACTGGTCTTGCACAGCAGGAACATGTTCATGTCACAATTTGTTTGTCCATTCACCTGTTGATGGACATTTGTTTTTGGTTTGGGCTATCATTAATGAGGTTGCTATGAGCATCCATGTAGAAGTCTTTATATAGACACACGTTTTCGTTTCTCTTGGGTAAACAGCCAGGCATGGGCTTGCTGGGTCATATGGCCAGTGTATGTTTGACTTTATAAGCAACTTCCAAAATGTTTTCCAAAGTAGTGGTACTGTTTTCATTCCACCAGCAATGTGTAAGAGTTCCGGTCGCTCCACATCACCAACACGTGGCATTGTCCAGTTTTAAAAAATTAGCTATTCTGATAGGTGTATACTGCTATTTCATTATATGGTTTTAATTTGAATTTCACTGATGACTAATCATGTGAAACATCTTTTCATGTGCTTATTAGGACCTCGTCTATCTTCTTTGGTGAAGTGTTAAAATCTTTTACCCATTTTTCTTTCAATTGGACTGCTTACCTTTTTATTATTGAATTGCAAGAGGTCTTTATATATTCTAATTACAAGTCCTTTGTCAAATATATGTATTATGATTATATTCTTCCAAGCTCATTTTTAAAACCTTTGCTCTTTCCAAGCTATATTGGTTGTTGATCAAAAGTTAACTTACCCTCAAGTGGTCCCAAACCAGGAGTCCCTTAAAGAAACACCCAGTAATTGCTTGTCCCGTAATCTGGTATTTCTTCCATTCTTGGAGCTAAATGTTTACATTTGGAGTTGAAAAGACACCCTGTGTGAGCATAGAAACAGCATTCCATCTAATGCTGTCAGGAAAAACAGCTTTCAGACCCAGCATTCCCAAATCTGCAAGATGGAACAAACAGATGTTTTGTCCATCACAGGAGGGGGTCTATCACATTTCTGAAAAGTTGTCTCTTTCTTCTGCAGTGGCCTGGTTTTTATTAGTGAGTAGTCTGACCAGATGGGCCATCCCTGGCCTCTTTGATTCTCTTCCAGCAAAGAGTGAAGTTATCCAAGACTCGAAGGTAGGTCCTGTCCATTCCTACGGCCTTAGAAGATGGACACTGGAGGCCACTCCAACCCCACAGGAGTAGGACCCAGGAGGCATTTATGAGGCAGGGAAAATAAACCTCCAAACCAAAGCAACTGAAGGAGAAAGTGGCGGTTTAGGCAGTCAGGAAACTTCTAACTTCCATCCTTCTCTAACAGATAGTGAAATAATAAAAATACCGTCTAATGTCAATGAAGCACTTACTAGTTGGTGGGCACTGTGCTGAACGGTTCATACACACCTTCCCACTGAATCTTCATAAGACCCAATGAGGAAGACACTTTTTTATTATCCTCGCTTCAGATAGGGAAACTGAGGCTTGGAGAGATGTATAACCCATAAAGGCAGAGCTGGGACATTAACTCATGTCTGACTCCAAACCTGTGCCTTGCGCTCCCTCAGAAACCTTCCCCCTCACAGACAAGGAGTTAGTCTTTGCTATTAGCTTACACTTTCTTTTCTCCTTCTGGCTGCCTTTTCTTTGCTGGTCTCATTAGTTCCCAGAGGAAGGACTGGAACCCATTGCTTTTCTGATTCCTTTGCTTAGGACAGAATTCCTGATTTGGGGAGGCCTCTCCATCGTCAACGTGCTGACGTACCGACTGATCCATGAAGAGTGTACTGTGGACACAGTTCCCTGAACCAAATCCGTTATCCCCACCCATGCTAAGGATAGATTTCCTGGTTTCTTTATGAGAGTGAAAGAGAGATAGCCACCCCTTGACCTTCTGCAGATACACTCCAAGACCTTCACGAGAGCCCCGTCTGTGTCAGTATCCTTCCTTCGTCTGTAAAATGCGTTCTAGGCTTTGAGATGCACACACTGGATGCTCAGCTAGGCTCACTCACTATAATTAAGGGGCTCACTTCCACACCAGCTACACAGTGAGTCTGATTCAATTTGTGCCCCAGAAAAATCGCAATTGTCCACATGTCCTGATCTTCAAGATTGCCCACAGAGAGTTGGAACCGTGTGTGTTAAAACCAAGAATGCCAAGAGTCCACGCTACTTACTCCAAGAGAGCCCTTGGTTTTTGTGCCAAATAACTTTGTCCACATCCTAGCATATTAAATTAAGGACGGAATTAGGAAAGGTCTTTTCAAAAGTAAGAGGTCTTTTCAAAAGTAAGCTTCCTGAGCTATGTTCAAAAGTAAGAACACAACTCAGGAAGGCCTTAGCTGTGTTCCTAGATACTTCTCAGCAGACCCTTGGGGACAGCGTGCTTTTCAGCAGTGGGAATCGTGGAGGAGGCGAGAGGGAGACAAACGGAGAAGGACACACATGCAGGTCCCTGCACAAGCATGCCTGGTGGGTGGGAGATGGAGTGTGCTGTGCACAACCATGAGCAGTGGGTGGGAGGTGGTATGTGAGAGTGTGTGTGTGTGTGTGTGTGTGTGTTGGGGCGGGGCACTGCAGATGGCAAGTCAGTCCTATCTGTGCTCTGCGCCCTGGCCCAGCCCCTGGCGTGACTGATGAGGTTAGACAGGGGGAAGCCCACGTCAGGAGCACTGCTCAGTAGCCTGGAATCGTGGGACTCTGCCAGCCTCTCAGATAGCTTGCTTGGGGCTTTTGATCAATGCCCACACCAAAAGCTGCTCACAGGGTCCTTTACCAACACTAAGCAGTGGACACATGTGTTGTTTTGGTTTAGATTGGCTTAGTGGTTCTAAGGCTTTTGGGGAGAATAAAAGCACAATTATTTCTTTTTTTAAAAAAATAGGTCAGTACCTAGATCAGTATCTGCTTATTTTTGATTTTGAAGAAGAGGAGGAGGAAGTAAGGAGTTTGACTCTGGGGAGCAGTGGGACACCCACACCCAGTATAGGCAAAACCATGAGGTCAGCAAAATGTGTTGCCTGAGCCCTGACCCCCACGTCCCCAATCTTTTAGGCATTAGTTTCTCCCTCATTCCAAACTGCCTTCAGGGAGGGCTCAGCCTATCAGCCTTTACCCCTAGTGTAAGTTGGTAGCTAGTCTCTTTCTAAGGAGGCGGAGTGGAGTAGTGGTTAATGAACTAGAGCCAGCCTGCCTGGGTCCAAATCCTGTCATAAATGGATGCATTTACTCAGCTAGCCTCTACTCCTTACTCTTTTTAGATTGCTTCTGACTTGTTCCTGTGTTACGTGATGCCACCACAAATATATTTGTATATAGAGATTTCATTCTTGTGGGTTAGGTTAATTTGTTCCCAGAAGCGGACTCGCTGGGTCCAAGGCACCCACTGATGTGTGAACTTGGCGCGTCACTCGATAACTCTACTTAAATGTCCTCATTGTAAAGGAGGGTTGAAAATAATAGTACTTTCCTCACGGGTTTGTTGCGAGAATTAAATGAATTACTATACGTAGTCACTTAGAATGATATCTGGCACATAGCAAATATTATACTTAGTACTTCATTTGTGATGATTATTATCTCTGCCAGGGGTATCAATTTTAAGCCTTATCTCTAATTGTGAAATGAAGGGTTATTCCCTCATTGAAAAAACATCTTAGGTTTTTCCACTTTTCCACTGAAAAGTGGCTTCTTTATAGGGGGGCGTCTTAGCTGATACCTGGAGGCAGGTGTCTAATGTCATCTCCAGGGGACGCCCTCTCCGCTGGGAGATGGGTGCTGCTCTTGGAGACGAGTGGCAAGTGGCGCAGCTGGAAGAGCTCTCTTTGGCCAGGCCAACCCGACCAGCCAGGGGCTGACAGCAGGTCAGCGTCCTTGATTGCAAGCTTGCTGCCTCCCTCCGTGCTCAGTATTCCCTGACTCTCTTCCTGGACAGTCTGTGGAGCCGCCAGAGAGCCGGGGATGCGGTGATGGGCCCATGATAAAGGCTCAGCGAATGTGTTTGAGAAAAGGAGCCCCGCTCGGGAATGAAGTCATTTCATCATCTGCTTCTGCCTGTCACCTCACTGCCCCCAGGACCCAAGCGTCATGTAAACATTTATAGGGCTCTTTGAAGGCAAGTGGTTGCTTACCCCCGGGGGCTCCAGGACACTTAAGTTCGAGTCCTGAAAGCAGTGGACTGTGAATTCTGTCTACTCGGAGCCCTTGGCTTAGCTGTCTCTCATGATTTTCCCAAGGCTCGCATCCAGATGCCTTAAATAATTAAGTGGACCTCAAGGACAATTGCTATCAATTTCCTTGATATTTACGCTGGGCATTTTATTTATTTATTTATTTTGCTGAGGAAGATTTGCCCAGAGCTAACATGAATGCCAGTCTTCCTCTGTTTTGTATGTGAGTTGCCGCCAAGCATGGCTGACAAATGATGTAGGCCTGCACCCGGGATCCGAACCTCTGAACCCAGGCCACTGAAGCGGAGTATGCGAACTTAACCACTATGCCATGGGGCCAGCCCCTGGGGATTTTATTTTTAACAAATTTTATTTTATTTACATTTTTTTCAAGCTTTATTGAGATATAATTGACCTATAACATTGTGTAAGTTTAGGGTGTATGACATGTTGATTTGATACATATATGTTGCAAAATGATTACCACCATAGGGTTAGCTAACACCATCATGTCACATAATTACATTTTTTTTTCTTTTTGGTGAGAATATTGACCATCTACTCTCGTAGCAATTTTAAAGTATAAAATACAGTATTACTGGGGCTGGCCCAGTGGCGTAATGGTTAAGTTCACATGCTCGGCTTCAGCGGCCTGGGATTTGTGGGTTCAGATCCCGGGCATGGACCTACATACCACTCATCAAGCAATGCTGTGGTGGAGGAAGATTGGCACAGGTGTTAGCTCAGCGCCAATCTTCCTCAAGCAAAAAAAAAGAGGAACAGTGGCAACAGATGTTAGCTCGGGGCCAACCTTCCTCACCCAAGAAATAAAAATAAACAAAATAAAATAAAATACAGTATTATTGACTACGCTCACCATGCTGTACATTAGATCCCCAGAACTTATTCATCTTATAACTGGAAGTTTGTTCCCTTTGACCAGCATCTCCCCATTTCCCCCATCCAGCCCCTGGCAACCAACATTCTACTCTCTGTTACTACGACTTTGGCTTCTTTAGGGTCTACATAAAAGTACTATCATACAGTATTTGTCTTTCTTTGTCTGATTGATTTCACCTAGCATAATGCCCTCAAGTTTCATTCATGTTATTGCAAATGGCAAGATTTCCTTCTTTCTCATGGCTGAATAATATTCCAGCGTTTGTGTGTGTGTGTGTGTGTGTGTGTGTGTGTGTACATATACACACACCACATCTTCTTTATCCATTCGTCTGTCAATGGACACTTAGGTTGTTTCCATGTGTTGGCTATTGTGAATATTGCTGCAATGGACATGGGAATGTGAATATCCCTTTGAGATTCTGTTTTCATTTCCTTTGGCTATATACCCAGAAGTGGAATTGCTGGATCATATGGTACTTCTATTTTTAATTTTTTGAGTTTTCCATAGTGTTTTCCATAATGGCTATACCAATTTATGTTCCCACCAACAGTGCACAAATGTTCCCTTTTCTCCACATCCTCGCCAACACTTATCTCTTGCCTTTTTGATGATAGCCATTGTAACAGTACACTGGGTCTTTTATTCCCTGATATTTTGGGAGTAATATACATGCCAATGGTCCACTGAAGGCTGACATATCTTGATTTAAAGGGAAAAAAAATCTCAATATAAATTCTCTCACTTATCTGTTATTGATTACTCTTAGCATTCGACAGTGGAGAAGGAGTGACTAGCACATGGAAAATGATTAACAAATGTTTGTTGAATATTTACTTAGCTGTTCCCCATTGTTGGGCTTTTAGGTTGATTCCATTTTTAAAAATTATAAATAATGCTACCTTGAATATATTTGTGTGTATAGCTTTTTCTTTCTTTTTTTGTGTGTGTTATTTCCTCTTTTAGAAGTGGGATTTCTGGGTCAAAGGGTATGAACAATTTTATGGCATTTGATATGTATTTCTAAACTTCTTTGCCCAAGGATTGTACCAATTTCTGATGCTCCCAACAACGTTTGAGTGCCAGTTTCACCCTGCCCTTACCGGCTTTGGGTATTAACATAAAATTCTTTTTTGCTATTTTATTAGGTGGATAACAGTATCTTGATATTTTAATTTTGCCTTTCTTTCATTTCCAGTTAGGCTGGCTATTTTTGTGTATTTGATTACTAGTTGTATTTATTATTTTCTGAATTCTCTTCATTCTTGTTTAAACAACCCTTTTATCTAATTAAGTATTAACCCTTTGTCCTATTTGCTGCAAATGTTTACTCTGTTATTTTTCCTTTCCTGTTTCTTTGCCCTTCCTTCCTTTTTTCCTTCTATCGTATTAATATTCAGGTAATCAAATCTGTTGATCTTTTCCTTTGACTTCTTTGTTTATAAGCCAGAAGAACGTGAACACTAGTGGGGCCGGCCCAGTGGCGCAGTGGTTAAGTTTGCGCATTCCACTTCGGCAGCCCAGGGTTCGCTGGTTCAGATCCCGGGTGCGGACCTAAGCACCACTTGGCAAGCCATGCTGTGGCAGGCATCCCACATATAAAGTAGAGGTAGATGGTCATGGATGTTAGCTCAGGGCCAGTCTTCCTCAGCAAAAAAAGAGGAAGGTTGGCAGCAGATGTTAGCTCAGGGCTAATCTTCCTCAAAAGACAAAGCAAGCAAACAAACAAACAACAAGAACAACAAGAAGAATGTGAACACAACAACAAAAAAGCAACAGAGGGGAAATACAGGCAACAAACATGAGGTGGGAGACTTTCTCTTGTCTATGTTGCTGGCTAGTTTACCCCTTGCTCTGTATTTACTTCAGGAATTTTTCAGTCGTGTGGTTAGTTCACAGAGTGGGTATGATGCCCACGCTTTTGGCATCGTGCCTTTGTTCTGTGGGATTTAGGAAGAGACAGACAGCAGGCTCACTTTTCTTCTTCTTCCCCCACACTGCCTTTGTGGAGACTATGAAGATGGCAGGAGAGGAGAAAGGCAGCTGACCTGAGTGTGGGAGGAAGTAAGAGTATTGTAGTGAAAGGTGTTTGGAGGAACCAACTACCGTCTACATGGAAAGTGTGGAAAAGAGGGAGGTCAGAGTCAGGGCTTCTTGGCTTAGGCAAAGCCGGCTCTTAGGGTTGAGTTAGGGGGTCTGTGTATAGTGGGAATGTTTGTGCTGGCACGGGTGTGCAAGTGCACGACATGAAAGGCAAGAAAATTAGCCATTAAAATAAGATGGAAGTGTGTGGCCAGGCCTCTTCTGGGCATATCAGAAAATTGGAATCTTGAGGCTCCAAAAAGCCAGGTCCACAAGAGATCTGAAGGTCCTGCCGCCCCAGGGTTTCCCATCTGGGTTTTCAATACCTGCTGTGTTTCCCGTGGTCGCTGTGTCCACAGGCAGGGGTGGTGCTAGTTGTTACATAATCAAAGCGAGCGTGTGTGCCCGCTCCCCGGTGCCGGGAACAACTATGCAGGCAGTTCACGTGGGAATGAGGGGGCATAAACATCCTGTTCCTCAGCAGGGGAGTCTTACTTTCCCTCGTGTTATTTTAAGCATTAAGCTACCATTACCCTATGGCCTGACCGCAGCGTGCGGCTTGTGTGACATATTTTAGCCAAAAATAATTACTTGATATACTAGCTTAATTGACCTAAGAAAACCATTGAGATTTAACCATTAGTACCTTCCTTGTTGCTTATGCAGTGAATGCAGCGGGCTTAGAGCAATTAGGAATTGTAATGAGAGGTGAATCTAAAAAGTTATGTAATTTTGAGCTGTTTCAGTGCAGTGCAAAGGTCAAAATGGGAGATTTATGAAGGATTAGTGACACAGAAGATGAATTCTATGCCTCACTCAAGATCGAGTCATGTCTGATGCTGAGTGGCCCCTATCAGGCCTGGTTGTCACCAATAAATATTAGTGCTCTGCAGGCATTCATATGATCAGCTACGGGAAAACAAGCCAACGGGCAGACTTGGCCGCCTCACGGTGGCTGAGCTGGCGCACAGCAGACACACAGGGGGTGCTGGTTTGTTGACTGACAGATGGAGGCAGCAGCAAGCGAAGAATGGATGCTCTCCCTGCTATTCCTTGCTTTGCGGCAGCTGAGTTTCCTCTTAGATCCTCAGGAGTCCTTCTGGGATAGTTCTGTTCATTTAGGAAGAGCCTGGGGTCTTTGTGCCATGGTCTTTATTTAGAGGCAACAGCTCTGACCTCTTAGAATTGACAGTAGAACATCAGAATATAATATGGACTCTCGGCACCAGACTGAAACCTTGAGGGTAGTGGTCCTCTGAGTATGGGCTCTGGGTCAACCATATCATCATCACCTGGGAGTTTGCTAGAAATGCAAACTCAGGCCCCAAGTGGAAACTTGTGAGAAATGTACATTCTCAGGCCCCAACCAAGACCTGCTGAATTGGCCCTTTTTGGGGTGAGGCTTGGCCGTGTCTGTCTCAGCCGTCTAGGTGATCCTCATGCACACTGAAGTTTGAGGATCAGTGTTTTAGAGTGTGCACAGTCAGTTATTTAATCCACACAGCATCCGTTTGGAGGAGAACCTATTTTAAAAAGTAGATTTTGTAGATGAGGAAAGAGAAAAAGGAATATACCCAGGGTTTCACAGCAGCAGAGCTGGGATTTGAACTCATGACCCAAATCTTAACCACTACCCTGAGATCTGTGGACAATAGCGGAGGAAAGAGGACAAAGACCGACTTTATGGATAAGAAGGAGCAGGGATGATTTTCTTCAAATGTAGTCATCCGGCTTGTAAAGGGGTGCTGAAGCCTGCTGCTACCGCTTGCAAGAACCAATTGTGAACATCTTCTCTCTCCCAACACTGAGTTCAGTGATAGCCGGTTGGTGCCTTGAAATTGGCCATGCTGGAAAGATTCACACCATAGAAACTCTCAGGCCCTACAACTTAGGGCTTCCTCCTCACCCTCAGCCAGTTAAAGACTTACCAGCACACCACTGCCCAAATGTTTATATACATTCTATCTTCTTAGTAGATGTTACATACCAATTACGCAGGCTAATTTAAAGCAAGCACCATTCACGGATTCGTTATTTTAGCCACACCTCTATTTTCTCACCTCTACAAAATTGTTTTGACAACATTAAAACTCCCCAACCTTTGAGTGAGAAGGGAATTTGGAGTTTATTTTCTCAAAGTCTTCTGAGTTTAAAAAAAAAAAAGGCCAGTAATAATCACTTGCCTTGGAGGAGCTCCAGGGTTTTAGACATCCTTTCTGGGCCCTTCTGGTACCCGTTGGGCTGAGGTGGGGGTAGACACAGCTGGACCAGGCCTAAGAGGCAGCAGCTGGTGGAAAACTTGGTGAGAAGGAGGGCAGAGTGGGAGTTCCCTTCTCCGTGGCCTGTCAAGGGTGCCGGAGAGATGGGGTCGAGGGTTCTCTGCTTCTGAAACAGGGCAGTGAATTGAAATGTCAACCCAGAGCCTCTGAACTTCTGTCTCAGAGGGATTGTGTAGAACAACTGAGGATTTGAGATTTCAGGGTTCCCAGGCCAGGGGGGCCAGGGCTTTCTATAGTTTCCCGCCAGCCCCTCATTCCATCTCTGTCTTGGATGACGGGTTACACCACTCACGGGCCGATGGGGTGTCCCTCTCCCCAGACGGTATCAGGAATGAATTAGCATGTTTCCCTCTGGTAAGTGATCCTCTTTTTGAGTAAACATCCCCTGGGTTTCTGTGATGTGTAACTAATGGAGTGCTAAACTCTCAGGGCTGGTTTAAGACTCAGAGCGCACACGTGTTGCCAATCCATCATGCTCCTAATACTAATTAACATAGCAGGGACACAATAAAGCCACAGATCCTGCACACATTACCCGGCTCGAGTTACGCTCCCATAACAATCTCGCTATTGACCCAAGCAGAGCACACGTTGGGAAAAGGAGCTCCAGCCCCTTCTCCTTGGCTGGACCTGCTCCACCAAATAAAGAATGCCGCTGTCCATCATTATGACCATGGTGCCACCGTCCACTTGGCGTTTCAGCTTCAGGGATGGTGCCTGGGTTCAAAGAGTGGTGGGGTGGGGCTCCCAGCAGTGTCTGACTGGGAATCAGGAGGGTTTCTCCAGCACCCCAGGCTACCGTTCGGACTGGGACTTCAGGCCCTGCCTGGATCACAGTTGGAAGCCAGCCTCTCCGGAAGAATTTCTGTCTGACTGGGAGCTGGTTTACCTGCACACTGAGGAAGGCATTTATCCCTCACCCCAAAGTCAGCCCAACAGAAATGCACCTATATCTTGATTGGGATGTTAGCTACATGGGCATACACATTTATTAGAAATCATTGAATTGTACAGTTACTATCTGTGCATTTCAGTGTATCTAAATTCTCCCTCAATGAAAATGTTTTAAAAATTACCCTTTGCAGCTACTTATCTGAATACCCCTGGAGTTTCTGAATGTCATCTAGTCAAAATGAGACATAGAAACAGATGCTGAGGTTAATATGACAATAGGCACCCATAACCTTGTATGTCAAATCTTGTGGTCATTATTTTCTAGTGACATCAGTCTCATTAATTTAAATGATTATGGATGGGGTTCGCCCCATGGCCGAGTGGTTGGGTTCATGCACTCCGCTTCGGTGGCCCAGGGTTTCGCTGGTTCAGATCCTGGGCATGGACATGGCACCACTCATCAGTTCATGCTGAGGCGGCATCCCACATAACACAACCAGAGGCACTGACAACTAAAATGTACAACTATGTACTGGGGAGCTTTGGGGAGAAGAATAAAAAAAAAAAAAAAGATTGGCAACTGTTGTTAGCTCAGGTACCAATCTTTAAAAAAAATGATTATGGATGTAAACATAAAATAAATTATTCAAAAATAAACAAGGAAGGGCATGTTTGAAGCCCATTCGTGGTGGAGCCTCATGTTTTAGCAGTGTTTGGTATAGAAAATATGAAAATTTCCTGCTGTAGCAGCCTCTCGTAAAGGGGTGGTCTGGGGAAACACGATAAAGTGTTCATAGTCTGGTGTCGAAATGCTCGCAAACAAATCCCGCATAGTATAGCATCCGGCTAAACCTGTGTTTCCTCAGTTTCTATGATTTAGGGACCACCAGGCTGGGCTGCGCTGGGGGACGTGGAGAAGCCGTGGAACACACGGTCCCCACTCCTGATTCAATCAAAGTGGCTCAGAATTTCACTGTTCATACTGGGCCCTCTAGCATGCTTTCCTTCGTAGGAAGCGTTCTTAAGCTAAAATATGTTTGAAAATCACTTGAGTAAATGATCTCTAAGGTCCATCCCAGTTCTCAATTTAATGTATCTATCATTCGATAGCATAATTAGGAGATGTTTGCATGAGTACACATCTCACGTGAGATGTTCTTTGTTATCTTTCCAGAATCAACAAATCTTTCCATGTTGAAGTATGCCTAACATGTAATGTAGAAAAGATAATGGTTATGCATAATGTAAAATATTGCAATATTTTTTTAAAAACCACATATACTTAATAGTTACATGAGATAGAAAGTAATAGCTATGTGTAATCTAGAATATTATTATATTTAAAAATTATGTATGACAGTTCCATAAAAATAGGAGAAAAATTAAAAATAGTTTTAAGAGGGCCAGCCCGGTGGTGCAGAGGTTAAGTGTGCACATTCTGCTTCGGCGGCCTGGGGTTTGCCAGTTCGGATCCTGGGTGCGGACATGGCACCACTGGTCAAGCCATGCTGTGGTAGGCGTCCCACATATAAAGTAGAGGAAGATGGGCATGGATGTTAGCTCAGGGCCAGTCTTCCTCAGCAAAAAGAGGAGGATTGGCAGATGTTAGCTCAGGGCTAATCTTCCTCAAAAAAATAAAAAAAGTTTTAAGAGTTGTATTGCATAGACAGAGAAAGAGGATCTAAAAATGCTTTGTTTGTGTCCCTCCCTGCCTGAATATTTTTAAAGATCAGGTTGTTGGTAGATGATGGCTTATTTTTCACACATTCTCAGCCTAGGGGTTTGTTTATTTAACTGTCCAGCAAAGAGGCACATCAAGAGAATATTAAAACAAGCCAACAATAAACCTTGGGAAAAAGGACAAAAACAAGCAAACACTGTCAGGCTCAAAAACATCAGAGGGAGAAGCTAAAAGCTCATAATAGACACAGTAGCTAGCAGCTAAATAAATAAAATCATTAGATTAAGAATAGCAGTGTCAGGGGCTGGCCCAGTGGCATAGTGGTTAAGTTCATGTGCTCTGCTTCTGCAGCGGGGTTCGTGGGTTCACATCCCACCGTGGACCTACACACCACTCATCAAGCCATGCTGTGGTGGCATCCCACGTGCAGAATGGAAGATTGGCACGGATGTTAACTCAGGGACAATCTTCCTCAAGCAAAAAGAGGAAGATTTGCAACAAATGTTAGCTCAGGGCCAATCTTCCTCACCAAAAAAAAGAGAGAGAGAGAGAGAGAGAATAGCAGTGTTAACATGTTGACAATTTGATAATTATCTAATTGTTGATGGCTTTGATCTAGCTGTGGGATTACACTAAAATATAGCTTGATTAACCATGATATGTTTGGTGGATATGATAAACCACCTGATAATTAAATTTATCCTTCCTCTTAAATATTAGCATTATTAGGTAAATTAATAAGTAGTATAAAGACTGGGCTTTCTATTGAGATCTCAGTTTGGATACTGCTATGGTTAAGTAGAGAATAGGTGGATTTTTACTTGCTAAGTATCAATGTTGATGTTTCTTTTTTTTTTAATGTTTTGTTTCTTTGCTGAGGAAGAGTTACCCTGAGCTAACATCTGTGCCAGTCTTCTTCTATTTTGTGTATGGGTTGCTGCCACAGCATGGCTGCCAATGAGTGGTATAGGTCTATGCCCAGGAACCAAACCCGGGCCACCCAAGTGGAGTGCGTCAAACTTAACCACTAGGCTACGGGGCTGGCCCTGCAATATTGATGTTTCTGGCAGTTTCATTTCTTTTTTGGATCAGATCGGATACCTTTCCCTAACATGCTATTCTCCCTCTCAGCTCTCACATAAAGGATGAAATTTCACCGCCCATCCACGAGTGGCATTGCTAATCCATCACCCTGCTCTTTCCTGCCCAGCCTGAGTCCCTCTCACCATACAGCACTCCTGGCACAACCACAAACTGGCAACCTGAATTGGTGCTGGAACCCAAACCCGTTTGCCATCCTGCCTCTGACTACTGCTGCCTTCTCCTTCAAGGATCCAGTTGGCCAGCGGGTCCCTCTCTTTGCAGTGACAACACTTCCTCCTCGCTTTTTGCTCATGAGAGTCCCTGTGGGTCGCTCCTCCTCATACATATTCACATCCAAACACTGAGTCTAGAAGTTCATCTGACCAACACAATGTTTTATGATTCTGAAACGAAAAAGAGAAAAAAGAATTTGTTGGATAGATGTTTGCCAAGTAAGCCTTTCAACGACTAAGTCAGGGCTGGACAGATTCCCTGGACATTGTGGCCCTAACAGACTAAGCCCCTAGATCACGGATTCTTAATCCCGTTCCCACTTCTCACCTGCTGACTCAGGGATGCTGGCCTGGGCACTTTTTTGGGCGTGGAGGAAGAGCCAAAATTTCGCAGGTGGTTTCCATCTGTTCCGGAAGTTGAGAACCTCTGCCCTTGGGGACGGGTGCAATATTTGCCCTTCTGGGTGTTGTCCAGGCTAGTGGAGAGGGCGGGATGCTGGGCCCGGATGCTGTGGAGCTCTAAGGCAGGACGTTCACTCTCAGGCCTCCATACGACTTTATTCCACGAGAGAATTGCTAGTAAGACATCGATGCAATTATCGTATCACTTAGCTATGTAGTTCCACTTGCCAACAATCTATATCCAGAATCTCAAATGTTAGAGGTAGTAAGAGGGGATGCTCATACAGATGACACTGTTTTGTACACAAGCGTATGTTCTCAAATGTCATGCGTGTCTGAGATTTCTGCCATTTGCATGGACAGTGGTTAAGGCAATGGGCTCTCGGGTTAGATCTACCTGGGTTTGAATTCCAGGCCCATCACTAACTGATCAGATGTGTGAACTTGGGCAAGTTTCTTACACTCTGTATGTCTGAGAAACGGACATAAGGCTTGACTCCAAGCATTGTTCTGAGAAGTGAATTAGATAATCTGTTCAAGCATCTGGCTAGGTGGGTGCTCTGTAAATGGAGTAGTGTCTTTATTTTACACAAATAGCTTGAGTGCTGATCTGATCTTAGACACCGGGGTTCCTGCTGAATAATTCAAGCTGCTTTAATGTACACATCTGTTTATGTAGTTCCCTGTCTCCCTCAGAGTGAAGGCCAAGGTCGTATAGGCTCTGTGTGATCTGTTCCTCTCCACCCCTCAAATGCTCATTCCCCACCACTGCCTCCCTTACTCTCTTTGATACAGCTGCATTTGCCACTTCTTGTTCATTAAATGTGTTAAGCACATTGCTACCTCAGGGCCTTTGCACTTGTCATTTTCTCTGGCTGGAAGTTCTTCCAGCAGTTGACAACACTTCCTTTAGGTCTGTGCTCATATGTCCCTTATCAGTGAGGCCAGTCTATATAAAATAGCACCCACTCCAGCCACTCCTTTTCCTTCTTACTCAGGTTTTTTTTCTTTTTCATGGCAATTATCACCATCTGACATATTATGTACTTTCTTATTAATTTGTTAGTGTCTGTCTTTCTTCTATAAGGCCAGGGGATTTTGTCTGTTTTGTTCATTGCTGTGTCCCTGAACTTAGAACTGGGCTTAACACGTAGTAAGTATTCAATAAACGTCTGTTAAATTAATGAGTGACAGATCTTTATTTGCTGCTCATAAATTTATGACTTAATGATTTAATCAACAAATATCCACTGACCACATATTTTCTTTAAGGTATTGTTCTAAGTGCTATTGGGAACATGAAGCGTTTTAAGATATGGTCCCTCTGAAGGAGCTTACAGCCTGGATTTGGAAAACTAACTTATGCCTAAATGATATAAACTAAATAAAACAATATGAAAATAACTAAAAATGCCAAGTGGTAGATTATAAAGTGCATAGACATTGAGACAAATCAGAAGTCAAAGGAGAAGGGTACTCCTTGGATGGGGTAGGGCAGAGTGGTGGAGAACCGAGGGGCTGGCAGCAGGGCAAGGCTATGGAGGAGGTGACAGTGAAGACCTGCAGGTATGTTAGAGGGCACTGGGAGCCCAGTGCGGGTGGACTTTCAGAGGCAAAAGTGAGAATTGAGGTTGTCCATGGGTTTGCAAACTAGACGAGAGTTAGGGCTGGTGGCACTGGACTGGGGCACTGAAGAGGGAGTGACGGCATTGCAGGGTGGACCACAGCGATGTCTTCAGATGCTGCATCTGCTGCTATGTGCAGGATAACTGAGTTTAGAGACACTTGCCAACGGGGGACGCTGTAAAGACGGGCCAGGCTGAGGGCACAGGAGACGGAGCCACACACCAGAGAGGAAGGCTGGCCTTGAAAGTAAACTCTTGATCACACAGAGGCTGGTTAGAGAGTTGGGAATCTAGGCCTATTGTCACTTTTTATCTTTCTTATATTAACATTTAGTTTTTTGGTCATTTGTTGACTTATTGGCTCTTTTAACCGGATAAGAAGGGTGATGAAACTTAGTCTTTTCAAATCTTTCTCAATCCCTGTTTTAAAATTGGTTTGCAGAGGGGTAGAGACTTGGGTCCAAGGCTTTTATAAATGTTTAAAAAATAAACATTATGAGGCCGGCCTGGTGTTGTAGTGGTTAAAGTCACATGCTTCACTTTGGCGGCCTGGGGTTTGCAGGTTCAGATCCCGGGCATGGACCTACACACTGCTCATCAAGCCATGCTGTGGCAGCATCCTACGTACAAAATCGAGGAAGATTGGCACAGATGTTAGCTCAGGGACCATCTTCCTCACACACACACACACAAAATAATAATAAAAAAAAATCATTCTGAACATTAATTTTAATGTTTTATGATGTTTTATAAACATTCACTACACCAGGCTGTGAGTTTAGCAAGGTTAGTTCACGCCATCTGCTCATCCCCAGTCCTGGGGGCACAGGGACGGGGATGGGAGTTCCCTCGTGTGAATGGCTGGCTGACTGCAACGCTCACAGGCGTATTTTGCTTAGAAACTGCTCCACTGGCAGGGCGTAACACCGGAGTTAAGCAAATGTTTTGCTAGTCTCTGAGGCCCTATCATGTCAGTGACTCCTGCCTCTGCCTGGAAGGATGATCTTTCCTATCTGTTTGGAGGCATGGCCAGCTGCCCTGCTCCCCCAACCCGAGAGATGGAGGCTGAGCAGTTTCAGCCTCTGAATTACCAAGCGTGTTGCCTCAACTGTCTTCTGGGTGTTCTTTTGCTAACAGCCTGTGTGATGGATATGAATTTAAGTTCTCAAACACATTAGGATGATCTAGTTACGACATGGAATCTTGGAGAGCCATCAAATGTGGACTTTAAATTCTTCTTATAATTTCATTGACAGTTGAATTTAAAAAAACCCCTCATTGCATACAAAGGAAGGAAGCTCCTTAAATGCTTTTCTTTATTAAGTAGATTGAGATGACAAAAACATCAGGAAGAGTGAAAAAGTGCATTCCTAGAAATGCCTTTGACAGCCCATTCAGATCTGCTTTCATGGACGCAATGAATGGTAGAGTGTTATGTGCTGCTTTTCCTCCTTTTCTGGTTTTTCTGAAAGCAGCTGCCCCAAATTTCCACATGACTCTACTGAAGCTTAGTAGGGCTGACGTGGATTGAGATTAATTACCTCTTGTGGGATGGGATTCACATGACGGTAGGACCGGGGACCTGGGTCCCTGAGGCTGGTTATCAAATAACACAGTAGCACAAAGTGAGTGGAATCACTTGAAAAATCCCTTGCCTGTCACTCCTGAATAACTCTAGTGCACATGATAAATTATACTCCCAAGTTCCTTTGTTAGAATATTGTAATTGTTGAATAACTTAAAAATAGCCCATTTTGTCTGTTTTCCTTTCAAATTTTGCAAA